>NC_089265.1:50358488-50698488 GCF_963930625.1 Muntiacus reevesi
TAAATTGGGAACTCTGCCAAGTGGGAAGAAACACAGGTGGGTAATAAATGTTCATCCTCCCGAAATGAAGGTTGTTATTTGAGGAGAGATGTGATACAACTGAAGTATTCTGCTTTAATCAAAAAATGTTCATATGAAACTATTATGATCCTATTTTCTACTCAAACAATCTAACAGGAATAAAACATTTTCACTGAGCCAAGGCAGGAGGAAATGGGTGTAAACTGCCCTGCAAACAACAGAGTCCCTCCGCCATGACCACTTACCACCGTCATCCTAATCCTGATTTATTGCCCTAAGGTTCAAGTTCTATTAGCTCTGGTAGTGAGTCATTCCTACCCCACCCCACAACGACCGATGCATTTACAGTCCAGCCCACCGGCTAAAGCTTACTTTTTTTTGGCGGGGGGGTGGGGGGCAGGGGCATGCTACATGGCATATGGGATCTTAATTTCCCAACCAGGGATCGAATGCATGCCCCCCGAAGTAGAAGTGTGGAATCTTAACCACCGCACTGCCAGGGAAGTCTCAAAGCTTACCTTTTAACTCTCTCCCACACACCAACTGCTTTCCCATTCGACCTGGTCTTCACACTTGGAATGACCACATCCCTCCCCCAGGGGTGTGCTCCATGAGGACAGAAGTGAAGAGTCTCATTCTGTCCTTGAACCCCAGCACCTAGCACATAATTTCATACTTTGATGTCATGATCAATAAATTTGTTGTATGAATTACTGCTGTTGTTTAGTTTCTACCTTGACTGCCAGTATACACAGGAATATTAGATGGATAAAGTTCTGGCTCTCTGGTAGGAATCATGCCAAAGCAGTGTAGGAAAAAAAACCTTTTTTTCAGAAGCCCCTCCAAATATAAAAACACTACTCAAAATTTTTATATTCAGTCTGGAAAAAATGGTCCAGGATAATGCCATAAAGGGAATGAGAAAGAAGAATGGAAAACCATGTGCTTTAAATTCAGAACGGCTGGGGTCCATGTGCACGTTTGCGCCTGACAGGTTATATGACTTGGGCAATTTAATCTTTGTGGGTTGGGTTCTTCGTCTCTAAAACAGAGTGTCTCAGGGACTTAAAGGTGTAGCATATAAAACATGTGCACACTTCATGGGCCATAAAATATGCCAGGTATGTTGGCTTTCTTGTGTTTCCCGGGGCCACTTTTCAATCTCTAATCATTTGACAAAGAAATCATGATAAATACTCTCCTAGGGTATTAATTAAGTGGGGAGGAGTAAACATTAAGGTCAGTCAGTGCTATTTGGGGTGCTCAGGTGGCGCTAGTGGTAAAGAAAACACCTGTCAACGTAGGAGTTGAGGGTTCTATCCTTGGGTGGTGAAGATTCCCTGGAAAAGGAAATGACAACCCATTCCAGAATTCTTGCCTAGAAAATTCCATATGCAGAGGAGCCTGGTGGGCTACAGTCCATGGGGCTTCAAAGAGTCGGACACAACTGAGCATACAGCTATTAAGTAAACTATTTAAGATAAAAAATTTTGAAGTTTATAAGAGATTTTGAGTAACACTTTAAAATGAATAAAATGATGAGTCTGAAAAATAATAACAAGGAGCATGTGAAAAATCTGGAAAGGATACAGGAAAAGACTGCAGTTTTAACTGTAATTCTAAAATGCCTACTTTTCTGTGGCAAGTCATTCTTAAATTGTTCTTCCTAGAGATGGCTTACTCTTATTGAACAAAACACCTTTGAGTAATATCTAGTATGGGCTTATTACAAGGGCAAATTCTAGCTCCGATGATTATATTCTTGACAACGACCACTTAATATCTAATAGATATTAGTGGCTTTATTGATGACAAAACCATATTCTTACAATGTTACCACTCAAGGGACAGATTTGACAGAGTAAGCTTCAACAGAAAGATCTGAGCTGTGTCTATAAACAAATCAGACCAGAATAATCTCATCTAATCAGTTCACTAAGGTGGAACTTAATTCTACCCCTTGGGTTCTGCTGTGTTGCTGGGTTTGAAAAATCCTGGTTAGATGAATTTTACCAGCTCCATCTGGTTCTCATGATGTGTACAGCACATTTTCTTTCAAGGAAAATAGAGTTCAGTAATTTGTTTATAGTTAAGCATGCCACACAGCACATTAATGAGTAGAAATTGATTGTCAGTTCAAGGAAAGGTGAGAGGAAATTATCTCATAATTGATGTTATTTAGAAATGTATTTATCAATCAGTCCTTCTGATGAACAAGGAAGTGTGACGGAAACGGAAACACATAGGCCCTGGGAGAGACCCAGGGTGGAAGCAAACATAGATTTCTGTGAATCCGGCTCACAGCGACTCAGCGGTGAGTTCATGCCAGCCTGGGAACAAGTCCTGCACTGTACCTCAGTTTCCCCACTGTAAAATGGGGCGAGCTGAGAAAGATGCCCTGGCTGATCCTTTTGGGTATAGGGTTTCAAAATCACCTATACAGTCCACTGAATTCCAAATGGGATTATTTATACCCTTTCTCATGTAGTTTTGATGTTACCAATAAGCCTAAATATTTCACTAGACTATCTTTTATTTCAGAAAGCCTACTTCATGAATTTCATGGCATCCTAGATTTTATTTAGCTCACTAGGGGAAAGAATTCTCTTTCATTGTAGAGAGTTTTTGGTTCCGTCTGAGCCCAATTTCTTTTCCATTCGTTTACCCAGCTGACCCAGGTATGCACAGAGGATGTTTTGTACTTTTTGTTATATGAAAAGGATAGGCTTCCCAGGGCCTGCCCCAGCATAACAGGCCTGGCTCCTCAAGACAGTCCTCCAGATGACCACAGCAAGGCAGGTACTGGGGCTGAGTACTTCTGGATTGGTGTGCCTGGGTATGCAACAACTCTTTGGCCCTTGCAGTCCTGGACCATGGCACGTCCCTGCCAGGTATGGGTCGGCATACTCCATCCTTCTCTCCTACAAATTCCTTGGCGCAGATGTCAGCATCTCACTGAGGCCAACATCTTCCTTCATTCTGTACATCCTGGCCCATCCTCCTTACACTGCGGTCTATTTTGTTCTTGTGACACAGATGTCTTCTCACACACTACGCAAACTGTTGCACACCACCTCCCCCGGGATGCTGCCAGGTCAGCAGCACAGGTATAGGAGCCGCTCACTGCTTTGCTCCGAGCACCCAGAATGGTTCACAGGAGGGGCTCACAATCTCTTTGGTGACCCTCTAATTTTTTTTAGTCAGATGAAAGAGTTGATTGGCCCTATCAGTCACAACCTGTTTTCTGCCCAATTATTGTCTTCCATGGAGTTTTAAGGACACCAACCAAGGGTGTACAGAGGATTCCTACTCTAAGTGCTGTTGACTCAGTCAGCCGAGATTTTAAACGATATTATGAATGCACTGCCAAGAGTTCAGTTTTGAGAAAAATAGGCCCAGTTAACAAAGGAGTCCATTTGAATTTCTTCTCTCTTTACCCAGATGATATACACAATAGAAAAGTAATGCACAAAATGAGAGAGGAGAAATGCTGTTTGAAATCTTATATTTAAGTGATCTAAACTGAACCCAGAATCCCAGAAAAATAAGCCCTCCTGGAGGGGGGTGTCGCAAAAGCTTGGGAATGAGCAAATAACACTTCCAGGAATTTATCTGAAGTTGCAATCAAGCAAGTGTAAAAGTTTTTCAAGAATCTCACTGCAGCATTGCTTGTATTAATGAATAGCTAGAAATAGTCTAAATATCCCACAATCTCAGTGGATTACACAAGCTATTTATAAGCCATATAATCGGAACCTGCACAGTCACCAATATAGGGCTAGAAAAGACGGTCAAATGACATGAGAAGGCATTCATGAGAGGTTCGACAAAATGACAGGCTGAGTTCCAGTTTTTGATGAGAGAAAAAGGAAAAGCAAAAGAAAAAAAGACAAGAAGGATATATTCCACAAGTATTCTTGATAAGGCTATTTGATAGAATTTTTTTCTTTTCATTTATCTGTATTTTCTAATTACTTTTGTAATGGAGAAAAAATATTTACAAGTATCCACGTGCAGAAGAAATACCTAAGAACATGATACTGATTCAGAGCGAAACGAGTTTAGCTCTGTTAATGATTTCCACTCCACCAAGTGTGTTGTTCTTAGCATACACATATACCAAAGGCATGCTTCACAGAGTCAGCACCCTTCTACGGAAAAAGCAAATTCTTGAAATCGGAATGCAAACGTTTCAGTTCATAGCTTTTTAACCCCCAAGAAACTCTCTTTTAAGAGTAACAAAGTGATGAGTAAAATCAATTGTGATATTGAGGTGACTGGGAAAATACAGTATAATAAGCTGGAGATATAAAGGAACATGTTTTCCCCATCTGAATTCCATCAGCTAACTGAAATCAAATTCGTACCCCCATCTACTCATCTCCCAGTATAAGCAACACAGCCTTCAGCCTGACTCTCCACGGCCTGCCTCAGCCTCACGTCTCCCAGCGCCTGGGGACGTGACATCGCGCCACACAGGGAGTCCCAGAACCGAGACACCAGACGCTTCACTCAGCTGAAGGCTCAGTGCCGCCTTCACGGAGAAGGAACAAAGGCGCCGGGAAGGGAGCTTCTCTACGCAGCCTGAGGAACAGTAAGTGATTCTTTCTCACAGGAAAAAGGGGCTGGTTTTGTTTTTTTTCCCAAGGCTTGGATTTCAACGTACTTGCTTCCCTGGTAAGTCTGCGGCTCACTTGTGAACCAGGGTATGAACAGTCGTTATTTTCTGAGGAAAATTCACTCCCTTCCAGGCTGGCACACCTTCGTCAGTTCTCTGTGGACTCACCCCCACCCCAAACTGCCCAGAATTCCGGCTGCCCGCCGACCCCCACCCAAAATAACAGTCGGTGAAGTAGAAACCAGCAAGTCCGTCTAACAGTGCCACAGGCTCGCGAATTCTCAAGATTCTGGTGTTTCGGGGAAAATGGGTTTACCTGAGAACAAAGGATGTCTTGCCTTACCTAATATGTTCCCTCAACAGACAAGGAGGGAGTCCTCCCTGAAGACAGACAAAATTCCTGACTGGGCGGTTGCTCTGAGCGCGAAGAAAGTCGTGCAAAACTGCCAGAAGCAGCAGCCAGCCCCAAACATGCTCAAAGCGACTAACATTTCTTAACTTCAGAAATGCTCTCAGGGTTGGAAATGGGGGGAGCAAAAGATACATCACACATTCCCTCGTGACGCTGTGCAGGTGAGTCCTCCCGCACTTGCTCCGGCACGTTCCTACGGGCGCGTGGAGCCTTTCTCCTCCAGCCTGCCCGGAGCCCGGCTGCCTCCGGACGTTCCCTACTGACTCTAGTCGGCACACTGGCCGTGTCGCCCCAAGCCTCCATCTGCTGTATCTCAGAGCAAGAGCAAAGGCAGACGATTATGAAATCAAAGGGGGTTTATTTGAAATGGGGGGAAAAAAATTAAAGCATCAAAGAACACAATGAATGAAGCAAGCTGCAACAAAAGCAAAGCTTTCCATAATGATGAATAAGGAGTTAGGAATCCCAGTTCTTCCCAGTGGCAAAGAATGGAGATGCCTAGAGAATACGCTGTCTGCCACACCTGCCCCCTCAGACTGAGGTCAGAACTCCAGCCTATACATCGTGCCTTGGATCACTGCCCTTAGGAAAGCTCATCTGTTCCCAGAGGGGGCAGGCTGAGGCTGTTCAGTTTTGAGGTCCAGTTGGCACGCTCGTCTCCTGCGAGTACACCCTGCACTTCACTCCTTTCACTAGGGAAGGGCCATTCTGTCCCAAGAACACTGTGGATTAAGAAATTTGCCAGAAATCAGTACTAGGTAGCTTAACAAGGGTCAGGGTTTAGAGAGGGAGATTTTGAGGAGGAAGTACTCTTCTCTCCTTTCCAATTTTGTGTTACAGTTTAGCCCTTAAATGACAACGGACTTCTTCTTCCAAAGAAGCTTCTTCTTTGGAAGCTTCTTCCAAAAGAAAGCCAGAAGCGTCCACTGTCTCCAAGTACTGGCTACCCTTGACCCTCTCTCTCCTTGGTTCTGTCTTAAGGGCAAAAGATTGCAGTTCATTTCTCTTTCCTAAACTGTTCAGAGAGCCAAAGTTGTGACAGCTGTTTCCATGAAGGGAAAAAAGGTTGTAAAATGGGAGAAATTCAATAAACCCATCTGTTCAGGTTTCCTGGACCCATCTTCCTACTCTTAAATAAGGTCTCTAAGGATGTGCACTTTAATACCACACTGCAAGTGACCTTGTTTTGGAGAAGTGGCAGGTATTTTGCCATTAGGACATTCATTTATTTGCCAAGATAAGATGTCGTGCGCGCAATAGTAAAAGACAAAAGCAACACGCTCAAAACTTCAGTTTTGAAGACTGACCCTCTACCCGAGCTCGTGTCTCGCAGGCCGCCACTATGCCGACAGAAGAGTGCCTACTGTCTGGTGTAGCAGCTCAGAACCCTGAGTCTGTATCAGAATCATCAGAAGGGACTGTTTAAACAGACTCCTGGGTCCCACTCCTCCCATGGTCCTGATTCAGTGGATCTAGGGTAGGACCTGAGAATCTACATTTCTAACAAGTTCCCAAGAGATAATGATGGCTCTGGTTCGGGGACCATAATTTGAGAATCACTGCTCTGGTGCAATTTTTTAAAATGCTGGATCCCTCCAGCTAACCCACAGGCCATCAAAGTGGTCCTGGAAAGAAACAAACTCAGCACTTGGGACTTATTCTATCCAGAATACGGTCACTGACTTCCAGTCCCTAACAGCTTGTCAAAGTTCCATTATCGTCTATCCATGCATGTGACCTCGGATCCAGAAAGACAGCTGTTTTATGGACAGCTGCAGCCCAGAATCACAGACGTTGATGAGAGGAGTTTGTCCCTCCCATTCCTTCTCCTCCTTTCTCAACCAAGCCTTCATGAGTTAGGATCCCTCAGGGATATTTAAGAGTGAAAGCTTTTTTAAGAGATTTTGATTCAAAAATGTCCTTATCATTTACTAGTGGCTGTTTCTTAAACAAGTTTATTATCTCTGAGCCTCAATTTCCTTGTCTACAAAACCAAGCTAATAATATTTACATCATAGGACTCTGCACAAAGTGCCTACCAGTTTGCAGGCCACAGAGTAAGCCCTCAATAAAAATGGTGGCCAATGACCTTCCCCTTTTTAGGAAGCAGCAGGCAGAGGGGAGAAAAGCAATTGTATCAGATGATCATGGCTTGAAATCCCAGCTCAACGACTCAAGAGTTTTGTAACTTTGGGAATATCCACTGACTTGTCAAAGCCTTATATGTAAAATGGAGAAAATAGTGGTATCTACCTGCTGAATTTCTAAAGGCTAAATAAGACACAGATTCCTGGTCCATAACAAACTATTCAAAATTAGGGATTATTACTGTTACTATAATAGCAGGGCTGGGATGGACTTTAGAGATCTCTTAGTTCTGCATCTTCATTTTACAACTAAGAAAACTGGAGTTCAGGGAAAAGAGATGTGCTCAAGGTCTTGGCTTTTTGGGAACCTCAGACACATAAGTAAGTACACAGACCTGTAAGTTCCGCTCGTTCTCAGGAAATCAGCATGCTCACAGAGCTAAGAATGCCAAACAAGCCAGGTACAAAGCAAAATAAAAGATGAAGATGAAAACAAGAGCCTCAAAACAAAATGGAATTGTAACAGAGCTTTGTTGAACACTGTGGGCACTGTAGGTTTTAATGAACTCATTTCTTTCTATTGGTAAGGGGAAAGAAAAGAAAAACAAAACAAAACAAAATACCAAAAAGGTCTATCCCTGACCTGAACAGCTCTCCTGAGGGTTAACTGTGTTTTAGTAACTGAGTTTGGGAAGAGAGAAAAAGCACAAAAAAAATATAAATTAGAAAAATATAAATTAAATTTATAATTAGATTTAAATAACAGTATAAATTAGATTTAAATGATACTATAAATTAGATTTTTTTTTAACTTTCTTAGGAGCTACTCTAGATTTACAACTCACAAAAATGATCTTTTGTCTTTATGTTTTGAAATTACCAGCCCCCAAATCTACAGTTATTATCTCACTAGAGATGGAAAAGTCCCTTTTCAAACTCACTAAATTATTCATGATTGTGCATAACTTGTATTTCCCTAAAACTGATTTTTTAAAAATGAGAGTGAAAGAGGGAACTTCCAAGATGAAAGAGAAAAGGATGAGGACTGTGATTGCTGTGATTTATAATAAGAAATATATATCTGGTATTCACCCCCATACCTGGTAGAGTTCCTAAAACTTCTGGAATTTCCTAAGTGACACTTTTCATTAAGGTGAAAGGAGAATCTTTTGTTATCTATGTACAACAAGCCCTTTCCAAACACAAGAGAGTTTATGTAAATGAGTGGTTTTTGGAAAGCCTCTACGATAGGGGTTGGTTGCTCTGGGGAAAGTAACCACAGGATTAGAGAGACGCTGCTTCCCTGGTAGCTCAGATGGTAAAGAGTCTGCCTCCAATGCAGGAGACCGGGGTTCGATTCCTGGGCTGGGAAGATCACCTGGAGAAGGAAATGGCAGCCCACTCCAGTATTCTTGTCTGGAAAATCTGATGGACGGAGGAACCTAGCAGGCTACATACAGTTCATGGGGTCACAAAGAGTCCGACACAACGAGCAATTAACACTCACTTTTCAATTGAATCAGTCACCAGTAGCCAATGATTAAGTCAACCATGCCTACATCATTAAGCCTCTATAAAAACCCCTAAAGTAGGAGGTTTGACGACCTCCTCCAACACAGGCTGGGCATGCTGGGAGGGTGGTATACCTCCTATGGAAAGGCCAAGGGAGCACCATGCCCTTCCACATACCTTGCTCTGTGCATCTCCTCTTTCTAGCTGTTCCTGGGTTATGTATGTGCTCAGCCACTCAGTCGTATCCAGTTCGCTGCAGCCCCATGGACTGCAGCCCACCAAGTTCCTCTGTCCATGGGATTTTCCAGGCAAAAATACTGGAGTGAGTTGCCATGCCCTCCTCCTCCAGGGGATCTTCCCAACTCAAGGATTGAACCTGTGTGCCTTGCGAATCCTGCATTGGCAGGAGGATTCTTTACCACTACCACCACCTGGGAAGCCGAAATAAATTTATTAGTTGTATGGCTCGTAGGGTTTAGTTTCCTGACCAGGGATCAAACCCAGGCCCCCTGCCTTGGGAGCATGGAGTCTCAGCCACTGAACCACCTAGGAAGCCCTTCCCGGGCTATAGTCCTTCATAAACGACATGTATTCTAATAAGCAAACAGTATTCTGAGTTCTTTGAGCTACTCTAGCAAATTGCCAAACCCAAGGAGAGGGTTGGGGAAACCTCTGATTTATAGCTGGCTGGTCAGAAGCCCATGGAATAACCGGGATTTGAGATCAGCACCAGAAGTGTGGTTAGGGGGCAGTCTTGTGATACTGAACGCTTTCCTGTGGGGTCTGAAACAAACTACAGGTAAAGAAGTGTCAGAATCGAATTGAACTGTAGGATATTGGCTGGTGTCATTCAAGTGCCTGGTGTGGGGGTGACCCATCACATTTGGGGGTCAGGAGTATTGACTATAAGCAGAACACAGAAGAGGAATAAGAGCTTTACCTTTAAGGACAAGAAAAGTGGTATTATCATCTTGACAATATGTCTTTTGTTTAAAACAGGTTCAAATTCAATAAATGCTGATGCTAAAAGAATATAAAAATCTTCTCCTTAAGGTTTCAATTTTTAATATGATTTAGTGACCTATTAAAATGCTCTAATATACTGTTCTCAGCATTTAAAAAGAATGGTAGTGCCATTTTTAATTTTGAAAAATTAAATAAAACTGGAGAAACCTGTCAGAAAAATATATTAATACAACTTACCTAAACTGAAATTTTAGCAGTGACTATGAGTTTCAGGAAAAAAGAAGCATCTTAGTAGTTAATTTCTCACATTTGAACCATTTCTCCTAGAAAGTCAGAGCATTATGTTGCTGCAGTGCAGAAAGAATGCCCCTTAGAATCCTGGAATGAATTCTCAATTTTTTAAAAAAATGGATTCCATTGGCTCAAAACAAAGATTAGCAGGAAAGATGTTGGTTGGTGCGACATTCAAATTTATATGATCTAATAATAGGGTGTTTAGAAAACAAATGAAAGAATAAGGGATGTAAAATAAACTTTATTAAGACTGAAATATCGGTGGCTGTATAGTCAATCAAAAAAAAAAAAAAAGAAAGAAAATGCTGGACAAGCTACTTACATCTGCTCTACTAAAGCTATAGTAAAGCTTAGCACAGTTACTACTTCAGCAACCCCCCAAAAATAGAGAAGCAGCTGCCTAGAAAAGCTGAGTGGGGTCTCCCACGTTTGTCAAAGAGCTCTGTGCTTGCTTTGACTGATGATATAACAAATGAATGAAGTATAGTTCCTGAGCACTGGCAGATACATCTAATGTTGCTAAAAACTGAAGACACATATCCTGCATTTCAAGGTAAAGAACTTAAGGCAAATTTACCTGTTCTTTCAGGTTATAATTTTAAATAAAAATGGACTTAATACCTTTTTTTGCCTTTATCAAAGAAAACAAAGAAACAGTTTTCAGGGCTCAGCCGACGACTGATTACAAGGCTTAAAACAAATCATCAGATTGTCTCCTATCTGACTGCTTTACTCCCTAAACTTCTATCTTCCCCAAAGACAAGACTAGTTTTGCTGCTTCATATGTAGTTTGATGCTCATGCACACAGATAAGGAATGCCAGTTACACTGGGGACATTTGCTGAGGGTGCACTATTAGTCTGTTCTAGTTGTCACAGCTGGAGATTTAGAGAATCTTCAAATATACGTAATCCTACCAGATGAAGCAAAATGTTCATATTGTTAGTCTTAATATTAAATACATAGACTCAATATATTATATGAATGCTACACATATGTTATAAAATGTTACTATATAATTAGTATATATAATCATACAATTAATATACACACACTTAATGTTCTGTTGTACTTTTACTGAATGTCATGTTACAACTAGTATTATTTCATTCATACACTTTAAAATATGCATTTATTAAACACTCGTTATGAGCTAACTATTAGGTCTTTTAATAATTTTATTTCTTAGCAATTAGCAATCTGGATCAGTAGTTCTCTCACAGTATGATCTGGCTACTCCTGGGGTTGCTAAGATCTCTGAAGAAGGTCTGAAGGGTTTAATTGTTTTCACGGTTAATAGTAAGACATGTTGTGCCTTTATTGTTCACATTTTTTCATGATGGTACAGTGGAGTTTTCCAGAGGTGACAGAAACATGTGATGATGTCTGTTGCTCTGACAATTAATGAAATGTGTGCTTGTATATGTTTGTGTTTTGACAGTGTCTCAATTTTAATTTCTCATAGGGTAAACATCAGTAGACCTCATCCATATAAACAAAAGTCCATGCTAGAGTTCACAACAATTTTTAAAAATGTAAAGAGGTACTGAGACTAAAAAGTTTGAGAATCTCATTCTAGGTAACTAGCAATAATTCCTCCTGTTACTATACATATTTCAGAGTAGTAATTCTTGGATGACGCCTGGAACACTGATCTTTCAAAATGAGCATTCCCAGAGAAAATATCTAATTAAGAAAGTATAGCAATAACAGCTCAGCTAAACAACTTGACTGGGTGTGGTGGGAGAGAGGCAGGAAGGAGGCCAGTGGTTAGCTGCAAGAGCGAAAACAGTTGAAATGTCTGGTAACTGTCACCAGTCCCCTAAAGCCTCAGGATAAGGTCACTCTTAAAATACCTACTTGGGGTTACCTTGCGGTTGGAGTTCTGCTTGCCTTGAAAGAAAAAAGAAAAGAAAGAACCTGAATCTAAAACACTCAACATTTAGTCTGTTTCTTCTGCACATGGGACTCTGGTTGAGAAGACTGTCTGCTTTTGGAAAACAGTCTTTGGCGTGGGTTTACGAGAAAGATAAGGAAGATGATCGTTCCTGTAAATCAGAAGAGCAGAGCGGGAGTCTCCAGATGACTCACGAGCAATTAGCCCAGCAAAGCCCCTTAAGTGTCTGATGCACCCGAGCACTAAAGCCATGTGCCCCTAAGAGAGGAGAGAACGGGAGGGGTCATAGACGAGACTGTATTTGCAACATGAAGAATTAAATCAGAAAACCGGAAAAGTCTAATATTCTACTTATAAGCCTGAACTCCCCTTTGTCACTCTCATTTTTTAGACCCAGTTTCTCTTCAAACAGTATGTATCATCTTTTTAACTAAACCCCTCAAGACACTTTTTAATTTATTCCCCTGTTAGTCAAAATATACATACTGAGTTGAATATTTCAAAAATTAATTTAATTGTATCTAATCTTGGATAAGAATGTTTATTAATTTCTGACCTGTTTCGAGCATCTTACCTTTGTCTGTAAATATGGCATTCCCGGTGTTTTTCAGGATATTTTCAAAGAAGGATCATTACTCCAAAGCTTATTGACACAGTGTTGATCTCTCCATGTTCCACGTCCTGTTGCAAGGTCATTTTCAATTTGCTGTCTCACTAGACGCTTGATACGAGGCAAAATCATTCTACACTTTTCTCTCTTTCCTTTATTATCATAGTCTCTGATGAGTTCTGCTCACTGTATTCAATTAGTCTGCTTCTCTTTGTCAAAATAAATCACTGTTTATTCTTATCTAATGCACTGCCATCTATCAATTCTTTTGTTATGTTTCCCCAGAATCTTACGTTACCATAGCCTAGAAATTTTAATAAATTGCCAACTTATTCCGATTTGAAGCTTTTGTTTTGATCGTTGGAATAATTTTCCAGTTATGAGATAATGTTTCTGTCAAAGTCAATTTGTATTAATTTCATATGCCGAAATTCTGTAAGACACTAAATCATACACACTGAACTTAAAACTACGATTTACTTGTTCCTTTTATTTACTAACAAAACACATAAAAACTAATCCTCCAAACACTGATTTATTTGCTTGACACGCTTTATACTTTATTCTTTAGCATTTTAGTAAAATTTTTACTCAAAATATTCTTTTCTCTCGAACACCACATTCTCATGGAAATAATGTATCTTAATTCTCTTCTCATTTTAATTTCCTCTTTGCACATATCTTTGCATTGGTTATTTGGGCAGGTAGAACAGCATGATCCTAGAATCCCTCACAGTCTCTGTCAAACCCCAAACAAATATTTGATTTGACTGTAAAAACTTCATAAATTTACCCAAGCAACCCAGCATTGCCTAGGCTGTGCGTAAGGCGGTTTCAATAGTACTCATTTCCTAACTTCCTAAGAGAATTAGGAGAATCAGAAACATGTTACAAAATGTCTAACACAAATGCAATGGAGGAGAGGTGATGAGGATACCCATGCTGAGTGTTCAAAAGAGCTGACATCTTTGTGCTGGAATCATCTGGCCAGAGACTGGTCAAGTGAGAGCATCTCATTCAAAGTCACAGTATTAAAAGAAAATGCTTCCATTTCCATAATTTGTTTTTCAAAAAACTGCCCTTATTTCAGACCTTCTTTAACTTTCTAATTCTTAAACATAACGTTCAAAGATAAAACGCACTTCAGCAAAAATAAAGCAGCTTTAGTGTTCTTTACTCAGGTTTTTTTTTGTTGTTTTTAAGAGCATCCATTTTGCCATTTTTTAAATCCTCATACATAATCTCAACAATTCTTATCATGCCTAATCTCACTGACCAACCCATTACACATACTCCCTATCTCTAGCTTTTCTAACAGCATTCTTATCTTTCCTCTGAAAGTTTCAATAGTTTCTGCCTATTGTCCTTGGATGCTTTCCCTTGTGCAAAATAGGGTGGTGTTTTGTTTTGTTTTGTCGTGTTTGGGGCAGGGGGCAAAAGATAAGGAAGTGCTTATTTTAAAATCTTAAGAATCTAGCAATTTACTCATCTTGCCCCTATACATATATTCAGAGAAAATTTAGTGTCCAAGTTCATTTTGCAAAGCTTGGCACACACTACCATTGTTGTGTCTTTCTATGTGAATGATGCCTAATACCTGCATCAGCGCTCCAGCTTAGGGGCCTTGCCTTTGCCGCTTCTGTGGGGTCCTCTCACTGCCCTCAAGTATAGGAAGGGAAAAGACGGCTCTCCTTCCACCTCGCTGGCCCTACTGGAAACATGGGGTCACAACCTTGCAAAGCACACTAGTTCTTAAAACAGAGGCCTCTATGCCAGGCATGCAGAACATGCTAATATGTGCAGTGCTAGTCTTTCTTTCAGTGTGATATGGTTAGAGCATATTCCAAAAATCCCTTCCTCTCATTTCTCAGTTGGTATTTCCCCCACTCTTTAAGCCCATTTTAGACTGTTAAGCAATGGATCCTTGTGGACAGACCCCTTTGAACTAGAGCTCTGAAGCCAGGTCACTGCCTTAGGCATGACACAGGATGAGAAGCAAGTCTTTAATTACTAACTTTACCAAACTCTGCCTTTTTCAGAAGCCAAGATTTATATCCAGAAAGTCTCCTTTTTCAGCTTTCCAACAGGTTGAGAGCACCGAATTTGTTACTTAAAAACTTACCAGATTCTAATTTCACTTGCCCTTCTTGGCATCTAGGGAATCTTAAATTCAGTCTTGTAAATAGATCTCAGGTCGGCTGAGTTCTCTACAATGTTACCCAACCCACTCGATGCCTCTGTCCTCACCTCATTTTTACAGTCAGGCCTTCCAGCCAGTCCCCACCGCCCCGCTCTCCCCCCATCCCTCTGTAGAACTCCACCCATCACAAACACCTTCTTCCATTCCTTAGGCCATGCACATTCATTCAGGAGGTCTGAAGCTCTCCTTCAACTTTTACAACTGATCATCAAATGCAAAATAAACAGAAAGGAGGACATGATCTTAAATTAATAGATTCAATGTTGGCTACCACTTATGTCCACACTGACTTCTTCTAGGTCAATGCCCATTTTCATGTAAGCATTTAGAGGGAGATGATGTTTTCCATCTTAAGAGACTGAATTTCGTAATCACAGCCCATTCAATGATACAAAGTCCCTCAGTGTTGCAGAGAGTGATTTTTAACAATAGCCATGAGCAATGCTTTGTTAAAAACTGAAGCTGAAGAGCATTATTGACTATCAACATGACCTGGGTCTTATTCTATGGCATTATTAGTGTGGAAATTAAATATATGCTGGCCATTCTTATGTGAATAATGCTTCATTTATGCAACATAGATAAGAATCTCTGAGTAGATTCTTGAACAATCCCTTTTGGAAATAATACAGCTATTTAGTTAATAAGATGGATTTTGAAATGAAAGAAAAATTTCTTGTCATATCTTGCAAAGCTTTTGCTTAACCTCTGGCATAGCAGAAAAATTAAGGAGAAGTGGATAGAATACACTCATGTTTGAATTTAGTAAAGGAGAATTCCACTGAAATGTCACATGGTTTTATTCTTTCATTCAGTTCCTGATTTTCTGAGGGTAAACTGTCCATTTTATAGGTAAACTATGAGGTTTAGAAACTTCAGTCTGCCCTAGTTGGGTCATGAAGAGGTGAACTAGGAAGTCATACGAATATTTCTAATACAAGTATTGGTAAATGTAGAGGTTCTTGTCTGTTTGGCACCTTGAGAAGAATTCAAGAAAAGCAGGTCCTTGGATTTGGGCCTCAAGATTCTGCAGCATCAGCCAGGGTGCAGCGGGTCTCCCCACAGGGGCTACTGGTCCTATATGTCACCTCCCCCGCCCACATTCTCAGCAAGTACATTGTGCTAAGCTGCCATAACCCTGGACACATCTGCAGAGCAACTCTCACAAACCGGGAACTCTGTGAGGGCTTCGGGGCTCTCCTCACCCCCGCCACGGACCTCCCCGCAGGCCTCAGGTTCCCATTTCAGAGTTGAGGGAGATGTAGCCTCGAGAAATTATCCAAAAAGGCAATAAGGAAAAAAGCTAGCAATCCAATGTCAGCTTCAGGGTCTAGTTTCTACACTCTTGTTCATTCTAGAATGGCATGTCATTCGTTCTCTTTATATTAACTGTCCCCCATGGAAAAGAGTGTTACTAAATCCCCAAAATACCAATTTTAAGTCACAAATAGTAAAAAGCCGTATTGCTAGTAATACACTGACTGAACAAAATTATTCTGTACTTTGTGATAAAATGGGGAGACTAAATAACAAATTACTTTGTTCATCAATCATAGAAGCACTATTTCCCCAAAATGTTTTTTATATAAGAAAACCTAAGAAGAATGGTAACAAATATTTATGAGTATTTATTTTATGAAGAGCACTCTAGTAGTTACTTTATATATTTATTTCATTTAATCATCACCTCGTGAGCTATTTATTATCATCACTTTAACCAAGGGAAAAAACTGAAGCACAGGGGATGCAATTGATTGGCCCAAGATCACAGTGGCGGTGGTGGTACCCAAATCGTGGTGCTAGGGGATCTGACCACTGAGCAATCTTGTCACATTCGGGGAACTCACTCTGGTTACGTGACAGGTATGGGAGGCCTCAGATGTGAGCAGCGAGGTGGAGGCACTCCCAGGAGACCCTCCCCTTGGTCCCAGCCCCCAGAAGGGTAGGGGCAGGCCAGCACAGCCTTTTGGTGGGAGTAGAGCTCTTGACACTCCCTTCCTTCTTGTGACAGATGACAAGGAACAGAGAGGGCTAGGCAGAGAGCAAGATGGAAAATTCTTAAGTTAGAAAGTACTAAATGTGGGCAATTCAGTACAGAACGGTTGGAGGTATGATGAGGTAATGAGGTATCCAGGGGGGAAACCTGGTCATACTTTTTACATACAAATCCTGAGGGTGGGGGTGGGGATTAGCATTTATTTAGTTAATCCATTATCCCCATTTTAAAATGCAGGAATTTACAACCAAAGAAGTTGAAATGGAACATTTTGTAAATTACTTAACAAAATACAATAGCTATTTCCTTCTAAAGAACTTAGGTCTCAGTCACCTTCAGTTTAGTTGCTCAGTCGTGTCTAACTCTGCGATTCCATGGACTGCAGCACGTCAGGCTTCCCTATCCATCACCAACTCCCGGAGCTTACTCAAACTCAGACACGTTAAGACACCACTATTCAAACATACACAGAAGTCTGGGGAGGGGTCAAATGAATCCCCATAACCCAGTAACCCAACCCCATAACTCAACAATCATCCAGACTTTGCCAGACTTCTACCATCTGCTTCACCACTCCACCCTTTATCATTTTTCTGCTCAAGTATTTCAGAGTAAATGGCATTTGTCCTAAAGTGGTCATTTACCCCTCCAGGTTTCAGAATATATTCATTACATAGAACACAGTCTGAATAATCACTGGTATCAGGCCTGGTCCACTTTTAAATTCCACTGTTTATCTAAGAATTACTTTCTTTTTAAACTTGTTTTGGTCAAATCAGGACATCCAAACGAAGAA
This sequence comes from Muntiacus reevesi, assembly GCF_963930625.1. NCBI lineage: Eukaryota > Metazoa > Chordata > Mammalia > Artiodactyla > Cervidae > Muntiacus > Muntiacus reevesi. The sequence continues at coordinate 50,375,898 of NC_089265.1, forward strand.
CATTTACTGCATTTCATTTCTTTATTTCCTTTTAATATATAACAGCCCCTCCTCGACTTCCCTTTTTCAACCAGGCTATCAACTTAAGGGAGAAACTAGCACAATTATAATCATTTTTCAGTCACTTCATGTCCCTGATTATTTACTATGCGCCTCAGAACAGAGTGGACCTGCCTGAGACTTTCTAGCCTCACTTTCTGTCTTCAGTGCTTCGGTTTTTCTTTTCCCTCACTTTTTGTCTTTAAAGTGGAAAACAACTATATACGACACATCATACGGGCAGCTGCGTTTTGTCTTCCAGGAGTGATCCACATTATGAAGGACGAGGCATGTCTGCTATTACAGTGATACTTAATTACAATGGGAAGCACACTGAAGTCCTCCTTGGGAGACTGGTAGGAACCCAGCCAACCCTCCCCTTTGCCCCATTACAAAGAAGGAATCAGAGCCAAACCTGGGTGATTCTCTTAAGAACAGAGCTGCCCATTGTTAATTCTGGAGCTTGGGGAATTAGTAGGCCAAGAGACGACTGTGGTGCAGGAGAAAATCAGTTTGCTGTATCACAGGATGCTGGGCTCATTTTCTTTGTCCGAGGTTTTTAATTATTTAGGATGAAGCTCCAGTGCATGTTTTGTAATAATAATGAAGTCTGAGGAACATAAAACCTCTCTGCAGCAGGACACAGCTATTAAATCTCTGCTGAGAGCAGGATGAGAGAGTCAGGGCTTCTGACCAGCTTTTTGGGACTGGTAATGCCCGTCAGGTCTGTAAACAAAGGGAGAATTAGCCAACTCTGAATGGCAAATCCGATGGTGGCATGGAAGCCACCAGAGGCCAAGTGACTCTGGAATGGCCTTTTGTGGGGGTGGCGCTCTCCTCTGCGCCCGCATACAGCTCGCCCTGCAGCAATGGGCTGGAGCCAAGGGTTGACAAGCCTGACAGAGGCCCTGGGTAAAGCCTCCTGTGGGATTGTCCCCAGAGACTCTCTGGGCGCCCTTTTTACACTCCTGGATTATATTCTATGAAACAAAATACCAAAAAAGGCCTATGTTGAGTGAAGTGAGGCCACTCAGGATCTGGGCGCTGCTGCAAGTGGTCCTTGATACGAGGCTGGAAGGCACTGGCTCCCCCTTCCCACTCTCTGGCACGCCACAGTTACTCATTCAAACCAGTTATTTTATTTCAGAAATTACCATGATTAAAAAGAAATTAGTGAACAATTAAAAAGATTTTCTCTGGGAGGGGGAAAAAAAAAGGGCAATCCAAGACATGCTTCGTTAGAATAAAGCAACAGAATAAGAAGGGCTAAGAAGGCCCGAAGGGTCATGGACCCTGAATCCGTGGGGGAGTGACATCTTCATAGACAGTGACACACACCCCTCTTAACTACACAGAGGCCCGCTGCTCTGTGACTGGATCATCCAGGTTATTCTCCCTCTTTCTTGCCAATCTGAGGCTATTCGCTCACATGGTATACAGTTTGGCTACTGAGTGCTAAAAAAAAAAGGCACACTCTCTCCAAGAGCTTATTGGTTTCCGGGGGACACAGAATGTGTTGTAATAAGCCCGGAGATTTGCACAGAGTATGCACTCAAAAAATAAAAGCTTGAGCAAAAAGGTCTTAGAGACCCTCTCTGTGCTCCTCACCCATCCAGACCATTCCCAGTCCGAGGTATTCTATAGTTTCTCCCATTATAACACTTAAACTAAATTGGCTGTGTACTTGATTCTGGTCCCAGCCAGTAGTTTAGCAACTCAGGAGCAGCGTGTTATTAGTTACATACAAAATGCTTAGCACAGTGCCTGGCACATATCTTGAATGAACTAATGAATGAGGAGGGCAGAGAATGAAGTTTACAGCCAAAAAAAGCTACATTTTTTTTTCCAAATAAATTACATACAAAAGAACTGAAAGTTGGAGCTCTGATTTCACAACTCAAAAATGAACCTATTAAGAGCTCATTGTGTATCCATCTAGTCTTTTTCTCATTCACCTACAGTATATACATTTTGGGGGTTTTATTTTTTATTAAAAAGGATTACACTATGCAGCACAGTTTGCAATTTGCTTTTTAAAGAATACAATAATAAATATGTCACATATGACTTCCCAGATTTAGTATATACAATTCCTCTCATTGTTTATTTCATCTGCGTTAAATTTCAAACAGTGACTATAGCACAGTTTACCTATTTCTTTGTTGAGAGATATCTGGGTCATTTCCAAGTGTTCACTATTATGAATAATGCTGTAGAGAAGCTCACTCTTAGCGTGTGCATGTGTCTGTGTGCACACGTGTATTTGACTCTGCGCCAAGCACTGTATAAGCCAGGCCTTGGGATATAATGGTGAACAGATACCATCTTGCTCTCAGGAAGATCAGAGCTTGAAGAGAGAAAGACGTTATTTAGAGAATCACATTAACACATAAACAATCAGCAAATGGAATAAATGCTCAGAAAGAAAAGGATACAATCATATGAAAGCATCTCATCAAAGAATCTAGAGGAATGAGGAGGCAGGTGGCATGTGCAAAGGCCCAGGGCAAGAGGGACCACGGCAGAGGTACAGAAGTAACAGATGATCTGCCCGGATGTCAGAGAACAGCGGTGGAGAAGGGTGTCTTTGCGCTCTTAAGAGCTCCAGTCACACGTTTTTGTAACAAACATGTACTGAGCATGTATTACATGCAAGGAACTGGCTCGGCACTTCCAACTCAGCATGAACAAACAGACACGACCCCTGCCATCCCAGAGCTTTCCTTCTAGCAGAGCAAATACTGCACAGAGCAAGTGCTAGCTAAAAGAGACCATATACTTTAAATTTTGTTACATGCTGCCAAACTGCTGCTCTCTTTGGGCAGGGTCCACTTGTTCACGGGGTCAGTAGACTCCTGAAAGCTATTCCATGACTGAATCGGGTCCCTTAGAAGAACAAAGTTCTTTACTAAGTCAATCAATGATCCTGTGGTCACTGCGCTGTCATGGGCCAGAGGGATTCCACATCCTGACAGAACCACATGTACAAACATGGTAAAAAAAGACGCTTCTGACATGAAGATATTTTGCAAAAGAAGCTTAATACTTGACGGGATTTGGGGCCCCGCTGGATATTTAAATTATTCATGTTATACCTGTTTTCATTTATCATGGAAAACTGAGGGATGACTGTATGCAGTCTGGCTAACCAGTAGGGCAGGCTGATAACATCCAGGCGTGGTCAGATACAAGGCGCACGGTAATTCATGTCAGGTTCACTCTCTTTCACTAATTAGCAATTACCTGCAAGAGATATTTTCCTTCATTTTCCCCAGAATCCTGACCACCTCCCTCCAGCTCCCTGAGCTTTACTCATTCCCATCTTTCTGAGCAGATGATCCTACGTACCAGTCCTGATGAAACCGATTAGGACTGTCTGGTAAAAGCTGCCTTCCTCTCTACCTCGAATTTCCAAACGTTGCCAGTTCTCTTTTCACGTCTAACAGTTTTCAGGCAATGCTTCAGGGCTTTGTTTTATGTTATGTTCTCCACATTGTCAACAGGTGCCCTCTTTACCAGCAATCTTCCCCTGACCTATACACACCCTCAGTTCTCTTCTTATACTAAAAAACCAAACAAAATAACTTGTTTAGATCCTGCTTCTGGGTCCCCACTCAAGTGCGTGTCAACCCGACGCCCATCCCTCTCATCCTGGTTACGACTCCCATCACCCCGTTTCCCAGGTGTTCCTCCGGTTTCGACACACTGTCATCCGACACACCTTCAGCCCACCTGAACTCTGAAAACAGAGACTCCCGTCACCGCCTTTTCCTGCCCCTGGGTCTGGGCAGCCCTGTGACAGGAAAAGTCAATCTCAGGGGTGCGGAAGTGGAGGCGCCTCACAATCTGACTCCCTTCCATCGTTCAAGCCTGAAGCCACCACAGAACCTGCCCACCCTGCTGTCTGTGTCCTTCAAGCTTGCCCAGAACTGCCTGTGCTTGCCTCTTCTCTATCTTTGCTCATCACCTCCCCACCACTCCCATTCCTCTGTTAGAATTCTCTCCACTTTCGGGAACCAGTGCGAATGTCACCCGGCAGAGCTTTCTGGGTACCATCTCCCCCCGCCAGCCCGCCGCCCATGAGAGCGCTTCTCTGCGACTTCACCCATTCCACGTCCCTCGCTGAGCATCACACTCACCCCTGTGTTCCTCACACTGCTGGCCTAGGATCCTCATCATGAATCCATCTTTTCTGCGCCTTTGCCACTTCAGCCTTGTTACCTAAGCTCTTTATCAGTAACGGGGGTTATTAAAAATACCTACCTTTTACGATTAAATTATATTTATTGTAACCCACTGGGTGAAGCAAAGAGAAATCCTCTCAGAATTTTTGTATACCTAAGGGAAGCTCCTTTATATCAATAAGGTTATATCAATAGCCTCAGATATGCAGATGACACCACCCTTATGGCAGAAAGCGAAGAAATAAAGAGTCTCTTGATGAAAGTGAGAGAGTGAAAAAGTTGGCTTGAAACTCAACATTCAGAAAACAAAGATCATGGCATCTGGCCCCATCACTTTATGGCAAATAGATGGGGAAACAGTAGAAACAGTGGCAGACTTTATTTTTGGGGACTCCAAAATCACTGCAGATGGTGACTGTAGCCATGAAATTTAAAGACGCTTACTTCTTGGAAGGGAAGTTATGACCAACCTAGATAGCATATTAAAAAGCAGAGACACTACTTTGTTAACAAAGGTGCATCTAGTCAAGGCTATGGTTTTTCCAGTAATCATGTATCGATGTGAGAGTTGGACTATAAAGAAAGCTGAGTGCGGAAGAATTGATACTTCTGAACTGTGGTGTTGGAGAATACTCTTGAGAGTCCCTTGGACTGCAAGGAGATCCAACCAGTCCATCGTAAAAGAAATCAGTCCTAAATATTCATTGGAAGGACTGATGTTGAAGCTGAAACTCCAATACTTTGGCCATCTGATGCAAAGAACTGACTCATTTGATAAGACCCTGATGCTGGGAAAGATTGAAGGCGGGAGGAGAAGGGGACGCCAGAGGATGAGATGGTTGGATGGCATCACCGACTCAATGGGCATGAGTTTGAGTAAACTCCAGGAGTTGGTGATGGACAGGGAGGCCTGGCGTGCTGCAGTCCCTGGGGTCGCAAAGAGTTGGACACGACTGAGGGACTGAACTGAACTGAACTGAAGGGAAGCTCCGAATATAGACAAGATATGTCCAGTTTACTTTCTACTTGCTGTCATCACCATTCATTTCAAAATAATATAGTTCATCTGATGAAAAATACCTTTTTCTCTGTTTCATCAAACATGCTAGTCAATAATATTACTTTGACCATTAGAATTGGCATCTTCCTTAATTAAAATCTCATCCTTTTTGCAGACATCCATGATTAAAAAACAAAAGATAAAAACTTGCTGTGCAAGATATACCTTAACAGGTTATGATAGTAACAGAGGAGACACTTGGTCTGACATGGCACATCAGCTAAAATGTTTAAGTTCAAAAAAAAAACAAAAACAGGAAGCAAAAATGTTAAAAATAATAAAGGAAAGGAAATCTATTTTTTTAAAAATCAAGAATCCACAAAATGTTATTAATGACAATGATATGTAATGATCTGAGGCTTAAGAACAGGGTTTACAACTAAACTGGGGTATAAAAATGAACATGAATTTATTTTTGGATAAAACAGTAAACTTATAATTGTAGACTGTGAAATTTCACCCAGGTTTTCTGTGGTGGCCCCAGAGTGTGTACAAATGCTTCCCAATTACTCAGCCTGGCGTCTTACCTTGAGCCATGGTAACCAAGTTAACTTATTTCACAGTTCTCTGTTACTTCACTCACCAGCTCAACATGCAATCTTGGAGTTTCTGCTTTAATTATTTTGCAGTTTGGCCCAGACTTCGGTATCACACACAGTTCATAACCATAACAGGAAGTAAAATTCATAGCTGTCACCAATCTCCAGGCAGACACTATGGCCTGTTAGGAGGTGATAGAAGCAAGGCCCCGGAGGAGTGCCCAGCATCTCAGCTAGTCAGAACAAGGGCTGGAAGGTACCACGATCAATGCGGGTCAGAGGTCATAGGAAGGAGGTCAACTCAGGGTGGTACATCAGGCACCTATGGATAAAAGGCAGACTGGACATAAAAGATTAAGATTTGAGGCACCCCAGGTCCCAGCCCATCCAACCTGGCTCAGTCACAGACACAAGATTAGGGAAGTGAGCAAGGATGGAGCCTGATGGCTGAGGTGGCCCGACAAAGACCTGCGCCACGGAGCCAGGCGGCGTGGGTGTCACACCCATCGAAAGATGCCGCATATTCACTTTGTAGCCTTGAATATTATCTTACCTCACAAAGCCTTGGTTTTCTTATTTATAGAGGGAGAATATAGTAAGTAGCAAAAGTGTGAGGAATAAAGTGGGACACCTCGAGGAAGCTCCTGAGACCTCTGGCACCTGCCTGGCATTGGACGAACAGACGAGATAAAAGTAAAGCTCTTATTAAGTGATAATTCCCTTCCCTTTCCCAAGAGGTTACCGGTGACTCTCCACTCAGTCTCTCTGTGGTTTCCAGGTAGGCAAGTGACCCACTCTGTGAGACTGCAAAGGGTAAGGAAGCAAAATAATCTGCCACTGGTCATTCTAGTCCAAACCCATCATTACAACCTACAGGTAAATCTACCTTACTTCCAAAAGAAGAGAGAAAAAAAATGTCCAAAAGTAAATTGTCATTTTTCAAAATGCAACTCCAGAGTTGTATGACTCTGGGGAGGTCACCTGGGTGCCTCCGTTCCTCATACCTTAACAGCCAGGCTACATGTATTGTCCATGTTTGAGAGAAACACAAAACCAAAACAAAAATCCTGTCGAATCATTTTAAAACTGAAGACAAAATGTAAATGCCCTTGGCTGTCCCAGGTGTTGCTAGGGGTAAAGAACCTGCCTGCCAATGGAGGAGACATAAGAGATGTGGGTTCGATCCCCAGGTAGGGAGGATCCCCTGGAGAAGGCATGGCTATCCACTCCAATATTCTTTTCTGGAGAATCCCATGGACAGAGGAGCCTGGCAGGCTATAGTATAGTCTATAGCATCGCAAAGACATGGACACAACTGAAGTGACTTAGCACGCACGCATGTAAATGCCCTTACAAGGACAGTGAGGGGATGATGTTTGACTTTTCATATCTATTGGGGTAATTTGGCAAGCCAAATCAGACTTGCTGACCTAAGTGAACACAGAGCCCGCTTTCCTGCAATGGTGAACACTTGCAGTGTAGAGGCAATCGACGACAACCCTGTTCCCACTGGGACTCTCCTATCAGTCGGACTTACCTTTGCTTTTCATTGAGTCAAAAGCTGACTGTGGGGGCCATAAATCATCAATTTTCAGGACACAAAGGGATCTGGGTGATTAAGCAGATGGGAGTTCACATATCTGCTTATGTTTTTTTTTTTTTCCTGCTTATGTTTTTAAGAACAAGTTTCACAAAATAATTAGTCCTCGGGTCACATAATTAGCAAGTATCCTGGGCTGACCCAAATTAACATGGTGTAGGCTAACATCCTTTTATGTTTCTTTGCTCCAGAGTACTGACTTGCACCTCATGTTGGAAAATGATACAAATGATTTATCTATTGTTCACAAAAGTGCTTGCAACAGGATCCCCAAGGAAGCCGCTAGATTCCATACAGGCTCATTTCATAACAGAAAAATAAAGAAAGTTATACATACACAAACTATAAGGAAATGAAATGCAAACTTTAAAAAATTACAGAGGAGTCAGATCATGTCAACAGGAAGATTTCTAGTTTGCTTCTAGTATTCTGTTGCTCAGCTTAGAAAACCAATCACTTTACAAAAATTTCATTATCATAAAAAAGTGCTGCATGTATTTGTTTTGTCTGAGTTCAAAAGTTAAGAATGGCCCTTATTTCAAGTACTTATTCTCTATTACCAAGAAATAAAACTCCACCAGATATTAAGGATGGTGAATCCAAAACCGCCTCATTGATTTAATATGAAACTCTGACTAGTACTGAGTTATCACATACATCTAAGACATTCTTAAGCGTGCCATGAACAAGAATTTTTATGATCATCTTTACTACCATTGTAATAACAATACCTCAATTAAAAGTAAAAGTCACTTCTGTGATTACTACTATTGTTGTTATAACCTGATTGAACTCAGAACTGGGCTACTTTTCTCAAGGCAGTCCAAGACCTGCAGGGTTCAATCTCTGGTGCTTGACCTCAGGTACCTGCATGATAATTAAACTCCCTGGGTGATTCCAGGCCTGGTTACCAACATCTAAGAACCACTGTCTCAGATTTAGGGGAAATCTTTTCAGACCCTACAGAATGAAAGGATAAAACTCCAGAATTCCTCTCTTAGAGTAAGTGTGGCTGCCCGATCTCACAGCTGTCAGAAAACCACCCGAGCTAAGTGCACAGAGCCTGCGGGCACAGTCTTGCTCATTCTTCCCTAAAAGTTGATGATACGCTTCAAGAGATTTCAAACCAAGCCCTTCAGATGTGAATGCCACTCACTACCTCTTCTGTATTCAGGAAGTTTCTGTCCAAATGATCCCTGAAAGAGTCCTCACAGTTGGCACAACCATACTAGTCCAGGTTAAAAGAACCAAGGGGACACTCTGACGAACCACATTTAAGAATGAGCCAGCCAGGGATTAAACACAGCTTGCTGACACCAACAGAGACACTGGTTCTACATCACTACTCACTTTCAAAATGAAACAACCACCTCAAGTCATCATAGTACCTCCAAAAACATCATGAGGTGATAGTCCCAGTTTAATGACTTGAAAATGTCCCAACCTCTGCAATCAATGAATCTACAAGAAGGCGAACACTTACGAAAAAACTACAGGGCCTTCCCTGGCAGTCCAGTAGTTGGGGACATGGGTTCAGTTCCTGGTTGGGGAACTGAGGTCCAGTATGCCACCATGCATAACCCCCCCCCCTCACACAAAAGAACTACATCATTAGTACTGAAAAAGGTAAAGTATTGCTTCAGTCTATTAGATTGGCAAGATTTAAACATCAATAAAATGCAGAATTTGCAAGGATGTGGTAAATGACAGGCATGTTCAGACCCTACATTGAAACTTGGTATGATCTTTCAGGATGGCTTCCCAGGTGGCGCTACCGGTAAAGAACTCAACTGCCAATGCAGGAGATGCAAGAGAAGCAGGTGTGATCCCTGGGTCAGAAAGATCCCCTGGAGGAGGAAGTGGCGACCCACTCCTTGCCTGGGGAATATCAATCTTGCCTGGGAAACCCCACTGGCAGTGGGGCCTAGTAGGCCACAGTCCACGGGTCACTAACAGTCAGACATGACTGAGTGACGGCATGCATGCCCTTCTGGATGGCAATTCAGCAAGCTTTATCAAAATTCTTAGAAATATGTACACACTGTGACCCAGCAACTCCATTCCTAACAATTTATCCTGTAAGAATGCTCAGTATGGCACAAGTGAGAAAGCAAGTCAGAAAAAAAGTATTTGTGGTGCACAGCCAATAAAAACAATTAGTATTTATATACAGGTCCACGCTCCTGTATCTAAAATCTGAATTCTCAAAAGTTCTAAGAACCGAAAGATACTTTTTTATGATGCATTTATGGGAAAATGTGACTCACTACAAGAATATTAGAAGTCTTTATACCCTTAATTACAAATACTTTGGTATCGAAACATTAATGTGTTTAATTACAGGGACCTATTCCATACCTCGATTCAGCTGGTAAAGAATTCATCTGCAATGTGGGAGACCTGGGTTTGATCCCTGGGTTGGGAAGATCCCCTTTAGAAGGCAAAAGCTACCCACTCCAGGATTCTGGCCTGGAGAATTCCATAGTCCATGGGGTCGCAAAGAGTCCAGACATGACTGAGTGATTTTCACTTTTACTTTCTTCCTTTGCTTTCAGATGTGCTCTAAATTTTTTTTTCATAATGAGCACACTTATCTTCATTCTTACAAAATTCAATGTATTTCCACTTGGGAAAAAAGAGGTGGGGGGAAAAAAATCTGGTTCTTATGAAAACACTCAATCAAATTTCTTAATTTCACATGTTATAGCTCTGTTCACATAACTGTATTTTGCAATTAAGAGTCAAGTGATTTTTCTGCTGAGTAAGCATTTCAATCACTTTCTTGATTCATGATCAAGCTCACATCATTGAGTAAGACCTGGCAGCCCAGGAGTGCAGCAGCTGAGACACCTTCCCTGGCTCCCATAAGAGATCTCTCCTTGGGCAATTGTCAGAAAACAGATGCCCAACAGTGCCAGATGTATCACCACTTGTACCACCAGACAGACAGGAAGGAGAACAAAGGAAGGGAAATCACAAAAGGAAGAGAAACATATGTGCTTTCATGCAGAAATCCTTGTCTTGACTGAAAATTAGAGAATTAAAAAATTTTGTTGGGTATCTTTTCTCTCTCTTTCTAATGAGACTCCAAGTCCCTGAAGCAAAATACATGTTTCATACTTCCTTCAGCCCCAAGGAAATGAAAAACGCTTAGTTTTTAAAATTAACTATCTGTTAAATTGGGCTTCCCTGGTGGCTGAGATGGTAAAGGATCTGCCTGCAATGCAGGAGACGTGGGTTCGATCCCTGGGCCGGGAAGGTTCCCTGGAGGAGGGCATGGCAACCCACTCCAGTATGCTTGCCGGGAGAATCCCCACGGACAGAGGAGCCTGGCGGGCTAGAGTCAGACACGACTGAGCGACTGAGCACAGCTGTGAAACAAATATCCATGCTATTAACTGAAAATCTGCGTGCCCAGTCATGTCCGACTCTGCGGCCCCACGGACTGTAGCCCACCAACCTGCTCTGTCCGTGGGATCCTCCAGGCGAGAATACTGGAGTGGGTGGCCATTTCCTACTCCAGATTAAGAAAAAACATATAAAGAGGTAACTACAAAGAGTGATAGTCAGGAAGCAGCAGTCAGATGGATGACTGTAAGAACGAAGAGCTTACGAGGCCCACCATCACACAATCAGCTTTGTTGGGTGAGATTTGGTTCCTCCATTCCGCCTGGACATGCGCTGCCCCTGAACGTGTGTCAGGCAGAGCTAGGTTCTGAGACGCAGCAGCGGGCAGCGCAGGCCTGCCTCCGGCCGCGGGGGCAAGGCGGGCGGCCAGCGGCGGCCGCAGAGAACGCCGCTCGCTCTCCTGAGTGTCTGTGTGTGTGTCCTGGTGCCAAAGGCGTGCATGGGGCCACGCACAGTGCTGCCTTTTGGGAATTAAGCCCAACTGGGTTTTAAAATCCAGCCCCGTAAACTTACAAATGGAGATGGGAGGCACACATTTTACACTTTCGTGTGTGTGTGTGTGTGTGTGAAATTAGAACACTACCTGCATCGCACACTTCTGAGCGTGTGTGCTCAGACACGGTGCTCAGGTCTGTTTGTTCGGCTGGTTGGTTGGCTTTGCTGGCAAAGGCTATTTCTCTCCCTTTTCTTTCCTTCACACCCCCTTCCACTTTTTTCACTGGACTGGCTGCCCCCTCTTACTTGCAAACCCCCTGGAGTCAGGATAATAAGATACCTTGGCCACCAGGAAAGCGTCAGTGTCCGGTGACCCCAGCAGCAACCCCGAGCATGGACCCCTCTGAGTCCCCGCTGTTACTCATACTCTAGACCAGCCGCCCTAGGTTTTACCACTACTTCCTGGAGACCGCCGGTGTATTTGATAATGGGGAACTCACATCTCATTGTTGTGGCATATCCTCTTCAACACCTTCAAACATTAGCAGTTTCTCCTCACACACTCTGCGCTTTATCCAAGGGCCCGTATGTCCCCTGTCCCGGAACCTTCTGGGAAGAATCTGACAACAACCATTCACTGAACACATACTATAGTGACGTTACTATCCTAAAAGTTTTGTATCTATATTCTCTTAATAATGCCACATCGACTATAGAAAGTGGGTAACCCATTATACGGAGTGAAGTAAGCCAGAAAGATAAAGATCATTACAGCATACTAACACATATATATGGAATTTAGAAAGATGGTAATGATGGCCCTATATGCAAGACAGAAAAAGAGACACAGAAGTACAGAGCAGACTTTTGGACTCTGTGGGAGAAGGTGAGGGTGGGATGTTTCGAAAGAACAGCATGTATATTATCTATGGTTAAACAGATCACCAGCCCAGGTTGGATGCATGAGACAAGTGCTCGGGCCTGGTGGGCAGGGAAGACCCAGAGGAATCAGGTGGAGAGGGAGGTGGGAGGGGGGATCGGGATGGGGAACACGTGTAAGTCTATGGCTGATTCATGTCAGTGTATGACAAAACCCACTGAAATGTTGTGAAGTAATTAGCCTCCAACTAATAAAAAAAAAAATTAAAAAAAAAAAGAAAGTGGGTAACATTATCCTTCTCACTTTTCAGATGAGGAAGGCATAGTTTAGAAAGTTTGTAACCTGCTGAATGTCCTTTAACTGAAATCCTATGGATGTATCAGTTCTGGGAATTTTACTCAAAGAAGTCCACTGATGATTTCACACTGCCTCTGGTGGTAGTCAGTTATTTCAAGGATAACTCTACTTCAGGCAACTTCAGTATCACCTGGGAGCTTGTGAGGAAGTAGAATCTTGAATCTTCCCAGATACACTGAAATACCATCCACATTTTAACTTGTTCTCCACTGGGTTCACACACATTGAAGTCTGAGAAGCACTGTTCTAGAAAATAAAATTGCCATTTCCAACCTCATATTCAGTTAGGATGACCCAAAGCTGCCACTGGACTATATGGCACCTATATGCAAGTTAGAAGGCATCTCATCTTTATATAGCATTTGTCAAAAAGTGTCACTGTTCAAAGAAAAAGAACTCTTCTTTCAGGCCACCCTTCTCCCCCACAGCTGGGCACACATCACACGATATCTGCACAGGCCATCAGCAAGTATACGGTATTGGCCATTTTATGTCAAAATCAAATTCTTGGCTAAATAGCACACCGACGCTGCACTTAGCTTTGCTAAAGCCAAAATTCCTAAAACCCTGACAAGCACTGTTAACACTAAATTTTCCATTATAATATGGAATAAAAGATGAAGGTCAAGGGAAGGACAACCGAATTTACAAATATTTTAACACCCAGCTTTAGTGACAGTTTGGCTGCAGTGTAATATAACCAGATAGTTACGCATTGATGCCTTTGCCATGAGTATAGCCTGAGAGTGAAGACATAAGCAAAACGGTGACCTGAACAGCCAAACTCCTACCATAGAACCAGTGACTTCAAGGACTGTTCACTACCTCCCAGACAGACTTGTGCCTACTACAGTCGGCACAGCCTTCTTTTTTGCTCAGAACCGTTATACTTTTTACCACAGAGGATGTGTGTACATTGAAAGAAGCAGATAACCCACCAACCAGTCTATAATCTTACACATCTTGACACAGTCATGGTGTCAAGTGTCTTGATATATGCCGTTAATGCCAGTCGTTTCTAAGTCATTTTACATTTTAAACAACTAACACAAGACTGTAAGAAAACTGCGTAATCACCTTACAAAGTAGTGGCGGTGACAACATAAAATCAGGAAAATAAATGTGTTCGAAGTATAGGTTTACAATGGATCAGTCAAAACTAGTGGTCATAGCTTTAAATGGAGCATTTCTTTTTTATTCTTTGAAAGGAAAGTGTCACATATAATGTGACACCAAAATTGCCATTATTTTCCTAAGGTACATTTCCTTGAGGATATTCATGTTTGGATACATGCAAATATTCATGAAAATCACAGTAGAATGACAATATGCTATTTAAAAGCACAATTTTGTAGCAAGTGTAAGTGATTTATGGTAAAACAATACAAAGAAGAATAGAGTACAAGAAACAAGATTTTAGCCTTTGATATATGTGACCATACTTGCCTTTTTGCTAAATCCTAAGCAAGTCTCACCTTAAATGTCAACAACAGCGAAAAGTAAGTTCAGAGCTGAAAGTATTTCTTTAGTGGTATGAGAATGAAGAGCAAAAATGCTAGCATTTCTCATACTCTCACTCACGCTTGTGTTTACTTGCTCAGTCGTATCTGACTCTGTGATCCCATGGACTGTAGCCCACCAGGCTCCTCTGTCCATGGGATTCTCCAGGCAAGAATACTGGAGTGGGTTGTCATTCCCTTCTCTAGGGAGTCTTCCTTCCTGACCAAGGGATCAAACCCAGGTTTCCTGCATTGCAGGTGGCTTCTTTACTATCTAAAGTACCAGGGACGCCCCATACTCTCACTAGATCCCTTTAAACTCCATTAGGCATTCACTTTCTTTGGTTCCAACAAATAGATTCTGACTCTCTAACTGGAAATAGATGCATTGTTTTAAAATTAAAGGGGAAAGTCATGCATTACTTGGTTTAAAAGAACAAGGAAAATATTTATGTGATGCTTTGCCAGGAGTTAACTACGAACAGCCAAATGACCAGATTCACAACTTCCTACTAAAATGTGTTAAGCTATGCCACATGTATTTTATATGGTGGCTGTCAGTCCCCGGACATCCAAGGTCTGAGCAGCTGAAAGGGATTTAGAGGGAGACTGCTTAAACAGAGTTCTTGCATGTGTTTGGACAAGTTGGTAATGTTCCTTAGAGCACTTGCTTTTTTCCTTTTTAAAAACAGCCAAATTGGCTTATGTTGATTTTCACAAAGGAAATTTTACTAAATATTTGCTGAATGATAAAGTAAAAGATGACAGACACTGCACTGGGCAAAGGAAGGCCTTTTCAATAATTGAATTAATTATATATCCATATGAAAAAAATAAAACCTGATCCCCAACTCCACCTCACATCATATAATACAATCCATCTGACAAAATTTTTAGATCTAAATGTAAAAAGCAAAACAACTAAGAATTTAGAAGAAAAATCTGCAGATTATCTACACAACCTCAAAATAGGTAAAGGTTACTTCAAAAGGATACAAAAACACAAGTCAAAAGGGTGAAAAATATACATAATAAACTGGACTGTGTTACAGTTAAGAACTTCTTTTCACTTAAAGAGCTATGAAGAAAATAAAAAGCCACAAAGTAGTGACAATATTTGAAATACATTTACTCAACTGAGATTCCTCAATGTATGGAGAACTCCTACAAAACAATAAGAAATCAGACAACCCAATAGGAAAGAAAAAGGTATAAAGTATTTTTAAAAAGATAACCAAATGGCTGATAAATATCTGAAAAAGTTGCTCAACATGTCTACTTATCAAAGAAACATAACAATGTGACACCACTATACAGTCACCAGAAGAGTAATACCCAGTGTTGTCAAGGATACAGGGCAAACAGAACTCTCACAGATAAGAAATACATGCTTATGTTCACCAGAAGACAGGTACAGGGATGTTTATAATAGCATTATTTATAATAGCCAGAAACTCCAACAAATTTCTATGATAGGATATGTAAGCAACTGTAGTATATTCATAAAATGGAATATTATACAACTGTGCTATCTGATACAGTAGCCATTAGTCATGTGTAAAAATAAACTTAAAAGATTAAGTGAAGTAAAAATTTAGTACCTAAGTCACAATGGCCACATTTCACGGGCTCGAAAGTCACATGTGGCTAACAGCTATCATATTGTACAGCACAGACATAAACCATTTTCATAAAGTTCTATGGGGCATTGCTATTAAACACCAATGAGAATAAATGAATAACTGAAGTAACAACATAGATGAATTCCACAAAGGTAATGTTGGGTTAAATAAACCAGACACAAAGGAGTCTATACTGTATGATTCTATTCATATAAAGTACAAAAACTAACAAAACTAATCTGTTATTAGAAGGCAGGATAGTGGTCTCCCTTGGGGGTTGGGAATATCTTGAAGAAAGCCTGAGGAGGCTTCTGAATTTCTGGTCATGTTAATCTGGATGAACAGATATGTATGCAAATGTGTTCACAATGGAAAAATACATGAACAATATGAATGATGTGTGCACTTTTCTGTATACAAAAATTACCAAAATAAGAAAAGAAACCAGCCTCAGTCTATTGCTCAAGTCTTTCTTTGCTTCAGAGTTCTCCTCTGATGAACATGAGCTCAAGATAACTCATCCTGCATAAATGATACAGCATGCCTTGGGATTACGGATTAATTTTGGCCAAGGAAGGGGGATTACAAAATCTCATATTCATTTTCTATTTTTATATGACTGCCATCGGTGTAAAATGAATAAAGAACTACAGTGGAACAAGGACAGAGTGAGGGAAAAATTCGGCTAGGACATATTTGCAAGATGTTAAAAGTTGACAGTATACAAAGGGATTTTGAAAGCAGATATAGGTAGTAGAGAATCCATGTTGATCAACTCCCCAACATGAGTCCTTAGAGAGAAATGAAAAAGTGGTAAACAAGCCTCAGAAAAAAATGTGGTGGACAGATCAAGTTGGCCATGAAAAGTCTCTAGATTCCTTTACACTCTTTATTAGAAAGAAAACTCTCAAAAATTTGTAGATGCAGGAGTAGAAAGTTGCTGTGTGAAAAATTACAGGCTATCTTTGGTGGCCAGTAGCCAACAACCCAATTAAAATAACTATCACTAGTAATACCCACAAAACCTACATCCGATTTTGAACTTTGAACGCTGTTTAAAAAAAAACTTACCTAGATATAAATATTATAATCACTTATGGGATTGAGTGGAGAAGGAAATGGCAACCCACTCCAGTGTTCTTGTCTGGAGAATCCCAGGGACAGAGGAGCCTGGTGGGCTGCCGTCTATGGGGTCGCACAGAGTCGGACACGACTGAAGTGACTTAGCAGCAGCAGCAACGCAGGACTGAGATTCAAAGAAAGAAAAATCTCTACTTCACTACAGACCACTATCAAAACAAATCTGTTTTTAATTGTCTTTTTTTGTTCCCTTAAATTCTCATAGTACTCTGGAATGGACAATGTCCAAAAAAGGTAGGAGCTTTAAATTATAATAAAGTAACTTTAACAACAGTTCATCTCTTTGCTAAAGTTCTGGAATCAGAGAATCAGCATGGAAAAAAAAATTGTGCTGGAAAGCATTTGAGAGGTTGTCTGGTCCATCCCTGGTCTTATTTCAGCAAAATTGCCTTAAAGAATTTCACATGTTAAAAATACATTCTATTTTTGAACACATCCAGATAAGGAGATTTCTGTACCTCCCTTAGTATCCCATTTCAATGACTGTCACTCTGAGGAAAGTTTTCCTTAGATACCTCCTAACTCTGGTTGTAGTGTTTAAATTATTTTCAGCTTGCTTTATTCTTAATAAAGATGGAAGATGAGGAGCATTCATTCTCTCCATGATAACAAATTTATCTTATAATAATTGACAAACTATTCTTTTTATCATTTGTAAGACACTTTTACACAGATTATCTATTTAGCCCTTCAAATAATCCTATTATCATCTGTACCATCCAACAGATGAGGACATTCAGGCTTAAAGAGTAAAGAAATTCAGGTGTAGGGAGGAAATGGGACAATCCCAAGGTTATTCAGTTATTCAGTGTGTGGGCCCAAGCTCAGTTACTCACTTCACTTATAACTGTTGCAAGGTCGCTAACCCCTCAACTTCCCCCACACCCTACGACAGGCTTAGTAAATGTGGAGCATGACTGGAGGGCCTGCGCTGATGGAGAATCCATGTGTCATTTTATTTTTTAAGCTGGTGGCATGATTTTGCAGTGGTTAATTGTGATTTGTGCCAGCATCATTCCTCCCCTACTAACTGTACCCAGATTTCCCTCAGGGACTGTCAATCAAACTGCCCAGCCTAGTCCAGACAGCTAGCACGGAAGCCAGGCTGGATGAATCCAGCAAGTTTTCCCAGGAATTTGAATCCTGAGTGGGGTGACAGAAGACTGAAAATGGTCAGAGTTCAGGCTTCTCCCGATGAGTTCCACAGACCTGCCCTCGTTTCCAGGAGTTGGTCCTTTTGCTTCTCTTCACTTCTCTGAGTGACCTCATAGGCCCATCAATTCTTTTTCTACTTAAATTAAATGCTGGTGTTAGCTTCTGTTGCTTGCAAGCAGAGAACACTCACTGACAACTCTTCAGAGGGACAGATACCGAAACATACTGATTAAGGTCTGCCTTTATCATGTTCTTATCATAAAGATGACAAATATTAAATTGAAATCAGTCTCTTAGAAAATTCCCCCATGTTGAGAAATGTAGTATAGCAATTTCTTGTTCAACTGATCAAAGGCAGGCAGAAATAAGTTGGCAAATCTTCCAGAATCTTGGCTACATTTATCTTTTGAAAAATAGCTTCTGGAAGCTTAGATTTCTCAGGAATTAGAGAAAATTCAGAAAGCTGCGAATGTGTTTAACCAGATACTTTCCCTACGACATGTACTTTCTTAGAAAGGTTCCGGAGGACAAGAGGTACTACAGTAACACGTCCCCTCGGCCTCTCCGCCCTGGAAACTTTCTGGCTGGCTGGTCAAAGGCAACTGCAGCCTCGGTGCCAAGCCCTGGTCATCTGGACTTTCGAGGCTAACAGTAGAAGCTAGAACAGAACAGGACCTTGTCTACCCACCCTCAGCACACAGCTGAGTTCTACTCATAACGGTCTTGAGCTCACTGCACAAAGACTCATCAGATTCTTTTCTCTTCCTGGGATTGGCAACATGAGCAAAGGCCTGCCAGTACTTTAAAACTGCTATAAGAATACCTGGATTTCACAGAAATCATAAGCTAACAGTAAAGGGATACCAGGACCCACTAGCCAGAGTAATTCGTTCAGGGTACAAAAGCTCCTATGACATTCCTGGCATGCTGTGTGGGACGACAAGATGTTTCCTCACTGTAGGGTAATCTGCAGTCAGCTAAGAAGATAAGGCACATGCATATGAAACAACAACAGGCCAAGCAGCAAGAATGCCAACTGCCTGGAACACACAGTAAGCACACACAAATCAAGAGTTCAAAACCCTGGGATCTACCTCCCTGAGCTGTAACTTAAGACACGTCTTAGCCATGTTAACAGAGAAATTGTATTGAGCTGATTTCAAGGCTCAACTAAAGAATAATCAGAAGAGCACTCCTGTATAAAATAGGAAAGCATAAAATAATAGGTATGAAAACATTCTCTCTTTGGGAAAGTAAGAAATGACAGAGTAATCTATTTCACTGTTGAATGCCTTGCATCTAGTGGAGTCTTAAATGGATCTTTTGGTTTGACTAAGCAATAAACAGTCCGTTTCAGCGTTAACTGTTAACACTTGTGTTTAAGGGAAAGGCAAACTAATATTTAGAAATAAATAAAGTCAAGCTCCAAGTATTCAGAAGTCCTCAAACATGTTCTCTTACTTGGGCTGAGTCCAACCAGCTCACCTATAAATATTACTTGTTTGGCAAAAATGTCCAAGAACAGGATAGTGGAAACACAACCAGGGAAGAATCAATCTGCTTTTCGGTAAAAGTTTTCAATTTATTACAAGCTCCACTGGAACTGAAGATCCCAGGGGCACTGAGCAAGAGCTGTGAAGAGATTTGCAATGTCATGCCATCATCTGGCAGAGGTTGCAGCCTGGACTCCCTCTGACCACTGTGCCAGCCCCTAGCTAACCAACAAGACTCTCAATTCAGTGAAGTAACACACAGGAGCAAAACAAATTCTAATACTTTGGCATAACAGTCCCCTAGACTAGACCAATTTCACAGTTAAAAACAAAACAAACAAAAAAAAACAGTGAACAATTTCTCAGTTACGAATGGGCCACATCATTTGTAACCTACATTTTGCTTTATAAAATATATGAACTCAGAAGCAAGAACAAAATTAGGCTGGACAATATTGGAAAATGTTTGTTTTTATTTATGCTGCTGCCATAGACTATGGCCAGTGTGGCAGGAGGTACAAAAAAGCTTTTTAATAAATCAGTCGGTTATTTATTTTATATCTTTAGGGTCACAAAACAAGACAAATCACGAGGCATAGCCTCCAAGTAATTGCTAGCAAAATGCACACCAACCTTGAAAATGTTTACCAAATATTAGAGTACACTGTAACCAGAAACTTCTGTAGAAAAATTCTAACCAAAACACAAATTATTATTAAGTAGGTATCATAAATAGAAGACAATAAAATTCAAACTTCTTAGCCTGGCCAAGGCGTTGGTGGTATAGTGGTTAGTATAGTTGCCTTCCAAACTTCTCAGCCTGGATTCAAAACCTTTCAGAAGCACATTTTAAGCCTTTTGTTTATTTTGTTCTTATTTTTCCAGTTCTCTTCTATAGGAATTCTGTTCACATTAAACTGGCCAGTTTACACATTGCATACACGTACCTTTTTCTGAACATTTACTCCAGCCATTTCTCCTCTCCAAATTGCCTCTCCCTCAGCTCTGCCCTTGTGTCTTTCTGGACTGCAAATTTCTGCCTAGCCCTGGTTGACCCTCTCTGCTTCCCTGGAAGACCACTGCATTTATTCCTTTATTAAACAGCTATCTACTGATCTGAATAATCACTTCAACAATGGGGCGGGGGGCAGGGCAGAAGAGGAGGCTTTCAGTTGTTTATGCTCACAAATGATTTACTTACTCATAAAGCAAGTATTTTTATGAACACTATTGTGTACAGGGTACTATGCCAGGGTCCATGAAGAATGCCATGATAGAACTTGCCAAGAATGCCAAGATTTACTTTCAAAGAGCCTAGAAGCTAGTCAGGAAAATAAGACTAATACCCAAATCATCATAACAAATACAAGCTAGGTAATTATCAATATTCCACTGCAGGTTCTGCTAAAGGGGGTGGGATCACTTAGTGCTACATAGGGAGCAGAGAAGAGCTCCGGGAGGAAGTGGCAGCTGGGTGGAAAAGCAAGGAGACGGACAACATATTTCTTTAATAAGCTTTAACAAAGGCAAGGAGGGGGCAGAGCTCAGGAAGTTAGCGGAGGAAGCAAGGGGTGATACTTTAAAACTCATGTGTGTTGTACAGAAATGGAGCAAATGTGAGAGTGATTTTTGTTATGAATTGAGAGGAATGAAACATTTTAAGGAATTCAGGGGTTAGCACACTCTAATATCACTGTATTAGGTAGCATGTTAAGTAACCAAGAGACATGGGAAGATTTCACAGGCTAATTATGATCTCTGAGAAATACTTATATCATCACAGTGATGTTTTATGATGTTGATTTTTAACTGAATGGTATCCAACACAGTAAAGCCTCCTTAGCTAGAAGTGATACAAAGAGCTCAATTAACACACTGAGCATTCTTCTATGTGTTCCATGATTAAGGCATAAATTTAACATCATCTTCTGCATCTATATAACTGTACAATGTCTTCATGTGAAAATCTAACATCAAGGCAAGATCCTAAAGGAGTCTTCTGGAGCACCAAGAAAAATGGTTTAGAGGTATAATTAAGGAGTTGGTATTGGACTTTAACCTGTAAACTGGCATTATGTATGTGTATATACATGTATTGACAAGATATATACACACATCAATTACACCACACATGTGATAAGCAGAATTCATCAGATCATCATATTATCAACCAACTGTGGTCACTGCTATTAAAAAAAAAAAACTTCTTCAACAGAATAGTCAGAACTGCAACAAAACAAGCATGCCGCCTATTTCAGAAACTCACTACATTGAGATTTCTGAGGGGGGAAAAGTCCTGATCCTTTTAAATTCAGACTGCTTCCGTATCCAGACAGCTTCCTGTGATTCAGGTCCCACATTTCCATGAACCTACTCAGATTCTTGAGAGGAGAGGCTGGGAGGACTATTTGTGGAAGGTCTCGCTGTTATTTGTGGAGAGACTCTCGCTGCCATCGGAAAATGAAGTGTGAAGGTATCAATTAGATAAGAAACAGCCAGTTCATTTTAAGGAACCACCTCCAAAACAGAAATGCCTGATTTGAAAATGATCTGTATATTTAGGAGCTTCTAAATAGTCAAAGCAGTGGAGGTAGAGAGAACTGCTTTATTTTACCTATGATTCATGTTTGTGAGTTACATCTCAACTTGAGTCATCCTGGGCATGCAGACTTCTTGTTAGAACCCATTGATCCCGGCATAGGAAAATATCCTCAAGAGCAGACTGTCAAGAGTACTAAGAGAATGAAAATGAATGCTTCGACGGAAGGTCCTCAAATAAATTCAGGTACAAATGTAGTGTTTTGTCAACAAAAGGTTAAGGTTTTACCAACTTACAAGATCAGCGCCTACATGTGGTAAGGAACGAAGACTGCATCTACCCTGAGATATTCTGATTGATTAACAGGAAGGGAAGATGTTTCTACAATTCTGCTTCTCTCATAAACTCCCAGCATAAACTCAAACCTGAGGACACTCTCAGATGCATCAAACTTGTTAGGGATCACGTAGTTATCATCTTTGGAGGGTAAGCAATGACAGCATTTGTTTTCACCTGAAGAAAAAAATCTGGCTTCTATTTCAATTAAGAAATAATGCTGGACATTGGGAAAGTTTGCTTGGTTTTTAAAAAGCTAAAAATTTAGAATTTTTTCCCCTAACCCTTTCTCAAGTGGCTTTAGAAGTTTCCATTATTTTAACACAACTGCAGGGAAACGTGTTTGAAAGGTTACTGGAAGTGACAGATGGGCTTATTTTGAAATAAAATTAAGCCTGTGGTACTACTGAAAGGAAGTCACGAAATCCAAAATTAAACTGGACAGAATGGTCTGAAGCTGTTTTTGTTCTTTGCTCAAGGAAGCACAAAGAGTGGGAGGCTGAGGCAAGGCCACCACTTCTCACGTGAATCCCCTCACTCGGGTCAATTTGTCTTGAACTGATAAAACTCTCTTCTTAACGTAACATGCGCCCCCACATTTTAAACACCCATACACCTACTATCAAATATCCAGACATGTCCTTCACTGATATCACTAAGAATACAACTCCAATCTTTTATAGCTGTGACTTTATAAAGACTGAAGGAAGAAAAAACATTTATAAACAACTGTGTTGAGCTATTAAAAACCCCACTTTAGGATGAGATGGAAAATGCCCATTTGAAAAAGACGACGTGCATCCCGGACACGTGGAGAGACCGCTCGCCCTGGGGGGGCTCGGCCAGCCGCTCCCAGGAGCCACGCCTACCTTATTGTGTTCGTACTTGTAGGGGATCTTGAGGGTGTCCATGGCTCGGATCATAGCCTGCATGGCCGTGAAGATGTTCTGATACACCAGCTTGGTGAAGCCCCTCTTGTCTTCGTCGGAGTAGCCCGACCCATGGATGATTCTCATCTGCTTGATAAATGTACTCTTGCCACTCTCTCCTGTCCCTGTAAGAGAAATGAGAGCAGCTCATCAGATCATGAGACCTTCCCACAGTCTTCCAGACAACTACTCTATCGATAGGAACAGGCCTTGCATGTGGCATCCTCAGGGCCTGCTGAGAGGAGCAGCACAGGAGAGGGGCATCACCAGAGGCGGAAATGCCACCGAGGGTCACACTCAGCAAGATGAGAGGAGTGGGACTCCAGCTCAGAGGCAGAGTTTAAAAAAAAATAAACAACTGTCACCTTTTTTGAAAGCCACTCAGCATGGAATTTCCATAGTGATTTGTAACCATGTATCTTATGAGAAACACAATGAAAACAGCATGGTTTAACAGAATAAACACTTGATAAAGCTCTCTTCCCTGGAGTATGTCTGAAATGCTTCCAGCAGACTGGGATGTTTAGCCAGGATCTGGATCTGGAGATGACGATGCAATTATACAAATGCTGTTCAGACATCAGTAAGACAACACGCCGGAAAATTTCTAGACACTTTCTCGTACTTTAAAATGGGGTATATGGAGAGCACAGTATCCAGGTAAGAATCCAGATCCTTCAGGACAACAAGTAGCAACTGTATTTATTTCCAGGCAGTTTGGTTGGCTGAGTTATGTCAAGGAATCACTCAATTCAGGAAAGATACAGGAACTCTCCTTCTTCCTGCCCACTCTTAACTATGACACAGAAATTCACTGTTACTGAATTTTTTTCTTCTGTGTTTTCATTTTCCCCTTCTTCAGTATTCCTTTTTGGTCACCATGGGCCTGCAGAGAATCCATAACAAAGCTACAAATGCCCATTGGGGAGGTGGAAAGACAGAAAGATGAGATCATTTCGCTGAATGACAACATATTTCTTCTATGGTGAATCTGAAACTATAAATCTAAAAACTTCATTTTTTACAACATAAGTTGTTTTGGAGGGTGTGCAACTTAACTACATTTCTGAATTATCTCTCACTCACTTTCAAATCTTGAAATTTTCAAAATAATAAATGTCCTCCCCTAATGATGTGGGGGAAAAAATAAAAGCTTTTAGGATAGTAAGCATAGCAGAATATAATAGTAATAATAATAATAATGATACTCAGGATGACTGCAGCACCCTTGCTGCCATTTCCTATCAACAAGACGCTAAAAAAAAAAAAAAGGCAGAAAAGGAGAACTGAAAACTAGGAATACAACATCTGTCCTAATTTTGTTTGGTTTTTCTGGTGGTTGGATTTCATTACTATCTTTATAAACAATCATGAAAAATTCAAATAAGTATTACAGTTTTCATAGAAGCATTCTTAAACGACTACAGATGTCCTGGTAAACACAGAAGCCTCACATAATTACAAAGATGATTTCTAGCCCCACAGTCCTGTAGTCGCCAACTACTTTATCCTTTTCATATGACCTTAAATAAAGTGATCTGGAATTTCTTGAAATATAAAGTTAACACTTCCTTTATCGTTTTCATATGATTTTAATAAAGTGATTCAGAATTCCTTGAAGTATAAAGTTAACACTGCAATATGAATGCGATCAACACATTTTAACAAGATTAATGCAAGGAGTTAAAAATGAACATATAATTCCATCCATGAATACTGGGGTGGGGGGGTGCGCAATATCTAAAGAGAAGTATCCCTAATGGAAATAAAGCTAGGAAATTGTTTCTCATTAGCAATCAACAATTTATAGGAAGAAACCAGTATCTTCACTTTTCTGAGCAATTCAAAGTATGGAAGAAAAAGATCCAAATTGCTTCTCTGCTTATTATCCTTATCCCAGATATCCTTATCTTTATCCTTGCTCTGAGGGCCCAACTAGAGACATAATCATCAAATCAGAACCTCTGCCAGTTTTTTCCACACCAAAATCAGGAAGAAACCTTAATATGTGAGGTTAATGACATGAAAAGGAAAGGAAAGAGAGTCAGGCAAGAGGCCGCCTTCTCCTAGCTGGAGGCTTTTATATACTCCCCCCACACCCAAATAAAATCAAGAAGGTAAAGAGAAGACATCTAAACCATGCTGGCTTGTTTCAACTAAGTCATGCTGGGCAAGAGCAGTCAACACCGGGCCGCTCTTGGGATCTACACTAAGCTCCTGGGCATCACACTCAATACTCCAAATATAGGTGGAACATAGCACCCATGAATGAATGGAATGGGGAGAGAGGAAAGGAAGAAAGAATCTAAACCCAACTCCAAAGTTAGGATATTTTCCTGTTGCCCCGGACACCCCGGGATCCTCTCTGTCCATTATATCATCTTGCTTGGTGGCCCAGGAGGCTGGCTGGGAAGCATTTCACATCAACAGCTCTCTCGGCTTCAGTCTTCTGGGGTTTAATCCATAGGAGACACCAGGGAGAGACCACAGAGCAGGAGGATGAGAAAGGGGCATCGATTTCCCCAGTTTGCTCTCTGCAAGGGCCCCAGAGATATGCTGTGTCCCCTTCAAGGGTCCACAGCTCCTGCCAGCCGGCCCTCTCTGGGTTCCTGCACCTGCTCCCTCGCCCTTCTGGCCCATGGTTACTGCACTCACTAGCTCTTACTGGTTGCCTACACTGGATTAAAACCTTGTAAACAATCCCTGAACAAAACTCTTCTCAGTCACCTCGCTGGGGTGGACCATTTGCTTCCTGCTGAGACCCTGACAGGTGTAAATACCAATGGGGGGGGGGGGGGTGGCGCAGCTTAATAAATGAACGAATAAGAAGGCGAGGGAAGAGGGGGGTGCCTTTTCTTCTTCTGCCCTTTCTCTATAAATCTTATTTATAAGGTGCTCTCTTGTTTACAAAGCACTTCCTTTTTTGTAGTCACTAATTCACTCATTTAACACTCTTCTGGAAGCCAATCCTGATGATAGAGCCCAAACCAGAATCCAAGGCTCCCAACTCATCTCCAAAAGTGCTAATAAATCTAGTACTTGTCCCCCAGAGCATGTACACTTGAGTCCACCTGCCTCCCAGCAACACACACTTCAAGACTAATCTCTAATCTGACAGGGCAAATGGTGGTCTCCACCCCCTGAATATCCTGTCTCTCTTGTAAAGGAAACTAGAGAAATTTGTGTTCGAGGCATGTGGACACAGAGGGGGAGGGGGAGGGTGAAATTAATCCGAGAGTAGCCCACACATATAGACAATGCCATGTGTAAATAGATCGCTAGTGGGAAGGGGCTGCACAGAGCAGGGAGTTCAGCTTGGGGCTCTGTGCTGACCTGGAGAAGTGGGATCGGGGCCAGGAGGTTCAAGGAGGAGGAGATCTATGTATGCATATATTTAACAGCCGATTCACTTCGTTGTACAGCAAAAACTAATACAATATTGTAAAGCAATCATATTCCAATAAAAAAAATAAAGAATAAATCCATGTTAAACCTTTATAAACTGCCACTGTGAAATACACTGACACTACCCTCTCAAAACTTTGAGATAGATGACTTTCCCCTCATTCCATGGAAAAGAAAAGGCCCTGGAGAGTGAGGCATCCGAGCAAAGATGACAAGGCTGGTGAGTGCCAGCACAAGGGCTCCAGCCCAGCCTGCACCTGCCCAGCCTGGGTTTGGCGATACTTTCACAATCACGGCTGTGCAAATCCAGGATAATTAACTTCCACTGCCTGCAGTCCAAAAATGTCTCCACGTGGTCTTGACTACATCAACTTTCATCCATCTAACCGAATTCTGAATTTCCAAATATTACTTCAATTAATAGTATTTTGAATCTTAGTGTCATCTTCCAAGACTGGCCATCCCTCCCAAGCAAATTTCACATACACATTTAATACTCACTCATGCTTTGATGCTATTATAGAACTGCAGCAAATTAAAAGTGAAGACAACGCTTCACTTAAGAGAAAATCTGTGTAATGCAAATGCTACAGGCAGAATGATAAAAGTAGTCAATTAAAGTATTATTATGTACTATGGAATAAAACATCAACCAAGCAAAAAACTCAGCTTCTTTGTTCCAGGAAGAGTTCTATCATGGGAGATAAATGAACTATTCTTCACAAATGTGTAAACTAAATTTCATGTTCTTCTCCTATTTTCATCAACTTATACAATATTCTTGGGGTTTGAAATGGACATTTTCTACTCTGGATTAGAATTTCTAAAATCTATTTAAAAAACAAACAAACAAAAAACCCCAGCTGCTGCAGATTATAAAAATGACGTCGTTTCCTAAGGCCACATGGAAAGCATAATGAGAGACTTCACAATTCTTTATCTCTGAATGAACAAAAGCACACTTCTACTAGCAGGTTGCTCTGTGAATCCAGGGCTAGCTAAAGGGCTAGCTAATCTCTTTTCACACCACCGAGCATAAGCAACTTTTGACCTGCCTCAAAAAATACAAATCTACTGTTTCCAAAGCCACCGATGAAATAAAAGCCAGCAAGGAGCCCTTACATTAAATCTGGGGGTGGGCGCTCCATCTTTGTTAATTTGAATATATCTCCAATCATATTATATAATAACAAGTATATCAAGACATACAAGGAAGGATGTGAGTCTAGAAAACTTTTGCCTTTCATCTTCATTAGTCTCTATAATTGTGGCTGAAAATTTTCACCAAAAGTTATTTGTAACTTTTGTCAAGTACTATGCCTTTTCTTATCTCAGCCCATCAAAATACCCAGAAATAAGGCTACTTAAGAATCATGCTAAAAAAAAAAAAAAAAAAAGAATCATGCTATGGACTTCCCTGGCAGTCCAGTGGTTAAAACTCTGCACTTCCAATGCAGGGGACACGTTTCAATCCCTGGTCAGGGAATTCAGATCCCACAAGCTGCATGGTGTGTCCAAAAGAAAAAGAAGCGTGCTATTTAAAAAGGTCACTTCCTCTAGCAAGTACAATTGGTTTTGAGGGATACTGGTTTTCTTCCCTACCCAGTGGATCAGGATAAGGCACAGAAAGCAATCCCCAGTTCATTTCACATGTCTTTCCACCAGGAAAAACATAATATATAAATTTAATATCCTACTGTGGACTGCATCACTTTGTAAGGTATTAGAATACAGCATATTTGATATACACACTCTCTCTCTCACACACACAACCTGATACTTTAGGCTTTGCCAAGATCTTTTCAACACAAGAGTATTCCTATATACAGCTTATGCCACAAATCCATATTTACTCTATGTATCCTACTCATAGTAAGCCTCTATACTTTTACACTGATTACTCTGCCCATTCTCAAGATTCAGTCTGCGATCAGTTCCATCCAATTCTAAAAGCAGCCCAGTTTTTCTTTCGTGGGGCTTCGTGCTCAGCATAATCTTTTAAAATTTATTTTACTGAAGTAGTAATATGCCTTACTGTTTGGTCGCTGAATCATATTTGAATCTTTTGTGACCCCATGGACTATAGCCTGCCAGGCTCCTCTGTCCATGGGATTTCCCAGGCAAGAATACTGGACTGGGTTGCCATGCCCTTTTTTGTCTGCAGGGGATCTTCTCAACCCAGGGATCATCTCCTGCATTGGCAGGCATATTCCTTACCATTGAACCACCAGGGAAGCCTTTATTGAAGTATAGCTGACGTCTAATGTGTTAATGTCTACTGTACAGCAAAGTGATTCAGTTATGTATGTGTCTATGTATCAGTTCAGTTCAGTTCAGTTGCAGACACATTCTTTTTCATATTCTTTTCCATTATGGTTCATCACAGGATACTGAACTCCCTGTGCTATAGAATGGAGCCTTATTATTTAGAAGACAGTCTTTCTTATCCCATACCCTGACAGTTCTAAATCCAATAACATATTACCTTCTTAATGGTTTCATGAATTGTCACTTGTAGTTGAAAGCAATCAAGGACTCAATGGTTCCTTCTTTCCCACTGAAGTTGGCTTCCTGGGCTACATTTTATCAAAAGGACTGTGAAGCACAATCCACACATACACAAGAACTGCTCAGTGTCCTAGAAATGTCAGTTACAGCTGTCACTGTCTGAAGAGCACGCTGTGCCCCCGTTCCCCTGGAAAACAATCACTGCCCACTGCACATGCAGGAGCTGCAAGGGTTCGTTTCCTTTATTCTACAAGTCAGAAAACAGACCTTCTCAGGGCCTCTTATAGGCTCAGTGAGACCCACACCACTGCCACTTTTTTCAGGCTCCCAGGAAAAAGAAGAAATGCCAAAACAGAGCTCTAAAAACTGTGGTATTTAAAGTTGTACAGTGAATATATCCGTTTTATCCTTCCAGTGCCTTTCATGACTGTATTTGGAGATATTGTCAAACCATCAGAGGTCTACATCTAAAGCCTTTAATTAATGTGAAAGCTCAGGCCAAATGCCCCTGCCCTGCCCTCTTGATTGGCCAGCACCCAGATAAAGAGCTGCGAAGAACAAACCCAAGTCTCATGGAGCTCAATTGTAATCCAAGTATCTGCACTGAAGGTCCATCAGTTTAGGCCAGGAGTCTAAAACATGGAATCTCAGCACCACCAAAGCTGAACTTGGGCTACTTCCACATAAACTTGGATAAAGCAGAACCAGAAATTTCAAGGAGGAATTTTCTACCCACAAGCACATCATCAACCCACACCTGCAAAGACTTAAGAGCACTGATATAAAAGTGATTTAATAACACTGAGTCAAAATGCAATCCATGTGCTGTCCACATTCCGGCTTATGTACTTTAAAATACACATATTCTGCCTCCCATCCATTTTCCTCCTTACACTGGAAGCCTGCTCGTGAAACTGAGCGACTCTAATACCTCAATCACCATGACTTCCTCTCCTTAATGACTGTCCTTGGAGAGCAAGGGTTGGTAATACTTGACTCTTTATCCCCAGCAAGGCTGAAGAAGGTACTGGATAAGGTACTGGATAGTTTTTTAAATGTAGCATGGAAATTAACTGAATTGAAAATCATTCACTGTAAATGGAAACTGAAGACATGAATAAGTTAGTAGTAACCAGAACTGCTAATAAAAACTCACCCAATTACATTATTTTTAAAAGAGAGGCAAAATGCACTGAGAATGCAATTTAATGAAAATGTTTTGAAACAGGGAGATTACCTAGTTGGTGGGAAGATGCCCTGGAGGAGAAAATGGCAACCCACTCTAGTGTTCGTGCCCAGAGAATCCCATGGACAGAGGAGCCTGGCAGCTAAAGTCCACGGGGTCTCAGAGTTAGACACCACTGAGAAACTTTCACTGTCACTCCCAGGCTTCTTAAAATAGAAAATCCTCCTGAAAAAGGTGCTTCCAAAGTTACTCAAAGATACAACAGTATTTTCTTAGAATGTCCATTTTACCAGAGCATGTTCATGGTAAACATCCATGTATTAAAAACTAGCATCAGTTGATTGTACCATCTTGTGACTATACCAAATACCATTAAAATGTACAGTTTAAAATGATGAACTTTATGGTATGTAAACTTCGTACTAATTTAAGTAAAATTTAAACTAACATCTGTACGATGTTAGAGTTGTAAGAGACAAGGGTTAGATCGCTTGGTCAGGAAGATCTGTGGAGAAGGAAATGGTCACCCACTCCAGTATTCTTGCTTGGAGAACCCCATGGACTGAGGAGCCTGGCAGGCTACAGTCCATAGGGTTGCAAAGAGTTGGACACGACTGAAGCAACTTAGCTTGTATGCATGCAGTATACTTTGGAGAACAGGAAGTTTATACAAATATTCAGGCTAAAACTTTTTCAAGTTTCTTTGAGCCAACATGCCCAACCTACCCTGCACCCCTAGCCCTCCCTTCTAGGAGAACCTGTTCACTCTCTTCTGCCTCTGGATATATTTCAGAGGAAAAGTTTAAGAAGCTCCAAACTCACTTATTTTACAAAGGAGGGAAGCAAAGTGACTTGTTCAAGGATTTTGCTGGTTGAAAACTAATTAGGAAGAAGATGGACTATAATCTACCAAGGCCTCCTGTTTGTCCAGGGCTCTTGATCTTAAGTCCTTGTAAACTTTCTTTTTAGTAAACATTTTTTCCAACTTAAAAAGTTACAATTATTTATTATAGAGAATTCAGAAAAACAAGAGTTTTCAAAATTCCTAAAATCTGAATATTGTGGTATATTTCTTTCCAGACTCCTTTTCTAAACAAGGGCTTCCCCTGTGGCTCAGCTGGTAAAGAATCCGCCTGCAATGTGGGAGACCTGGGTTCAATCTTGGGTTGGGAAGATCCCCTGGAGAAGGGAAAGGCTACCCACCCCAGTATTCTGGCCTGGAGAAATCCATGGACTGTGTAGACCATGGGGTCGCAAAGAGTCAGACACGACTGAGCAACTTTCACTTCACAATGTTCCTTTTTCTGTTCATTTTCTAAACTAAAAATGGAATAATCCTGTATACTGTTATTTTTCACTTAACATATTTTGATAATTGTTCCAACACACTAATTATTCTTCAGGAACAGTTCATGACTGTCTAAAAGGCCATCAAAAGAATGTGTGATAACTGAACAATTCTCCTGTCATAACACGTTTTGAGTACTTCTAATTTTTCAGTTTTATAAATAATTTTGTGATAAATATCCCTGAAGGAAGGCATCAAAGAAATGCAGTTAGGTGACAACAGACGCAAAGGCTCTGGCCAGCCTATATTTATTATCAGTTGACACATCCATCAGACCTTTCTTTCCCTCACTTTTTAAAAAAGCAACACCTTTGATATATGGTTTTATAATATATATTTGGTCTTCATCCCAGTTTTTGGCACAGGACTCCTAAAACCCTTGGAATTTCTTAAGGAAAGAGCAAAAGGGTGTTTTTGTTATGTTAATAAGGTGACTTTGGGAAAGAGCCTAAGGAATGGCTCTGCTCCTCCCAGGAACCAGCCTCCAATAGAGAAGCAGAACTTCAGTCTCACTCCCTGACCTGTGGGGAAGGGAGGAGGGATCAACAATTTGAGCTCCTTCAACCAAAGGCCAGGTAGGGCTAGTTCACTTCAGTCACTCAGTCGTGTCCGACTCTTTGTGACCCCACGGATTGTAGCACGCCAGGCTTCCCTCTCCTTCACCAACTTCCAGAGCTTGCTCAAACTCATGTCCGTTGAGTCGGTGATGCCATTCAACCATCTTGTCCTCTGTTGTCCCCCTTTTTCTGCCTTCAGTCTTTACCAGCATCAAGGTCTTTTCCATTGAATCAGTTCTTCGCATCAGGTAGCCAAAGTATTGGAGCTTCAGCTTCAGCATCAGCCCTTCCAATGAATGTTAAGGACTGACTTCCTTTAGGATTGACTAGTTTGATCTCCTTGCAGTCCAAGGGTCTCTCAAGAGTCCCCAAAATCACAGTTCAAATGCATCAATTCTTCTGCACTCAGTTTTCTTTATGGTCCAACTCTCACATCCATACATGACTACTGGAAAAACCACAGCTTTAACTAAACAGACCTCTGTCACAAAAGTAATGTCTCTGCTTTTTATTGTGCTGTCTAGGTTGGTCATAGCTTTTCTTCCAAGGACCAAGTATCTTTTAATTTCATGGCTGCAGTCACCATCTGCAGGGATTTTGGAGCCCCCCAAAATAAAATCTGTTGCTGTTTCCATTGTTTCCCCATCTATTTGCCATGAAGTGATGGGACCAAATGCAATGATCTTCATTTTTTGAATGTTGAGTTTTAAGCCAGCTTCTTCACTCTCCTCTTTCACTTTCATCAAGAGGCTCTTGAGTTCCTCTTCGTTTTCTACCATAAGGCTGGTGGTATCTGCATATCAGAGGTTATTGACATTTCTCCCAACAATCTTGATTCCAGCTTGTGCTTCATCCAGCCCAGCATTTCACATGAGGCACTATGCATAGAAGTTAAGTAAGCAGGGTGACAATATACAGCCTTGATGTACTCCTTTTCCTATTTGGAACCAATCCATTGTTCCATGTCAGGTTCTAACTGTTGCTTCTTGACCTGTATAAAGGTTTTGCAGAAGGCAGGTAAGGTGGTCTGGTATTCCCATCTCTTGAATTTTCCAGTTTGTTGTGATCGAAAGTCAAAGGCTTTGGCATAATCAATAAAACGGCAGTAGATGTTTTTTCTGAAACTTTGTTTTTTCTCTGATCCAACATAATGTTGGCAACTTGATTTCTGGTTCTTCTGCTTTTTCTAAATCCAGCTTGAACATCTGGGAGTTCTTGGTTCACGTGCTGTTGAAGTCTAGCTTGGTGAATTTTGAGCATTACTTTGCTTGCATGTGAGACGACTGCAACTGTGTGGTAGTTTAAGCATTCTTTGGCATTGCCTTTGGGATTGGAATGAAAACTGACCTTTTCCAGTCCTGTGGCCACTGCTGAGGTTTTCAAATTTGCTGGCATATTGAGTGCAGCACTTTCACAGCATCATCTTTTAGGATCTGAAATAGCTCAACTGGAATTCTATCACCTCCACTAGCTTTGTTCGTAGTGATGCTTCCGAAGGCCCACTTGACTTTGCCCTCCAGGATGTCTGGCTCTAGGTGAGTGATCACACCATCGTGGTTATCTGGGTCATGAAAATCTTTTTTGTACAGTTCTTCTGTGTATTTCTGCCACCTTTCTTAATATCTTCTGCTTCTGTTAGAAATGGTTCATACCATTTCTGTCCTTTATTGTGCCTATCTTTGCATGAAATCTTCCCTTGGTATCTCTAAATTTCTTGAAGGATCTCTAGTCTTTCCCATTCTATTGTTTTCTTCTATATCTTTGCATTGATTACTGAGGAAACCTTTCTTATCTCTCCTTGCTATTCTCTGGAACTCTGCATTGAGATAGGTTTATCTTTCCTTTTCTCCTTTGCCATTCATTCACTTCTCTTCTCAGCTGTTTGTAAGGCCTCCTCAGACAACCATTTTGCCTTTTTGCATTTCTTTTTCTTGGGAATGGTTTTGATCACTGACTTCTGTACAGTGTCACGAACCTCCGTCCATAGTTCTTCAGGCACTCTGTCTGTCAGATCTAATCCCTTGAATCCATCAGGAAGCTTCCAGATGGCGCTAGTGGTAGAGAATCTGCCTGTCAATGCAGGAGACACAAGATATTCAGGTTTGATCTCTGAGTCAGGAAGGTCCCTTGGAACAGTAGATGATATCCCACTCCAGTATTGTTGCCTGGAAAATTCCATGGGCGGAGGAGCCTGGCAGGCTACGGTCCACAGGGTCACCAAGAGTCAGAAACGACTGAGCAACTGAGCAGGCACACACAAACCCCAAAGGCTAATGACTTAATCACTCATATGATGAAACCTCCATAAAACCCCAAAAGGACAGGGTTCAGAGAGCTTTCAGGTTGGTGAACACGCGGAGATCTGGGGAGAACACACGCTCTGCAGAGGACGTGCAAGCTCGGTGCCCTTTCCCACTGACTTCACCCTATGCGTTTCTTCCACGAGGCTGGTCCTGAGTTATACCCTTTTATAACAAACCTACAAGCTAGTAAGAAAAATGTTTGCCTGAGTTCTGTGAGCTGCTCAAGCAAATTAACCGAACCCGGGGGGTGGGGGGTGGGAGGGGGTTGGTCCTGGAAACATCTGATTTCTAACTCTTCCTTCAGTCAGAAGCATGGGTAATAGCCTGGTCTTGAGATTGACATCTAAAGTGAAGAAACAGTTCTGTAAGATTGAACTCTTAACCTATGGGATCTGACCCTATCTCCAGGTAGAGAGATCCCGATCTACTCAGAAACCTGTTTCTATCCATATGATATATTCTGCACAAGCTGCCTATCCTGGTTCCTCTTCATAGCACTGAGGCCCTGGGCAAGGTACTTGGCCTCTTTAAGCCCATTTCCTCATCTGCAAATACCACTACCTACTGCTCTGCTGTGAGTTTTCAGTGAGTTAATCCAAGGAAAAGCACAGTGTCTGATACACAGTAAGCACTCAATAAATTCTAGCTATAATTTACAGTGTAAAATCAAACGGGGAAATTGAGAGAATAGTCTGATACAGGCAGGGCTGGGGGAAAAGACAAAAACTAAATAATCAAGAGAATAGTTTAACGCAGTTTTTTTCAAAAGTGGAAATTAATGTCTCCCGAATCCATGATGAACAAAATAACACAAATTTAAATAAAGATACTTTACTTATAATAAAACACAGTGCTGCTCCGTGCCAGACTGATATCTTGAGAAGCAGCTTTAAATTTTGTATTCAAGGCAAGTACTTTATTCACCTTATTCTAGTCTCGGCCCTGATCCTAATTCTCCACTCCCCAACATAAGTGAGATAATCATCCCCAGTATCTCAATATTTGAAGTCATATTACTCAGAGACTTTTAGTTTGAATCCTTTATTCACAGCTTTATTGGGTGTAAGCTGCATGTCATGCAGTCTTATAGGCACCAGGATCCAAGACACACAGTCCTTGTTTTCACAAAGAGAACACGCAGGTGTGACAGATGCAGCCAGGTGCTATGCATTGAAGAATTAACGAAAAATGAAGTACAGAGTGACTTAGGAGGGATTTTAATTTGGGAAGTCAGGGACAGCCTTTCTAAGAAGGTAGATTTAATGCTGATATCTGAATATTCGAGATCTAGCCACACACACACACATTAAAAAAAAAATCAGAGCAGCAAAAACTGAAACACCTTCCAGGCAGTAAACCAGCTGACACGGAGGTCGAGGTGAGAACAAGCGTGGCCGGGACACTGGAGGTGGAAGAGGGTCAATGTGGCCGAGGCATAGTGGTTACTGGGGAAGGAGAGAGGAGAGAATACTGGCGCGTCAGCTACAAATACAGAGGTGAAGGCAGACGGGGTGCTGTATTTCAGGTCACACGCCTGAGTTTTATTCTAAGTGCACTAGCCAGCACTAGGTGGAGAATTTTAACCAGAGAAGTGATAGGGCTTGACTTATGCTAAGGGGTCGCAAAGAGTTGGACAGTGAGTGAGTACACGTGCACGCACGCACACACACACACACACGGTAAGGAAAGAACGGATTGTAAGAACAAAGCAAGTAGGGTATTTCAGTAATCCAAGCAGAAGATAATGGTAGTTCAGACTAGGAGGGCAGCAGACATGATGGAGAAAAGTGGAACAATTCAGGATTCAGTCTGGAGTTGGATGAAAAGTGGGTGGTGAAGGAAGGAGATAAAACAGAGATAACTCCGACTAGATTTTTGGCCTAAGTAACTAACTAGATGGATGAACGCTCTAGACTCTTAGTTACAGAAGCCGGAACAGGAAAAGATTTGGGTAGAGAGAAGTATGTTCAGTTTGAAATGCTTACTCACTCTAACAATAACCACTTTTGTACCCTTACAAGGTTTGCCACACTGATGTAGGCAATACACATGAAATACAAAATTCGACTTCTGTCCTACATTCTCCGGAACTTCAACAAAAGCAAGGACACAGCCATGACTGAGGTCTTTTCGCTAATGGATGAGTCAGATCAGACTGTAATACTGAGGCTATAATTTCATTTCCTATGAGATAAAGCTCCTTATGTTAAAAAAAAAAAAAAAGAGAGAGAGAGAGACTTTTTAAGGTCTAAGTTACACACACACATACTTTATAGGCTTCTATTTATATTGCTACATGCACACCTCTTTAGAGAAGACTGGGAATTCAAGGAATATTATTTGGATGCATGAAGATACCATAAAAATACCAAGTCATCATCACAACAACATTTTAAGACGCAGGAACCAGTCAGAATAAATACCTACCCACAGATGTTTAGCACTGATTACTCCAGGCCATAAAAAACATGAATGTAAGCGGCCCAGACTTTCAGGTTACTCAGTCATAAACTGCATACTTTAAAAATGCACGAGTTGGAAAATGACCAGACACCACGCTCTGGAAAGCACTGTGAAGGCCTCATCAAGCCAGTAAATTCCTGCTCAGGAAAGAATGGCTCACGCGGCCTTCCCTCAAGGAAAGCGACAAATGAAAACTGCAGTGGAGGAAAAGGCCCAGGACGGATCTGAAATGCCCTTTTCTGCCTCGCTTCATATTTCTCACGCGATGATCTACAGGCAGGTGTGTGGACAGAGTGCCCACCCAGGCAGGCCACATGGTCAGGCAGTGACCCTCACGTGGTCACTCAGCTGCGGAGGAGGGGAACCAGGCCTGGAAGGCCTCAAGGGCTCCCTTCGGCTTTTGGACTTGATGATTATTTTCCTTCTCTGTATATAGCACAGCATTAAAAATCATTCATTATATTTCTCATGAGGCAGGGGAAAAAACTGACCTATTATTTTCACTATGTTTTCAAATAATAATTCAAGCGACTTGACTAGAAACTACAGTATCCTTTTTTCAAGGTTAATATGTCAAGATTTTTTTCCTTTGCCTCATGTGGTTCTTCACTTTGAGCTTCTAAAACTAATTATCTTTTGAGGTAGGGGAATTAAGGTGCTGGAGGGAGTGAGCATTGCTCCAATTAAGAGAAGCAATGATCTGGGCTGTCTCACAAGATACATGGGTATTCAGATTGCATGCTTTTTGAATTAGGATCTCTCCAGTATTTCAATTAGTGACACCAGGAATACTGAGAAAGGCTTCTATACGTTCCAAGTGTGCCTAGTAAGCAAAAAAACTAGAAAAGGATCTTGAAGAGACTATACCATGGAAAACAGGAGTCAGTGACTGTGCTTACTTGTGTAGAGTGTGGTTACCAAGCTAGGAGAGACTTTCAAAAGTTCATGAAGCATCTGAAATTTAACTAAAATGAAAACTAAACTTGAGGCAAAAGAACATGATTTTAAAATGCATAAAAGCGAGCCAAATCTATGCACTATTCCCAATTTTAAAGTTCTCTCTGGGTTGGTAGGGTGGGGAACGATGATGGTGATCAAAAACCACAGTACCTGCTGGGGGTGCTATATTAGCATGAACACCACCCAGCTAAAGACTCAAGGGTTTCCCTGGTGGCTCGGATGGCAAACAATCTGCCTCTAATGCAGAAGGCCTGGGTTTGATTCCCAGGTTGGGGAAGATACCCTGCAGAAGGGAATGGCCACCCACTCCAGTATTCTTGCCTAGAGAATTCCATGAACACAGGAGCCTGGTGGGCTATAGTTCACGGGGTTGCAAAGAGTCGGACACTGAGGGACTAATGCTTTCACTTTCACTAAAGACTAAAATTAATCATTTCCAAATGGTTAGGTGGGAGGACTCAAAAACCACAACATGGAGAGATGCATTAATCATTTGAGTTCTCCATTCCCCAAGAAGCATAAAACAACAACAACAAAAAATTTAAGACTCCACTCTTTTAAAAAAGCTGGCACATTTATCAATGGAGGGGGGAAGTGGCCTCTTTGCAGTTAACGCTCAGGGAGTTCTGAAGACAGGGACACGGAATGCTCGCTCTTTTAGATGTGAATTACTCCAAAGTGAGCAGCAATGGTCACGGGACTGGAAAAGGTCAGTTTCCATTGTAATCCAAGAAGGGCAATGCCAAACAATGTTCAAACTGCCACACAACTGCACTCATCTCACACACTAGCAAAGTGATGCTCAAAATTCTCCAAGCTAGACTTCAACAGTACGTGAACCGAGAACTCCCAGATGTCCAAGCTGAATTTAGAAAAGGCAGAAGAACCAGAAATCAAATTGCCAACATCTGCTGGATCACAGAAAAAGCTAGAGAATTCCAGAAAAACATCTACTTCTGCTTCATTGCCTACGCTAAAGCCTTTGACTGTGGATCACAACAAACTGTGGAAAATTCTGAAAGAGATGGGAATACCAGACCATCCTACCTGCCTCCTCCGAAACCTGTATGCAGATCAAGAAGCAACAGTTAGAATTGGACATGGAACAATGGACTGGTTCCAAATGGGGAAAGGAGTATGTCAAGGCTGTATATTGTCACCCTGCTTACTTAACTTATATGCAGAGTACATCATGTGAAATGCCGGGCTGGAAGAAGCACAACAGGAATCAAGATCATTGGGAGAAATGTCAATAACCTCAGATATACAGATACCACCACCCTTATGGCAGAAAACAAAGAGGAACTCAAGAGCCTCTTGATGAAAGTGAAGGAGGAGAGTGAAAAAGCTGGCTTAAAACTCAACATTCAGAAAACGAATATCATGGCATTTGGTCCCATTACTTCAAGGCAAATAGGTGGAGAAACAATGGAAACAGTGAGAGACTTTATTTTCTTGGGCTCCAAAATCACTGCAGATGGTGATTGCAGCCATGAAATTAAAAGACACTTGGTCCCTGGAAGAAAAGCTATGACAAGCCTAGACAGCATATTGAAAAGCCCAGAGACATTACTTTGCCGATCTGTCTAGTCAAAGCTATGGTTTTTCCAGTAGTTATGTATGGATGTGAGAGTTGGACCATAAAGAAAACTGAGAGCTGAAGAATTGATGCTTTTGAACTGTGGTGTTGGGAAAGACACATGAGAGTCCCTTGGAGACTGCAAGGAGATCAAGTCACTCAATCCTAAAGGAGATCAACCCTGAATATTCACTGGAAGGACTGATGCTGAAGTTAAAGCATCAACACTTTGGCCACCTGATGCAAAGAGCCAACTCATCAGAAAAGACCCTGATGCTGGGAAAGACTGAGGGCAGGAGGGGAAGGGAACGACAGAGGATGAGATGGTTGGGTGGTATCACCAACTCAGCGGACATGAGTTTGAGCAAGCTCCAGGAGATGGTGAAGGACAGAGAAGCCTAGTGTGCTGCAGTCCGTGGGGTCGCAAAGAGTCAGGCACGACTGAGCGGCTGAAGAACGGCAGCAACAAAGCGACCCACGGCCGCATCTCGGACATTCCTGTGAGTCACCCAAAGAGGAGGTGGCTACGTCTGGTGCCACTGGCTGACGGTGAGGCACTTTCCCCAGCCCATTGAAGAGCTGGCCTATGGTTTGTTTCATTACATGCTATCCTCTGATTTACTCTGCCTGATGGCCACATGCTTCTCCACTGTTCAAGCCAGTGACAATGACAGACGTGCAACAGAACAGTAACGGAGCAGCTCCCTTCCTCCTGCTTTTTTCCCCCCTGGCCTTTTCAAAAACAGCAATGGTCAACCTGAGCCTCGAACAAGAAAGGCCTTTTTTCATACTCTTTAGTAAGTTGTATGCAGAAATATGTCTTTTTCCTGAAAGCAGACAATCACACACTCTTTGCTCAAAAGGGTCACACCTAGAAACATACAAACCAGTGGGCAGGAAAAAGGAAAGGGCAGGCTTAAAACTACATTTGCTCCTTGAGGAAGTAAACGTAGAGAGAAGCGCACTGGTACAATCTACTAAGGTTTAGTAAGGATTGCACATATGAAGACTTCCTACCACTTGACTGATAAAGGAGGAAGTGAAACTAATTATTCTCTTGATTTAAATTGAGTCTCTCCTCTTACTACCCAATTCATGGGACTGCTTAAAGAAACAAAAGTGAGCGTTAAAGGGAAAGAGACTCATAATCCAAGACGATCTGCAAACTCACTAAACTCCTGGTTTAAGACCCCATGATCCAACAAATTTTGTCCAAATTATATTAGTATATATTCATATGTGATTTCTTATAAACTGACCCAATAATACATTAATATAACACTGTCATTGTATAATAGTAGTTTGAGTAAAAATGAAACAACCAGAAACTGACCATCTTAGGTACAGCCTTTTCTCTTTCATTACATACATTGAGTTGGGGCAGGGCTTGAAAATCCAAACGCTTTAGCTTAATGCTAACCCTATAATCACTCACTTATCTTGTGATCTACATACAGCTTTCTCAAGTATACTCACCACTGATTATTTAAAAGCCTGTTAATATACTACATACTAAATGAAATGACTATTACAATATTCTGGATGCTCTACACAGTTAAGAATATAGGTGAGAAATGTCCCCTTATCATGTTTATCATTCTTCTTAATAAATGTTTCTAAGGTGATTAAGTCATCGCTTACTGTTTGTATTGTACTGTAACAGATCCCACTAGAATTCTATAAAGTATGGCAAACAAGTTTTTTAGTAGCAATGTTACTGAGACAAAATTCATATAACCTTCCATTCATACAGCTGAAGTGTAGAATTCAGTGATCTTTAGTAGATTTACCACCACCACAATCAACTCTAGAACATTTTCATCTTGGGTAATAAAACTTTAATGAGCTGCCAAACATCTAACTTGCCAAAATATCAGACTACTTATTAGAAGAGCTCGCTGCTAAATGCATTCCCTCCTCTCTTAAAGTGCGTATTTAGATTTGGGTTTTGTTGTAGCTGTTTTGTTCTTTTTCTACTTAGCACATGCTGAAGAGTCTGATTCAACAGCCTATAAGGAAATCACTGAAAATATCTGAGGTGGTGTGAACTCCATCCTGGGAATCCACTAAGAAGACAGGGACATGGCGTGACAGATGGCTCAGATTTTGCATTTTGCAGGGAAGAAACAGAATGAAATGAGACCAAAGAAAGTTATTGCAGAGGTCCAGTAGGAGGGCTGAGCCTTAACTTGTATAGTGGAAACAGGCAAGAAGGAAGAACGTGAGCATTACTGAAAACGCAGAACGGACAGGTGAGACTCTAGTCTGCGGTGGGGGGAGAGAAAACGGGAGTCACGGGGGACACTGAGGCTCATGGAGGGAGAGAGGGGAGACTGGGGCACCTTTAGCACAAAAGGGGAACCCAGGAAACACTCATTTCAGGAGGAAGCTGATGGGCCACTTTCAGATGTGTGATGTTGGCAAGTGCATTTCCAGGGCATTGGAGAGACTAGAAAGTGTAATTGCCAAAACCATCTGGTTGGGCTTACGGACGGGAAAGGATGCTCAGTGTTGTCCCCAGCTGAATCCACGAGACGGGACAAAAGCGTCTCCCACAATTCTGATGGGGTGGGGAGAGCGGGGGAACCAGGCAGATGACACTGAAATGACCCACAGTCTCTCTATGTGCACATGGCTACACAAAGAAGAAAGAGGGGTGCAGAGAAGGCTGGGTGTGAAAGAAGAAAGAGGGGTGCAGAGAAGGCCGGGTGTGAAATCCTGCCTAGGATACCCTGGAAGAGGAGAAATCGAGCACTCAGTGTCACCCCTTTCTCATTATTGGTCCAGGATCAGGTATGTCCCCACATGTCTTCCTAATGGCAGCGTAAGGACTGAGGCGTGAGGAAGGTTCTAGAAATGCTGAATATACACACACATTTAGGTGTGTATTCCTTTCTGGCAATGGCCACTGGAGGCCACCTCAGAAGCTCCACTGGGCCATAGTAAATTTCTGAATCCTACTAATGCATCCAACACTGGGCTTCAGCCATGAATCTTCAGTTTGATCAGAAAAGTGTGATCCTGCCTCACAAAGAACTGTATGTGTTTCTTCAAACCTGTTCAGGAACACTTCAGTCACCGTATTAAAAGTTCACTTACAAACTCTGGACTGGGACCTTCACTGCCTTACACTAGAGAGCAAGTCAGAATAGCAGCTCGCATCAGATAGCCTGGGCCCTTTTATAGGCAATGCCTTATTATGTGATCACAAGAGGAAATGCGAGGACCAACTCCAGGCTGAATGATTGGTCGAGTCACTTCATACATTTTTAAGTTATAAAAATATTAATAATGAAATGGTCTCTAAGAAATAGGAGACCTCATAAACTTACCTTAATCTTAGCTCATGCCTTGTAATCAATTCCACACAGGGTCTGAACTCTCGTTAACACACAATGCATTGAAAATAGGATCTAATACACTGGGACAAAGTATCTGCAAAACTGCAAAGAGTTTACAGTAAACCGCATAAAACACTAGCAAACCATATTTTAAAATCTCCCAATGAAGGGATATCAGGAGGGAAAACCCTTTAATCAATTAAAAAGCAATTTAGCCTCATCTACTGTTAAAAAAATTACAAATTCAAATGACAATGATATAATTAATTTTAATTTATTAAACTGATAAACATTGTTTGAAAATGATAATATGCAGGACTCAGAAATCTAGGTGAAAGTTGGCATTCCACACTTCTAGAGGAAATAAAAATAGCTATAGGCAAATTCAGCAATAGCTCTCATGTCTTGCAATGTTCCATGCATCCTGTCCCAGTGACTCCATTCTTAGGGACTTTTCCCATGGAAATAATTACAAATTTTGCACATATTAGCTATATAGGATATGAATCCTATAATTGGTTAAAAACAACAAAAATTAATCTAAACATTCACCAGGAAAGGATGGGTAAAATAAATGATGTGATATACATGTAGCCATGAAAAATGGTATTTTATTACATTATTAAGTATGAAAATGTTCATGATAAATGAACATGAAAATGGAAAACATGGAATACAAATCCGTATGTAAACAACATACCAGTTCTTGAAAACTTAATTACACACAACCAGAATCACTGCAGATGATGACTGTAGCCATGAAGTTAAAAGATGCTTATTCCTCGGAAGGAAAGCTTGGACAAACTCAGATAACATATTAAAAAGCAGGGACATCACTTTGCAGACAAAGGTCCATATATTCAAAGCTATGGTTTTTCCAGTAGTTACGTACAAATGTGAGAGCTGGACCATAACGAAGGCTGAGCACGGAAGAACTGATGCTTTTGAATTGTGGTGCTGACAAAGACTCTTGAGAGTCCATTGGACTGCAAGGGGATAAAACCACTCAATCCTAAAAGAAGTCAACCCTGAATATTCATTGGAAGAACTGATGCTGAAGCTGAAGCTCCAATACTCTGGCCTCCTGATGTGAAGAACCAACTCACTAGAAAAGACCCTGATGCTGGGAAAGACTGGAGAGAGGAGAAGGGGACGACAGAGGATGAGATGGTTAGATAGCATCACCAACTCAATTGGACAAGAATTTGAACAAAGTCCGGGAGATACTGAAGGACCGGGGAGCCTGGCGTGCTGCAGTCCACGGGGTCAAAGAGAGTCAGGTATGATTTAGCAACTGAACAACAACAGAAGCACTCTCTCACACACACAAACATACACACACATCTATACGTAGAAAAAGGTAGGGTAG
The DNA here is from genome assembly GCF_963930625.1 of Muntiacus reevesi. Lineage (NCBI taxonomy): Eukaryota > Metazoa > Chordata > Mammalia > Artiodactyla > Cervidae > Muntiacus > Muntiacus reevesi. The sequence goes on from NC_089265.1 coordinate 50,420,132, forward strand.
AAAGATTTATAATAATGTGTTACGAGTGGTTACCTGTGTGGTGGATGAGCAGCTTTTCTTTTTACTAACGTATTTTCACAATTTAATGCACCAAACAGGTATCATTTTGTTAAAGAAAAATTATTGAAAAGGAATTGAAGAAATATATTCTACCCCTTTACAGAGGGCTTTACATCACAGATGGAACAGCATCAACAGAAGAGCTGAAAGACTGAAAGAGCTTTCAGTCAGAAGTAAAAAAAAAGAGGTGGGTTAGAGCTCTATTTGGACTTCCTCAAGACTCAGTCTTGTGAGGATAAAAATGAGATAAAACACACAAGAAAATCTTAACAGGAAGTCAAGTATCGTATAAGAAATGATTTCAGTGGACGGTCTGCCACTAAACGTGGCAGAATATGTACTCTGGGCTGTGCTGTTTTCTGATTAATTGTACGTGACCCAACACTCTACTTTATGAGCACTGTGATGCATTTGTGCATGGTTTATGACAGTATAAAGTGAATTGGCATGCTGGACTAAAACTATAACCTCACTTCATTAGCCCCTGTTCTAACCAAAGGAAGAAAAAAATATGTACGACAGTCACAACAGGTTTCCTAAGGAACTCACTCAAATATAGGAAATGAATCAATTTCCACTAAATACATTAGTAGAAGTCCCTGCTTTTAGGACCTTGAACACAGTAGGGGTTCAAAAAAAAAAAAAAAAAGGTTGATCAATAATTATTAAAAAAAAAAAATTCAGGCATACAACATTATCAAAAGTAAACAAACACTGAAATTTACCAAAATGCTACTAATAGTTGTTTGAGAGCTATGAGAATACAGGTGATATCATTTTTTTCTATTTTATAAATTTCAAACGATCATTTATCAAATTAAAATTTAAACAGTCTTTGCAAGTCCCAGGAATCTAATGCACTTGAACCCAATGGTTATATGACTATGAACAAGTCAATTTACCTACCCAGGTTTCCTGTTCTTCAAATTAAATCTAAGAGCTGAGACACATGTAATTGCTGACAGAAGACGTTTAAAGTGTCTAGTACAATGGAGACAATGCTTTAAGAGTGATGCCTGTTTAACGGGTAGTATCTATGAATAAAATATTATTTGTTATTATTATGTATTGTAGTTTCACTAATTCCAGGTTAGCATATAAGGCAAATAACCTCAAAGGGCAAGGATCAGGCAGTGTAGAATCCATTTCTGTCCTCTAAAGCTCTCAAGTCAAAACAGATCTGAAGATTTTTCTAACCTATAGACCGAAAAAAATGGGCTCCCCTCGGAGGTTTTAGTTTGTGGACCAAATTTAAAACTCAGGATCATTTTAAAGCCAACCTACAAACCACAGAAGAAACCCAGAGATATTCACAGCAGTATATGCTGTCACATGTTCAACTATGTCTTGAGAAAAGAAAGGTATGGTGTATTTGTTAAGTGTGATGTGAAATACTAGACCAAGAACACCAGGAATGCTAGTCCCTTTTCTGCCATTAAAAATATTTGACTTTGAGCAGTCACATAAATAATATGGGCCATAATTCCCTTATATATATACAATAAGAGAGTCAGACTAAATAAATTCAAAAGCCCCTTCTATTTCTATCATGATATAAATCTCTAGGACCCACATTCATATAAGGCTATCCTTAATTAAAGCTGGGTTTTCCCTAAAATGCAAACTGGGTTTTTTACTCAAGTACCTTTGTCACAAGTGACTAATGTCTTATTTTAAGGTTATCCCACATCATGTTAGGCAACTATAAAAGTAAAGCTTTAGAAATATTTAATAGTGAGAGAATACATTCATTACCTATTAGTGGAGAAGGTAGGCAGTATGAACACATGATACCTGTTCAAAATCTACTGAAGCATATAAAACAGACACATAATAATAACAATGTTAACATCTGCTTGGTGGCAACACAAGTGATGTTTGCTACTTATTTTGTATTTTCTAAATTCGGTGGACTATTTTTACAATCAGAGTCTAATACTAAAGCATATTTTAGAACTATTCTAAAGGGCTCACAAACTTTCAGCTGTACAAGGTAATCTGGCTCCATGTGCCTTCTTTCTAAGGTAATTCAGAAGCCAAAGAGGTGAAAACAATAGAGGCTGTTATGTAAAGCTTAGTATAAGATGCAGGATCACCAGGCGTCTATGCACCATCAAGCTGCCTCTCCCCATCCACCTCTCTTTAGACCAGACACCAAACCACTCATCTTGCCTCTCCCCATTACACTTAACCACTGGTCAGCACATTCTCTGAGGCCCCTCTGGTTGGGCCCACAGGGAATGTCTGGGGGCAAATGGAGCTTCATGGGGCCCTCGGGTCAAATGCCATCTCCCCTGCCAGATATTGCTCAAACCTCAGCCACTCACTGCAGTGCAAAAACAGACTGGGGTCACCGGGTTGGCACAGAGTGGGATTAACCAGATGAAGTGCACTCAAATCATCAATGGACATAATATGACACATTGCCTCCCTACAGCAGCTGTGATCCCATAATTACTTCCTTGTGACTGCAGTGACAAGAACATCTGAATAATCCAGGTACTCAATGTCTAAGTACTCCAAGATGCACCGGGGGGACATAAGTGCAAAGACGCTGCAGGAAAAGAGACAGAGCCATTCAGCTCGGGAGGAGGTTTGACCCCAGAATGCAGAGGGTCTTGGCCCACCACAGACAACCACTCAGCCAACTATCTGGGAAGGAGAGGTCTACCTGTCAGTTTTCCAGTTCCTTTTGAGTCTATCTTCAGAGTGGGACTTCCTTCTTTGTTGGGAGTGGTGCAAATTCTCAGATCAGGCACACCCATGCTCAAATCTAAGTACAAAAACACACTGCAAAGCCAAATACCAATGGTTCCTCCACTGTTAATTGGAGGCCATCCATCAGATAAGGTTGATTTTCTTCTACGTGTTTACTATGGCACCTTCACAAGAGATAAGAACACTTAATGAAAATCTACTTGCCAACTTTAAAAGTTAGCACTCAAAACACATATGAAGTGACTGTAAAGCTACTTTCCACAAAAAGTAGGAGAGCAAGGAGTAAAGAGAAAACAGATTTTCTTAAATTCCACACTGCTTTGATACCACTCTACCAAATTACTGCCTAAGGTCATGTTCGTCTGGGTTATGATCACATGCAAAACTTAGGCCAGAACTGCTCTCCATATTTTATTCTTGTGGCTTTTCAAGAAAATGTAAGATGATCTTTATGTTTATTAAGAAGATAGAAAAACCTTTTCTACTTTGTAAAATGCTTAATTATCTAGGTTAAAGGTATGCTGCATACTCAAATGAAAAATAGATCCTCTTAGGGAAAAAACATAGTTGTCCTAATTATACACAGATGATCTAATTAAACTGTCATTCACAATTCATTACAGCTATTAATAAAGTGTACATGAGAAAATGGTTATTACAGTTAAATTTACAAGAGTGTTAAATCCTCTTAAACATAAAGACAGCCAAGAACTGGTGGTGAAATTTCATTAGAAGAACATGAATGTTAGACCTCCTTCAGTTCAGTTCAGTCACTCATCGTGTCCGAATCTTTGCGACCCCATGAATTGCAGCACGCCAGGCCTCCCTGTCCATCACCAACTCAAGTTCACCCAAACCCAAGTCCATCAAGTCAGTGATGCCATCCAACCATCTCATCCTCTGTCGTCCCCTTCTCCTGCCCTCAACCTTTCCCAGCATCAAGGTCTTTTCATATGAGTCAGCTCTTCGCATCAGGTGGCCAAAGTACCGGAGTTTCAAAGTACTGGAGTTTCAGCTTCAACATCAGTCCTTCCAATGAACACCCAGGACTGATTTCCTTTAGGATGAACTGGTTGGATCTCCTTACAGTCCAAGGGACTCTCAAGAGTCTTCTCCAACACCACACTTCAAAAGTATCAATTCTTCAGTGCTCAGCTTTCTTTACAGTCCAACTCTCACATCCATACACGACCACTGAAAAAACCATAGCCTTAACTAGACGGACCTTTGTTGGCAAAGTAATGTCTCTGCTTTTTAATATGCTGTCTAGGTTGGTCGTAACTTTCCTTCCAAGGAGTGAGCATCTTTTAGTTTCATGGCTGCAGTCACCATCTGCAGTGATTTTGGAGCCCAGAAAAATAAAGTCAGAAACTGTTTCCACTGTTTCCCCATCTATTTCCCATGAAGTGATGGGACCAGATGCCATGATCTTAGTTTTCTGAATGTTGAGCTTTAAGCCAGCTTTTCACTCTCCTCGTTCACTTTCATCAAGATGTTCTTTAGTTCTTCTTCACTTTCTGCCATAAGGGTGGGGTCATCTGCATGTCTGAGGTTATTGATATTTCTCCTGGCAATCTTGATTCCAGCTTGTGCTTCCTCCAGCCCAGCATTTCTCATGATGTACTCTGCATATAAGCTAAATAAGCAGGGTGACAATATACAGCCTTGACGTACTCCTTTTCCTATTTGGAACTAGTCTGATGTTCCACGTCCAGTTCTAACTGTTGCTTTCTGACCTGCATACAGGTTTCTCAAGAGGCAAGTAAGGTGGTCTGTTATTCCCATCTCTTTCAGAATTTTCCACAGTTTATTGTGATCCACACAGACAAAGGCTTTGGCATAGTCAATAAAGCAGAAATAGATGTTTTTCTGGAACTGTCTTGCTTTATCGATGATCCAGCAGATGTTTGCAATTTGATCTCTGGTTCCTCTGCCTTTTCTAAAACCAGCTTGAACATCTGGAAGTTCACAGTTCATGTATTGCTGAAGCCTGGCTTGGAGAATTTTAAGCATTACTTTACTAGCGTGTGAGATGAGTGCAACAGACCTCCTTAGAGATCTTTAAAGGCCTCTTCTAAAGACCGTAGACCTGCGTCCTCATTTATAAATGAGGAAATTGAGGTCTACTGAAGTTAAGTGAATTGTATAAGTTCACATCCACAAACTAACTTTCCCACCACTTACATGGTTGCCACATTTCCTGAACTGCATGTATTTCTTGTTCTAAACAGATAATGCCAACATGCCCCGCTGCTGTCAGAGCCAAGGAGGGTAAGGATTCCCGGAGCAGAGTTCACAGCGCAAAATATTAGAAGGAAAGTTAACTGATGCAGAGGAGAGAGGACCAAATGCTGAGGTGGTAGCATCACCAAGTACAGCAGAACCACCACGCTGTTAGCTGACGGTACATCAAGGGAGAAGCAGCAGAAACTAAAGAAAACAGAAAGTCCTTATTAAATCTGCTGTGTCTAGAAAGAAAGAGTTCCTATGAATTTCAAGGTGAATAAAATATCCCTATTACTACTCTACCTATTGACAGAAGAAAGTTTTTTCACTTAAAACAAGATAGTATGACACCATCCACCACAAGAGCAGAATCACCACTATGTCCGTAAAGGATTTAAAGAATAAACAGAACACACTTCTTTGCCAGCTCGAGGAATCTCATGTTTTCTTCTTAAGAGTCTACATTTTAAAGAATGCTGCAAACTACCTAGGAAGAGGAAACCCAAAGACAGGTCATGCAGTGGTAGTACGCGCCCGAACCCCAGCCCTTGCACACAACTTGGGCATGTGAACCCACACACACTCCCGCTGGAACACTAGTTTCTCAAAATGACTCAGAACCAGACAAGAGCAGCAAAAATGAAACGTGTTCTGTATTGGGGTTAACTGTATTCACTTTATTTATTTATTTTTTATTCACACTTACAACTTTTTTTTTTCTTTTTTTTTCCTATTTATTTTTATTAGTTGGAGGCTAATTACTTTACAATATTGTAGTGGGTTTTGCCATACATTGACATGAATCAGCCATGGAGTTACACGTATTCCCCATCCCGATCCCCCCTCCCTCTCCACCCGACCCCTCTGGGTCTTCCCAGTGCACCAGGCCCAAGCACTTGTCTCATGCATCCAACCTGGGCTGGTGATCTGTTTCACCCTAGATGATATACATGTTTCGATGCTATTCTCTCGAAACATCCCACCCTCGCCTTCTCCCACAGAGTCCAAAAGTCTGCTCTGTACATCTGTGTCTCTTTTTCTGTTTTGCATATAGGGTTATCGTTACCATCTTTCTAAATTCCATATATATGTGTAAGTATACTGTATTGGTCTTTATCTTTCTGGCTTACTTCACTCTGCATAATGGGCTCCAGTTTCATCCATCTCATTAGAACTGATTCAAATGAATTCTTTTTAATGGCTGAGGAATATTCCATGGTGTATATGTACCACAGCTTCCTTATCCATTCATCTGCTGATGGGCATCTAGGTTGCTTCCATGTCCTGGCTATTATAAACAGTGCGGCTGCTATCCAAAAGTCTACAAGCAATAAATGCTGGAGAGGGTGTGGAGAAAGGGGAACCCTCTTACACTGTTGGTGGGAATGCAAACTAGTATAGCCGCTATGGAGAACAGTGTGGAGATTCCTTAAAAAACTGGAAATAGAACTGCCATATGACCCAGCAATCCCACTGCTGGGCATACACACTGAGGAAACCAGATCTGAAAGAGACACGGGCACCCCAATGTATTCACTTTAAACACAGCAGTATATTTATGATGACTTTCAAAGTACTTGCTGCTGAACAGACGGCTGGCCCCACATTGGGAAGCACACAAGTTCACAGATCCAGACACCATGATTAGCTATGTGGCCTTAGGGCAAGTTACCTAATCTCTGCTGTAACTTTTCCTCACCTGCAAAATGAAGATAATGAAGCTTATCTCACCAAAGGGAATTCTGCAGATGAAATTCATGTAAAGCTCTTAGTAGACTGGCTGCCACAGAGTAATATCCCAGAGCCAACCTGTGGTTAATAAAGCCTCCAGCCATTCACTGCGTAGCCTCATCTCCCATCTCTGCCCACACATTGGCCATGCTCCAGGCCACACGCAACTCCCCTCAGCCCGCAACAGGCAGTGCTCTTCAGACCCGTATTCCCTTTGCCCCATGTGCCCTTCTCTGTCTGGCAAAAATCTCCCTCATTCTTGCTCTTGAAGTTGGCCAACACGCCCAAGGCAGGTTAGCTGCTCGTTATGTGATTACATTTGGATTATAACTACTCATGTAACAAGAAAAAAGTTTCTTTACTAGAATGAGGCAAGGGAGGGGGAAAGGAGCACAAGAAGGTTACTGTGGCAAGGGGCCAGGCTACACTTCTCAGAGAGGAGGCTTTAAAAAGGGTCCGTCTCAACAGGAAAGCAGAGATGACAAAATGCAGAAAGCCACACATAAGATGTGACTGCTCTGTTGTTAAATCTCACAAAAAGCAGTCACAGATTTTATTTTCTGGGGCTCCAAAATCACTGCAGACAGTGACTGCAGTCATGAAATTAAAAGACATTTACTCCTTGGAAGAAAAGCTATGACAAACCTAGGCAGTGTATTAAAAAGCAGAGACATCACTTTGCAGACAAACATCCTTAGAGTCAAAGCTATGGTTTTCCCAGCAGTCATGTATGAATGTGAGAGCTGGATCATAAAGAAGACTGGGTGCCAAACAACTGATGCTTTCAAACTGTGGTGCTGAAGAAGACTCTTGGGAGTCTCTTGGACAGCAAGGAGATCAAACCAGTCCATCCAAAAGGAAATCATCCCTGAATATTCATTGGAAGGACTGAAGCTGAGGCTCCAATACTTTGGCCACCTAATGCAAAGAGCCGACTCATTGGAAAAGACCTTGATGCTGGGAAAGATTGAAGGCAAAAGAAGCCGAGGATGAAACTGTTAGATAGCATCACTGACTCAATGGACATGAATCTGACCAAACTCCAGGAGATAGTGGAGGACAGAGAAGACGGGTGCTGCAGTCCATAGGGTCACAAAGAGGTGGACACGACTTAGCGACTCAACAACAACGACATGTGTGTATGCATGTCAAGAGAGAAAGACAAGAGGCACAAGTGTGTCCACAAGGATGCCTGGGAAAGGTCCTGAAATGCCCGAAGCACTAAATTCACATTCAGGCTCAGTTTTAGTCAAGTGTCTAAAGGGCAGAAAGTTACCATGTACCATGAGTTATAAATGTTTATATGCCCATTTGCCAGCTTACACTGTTTCCCCACCATCAAGTTCTCATGGCTGGAGAAACGGTAACACAGAGTGGTCTGCAGCAGTGATTCTGAAATTTGACTGTGCATTTCAGTCCTGTCTGAAAATACTACTAAGATGCATGTTCTTAGTTCTTAGGGTGCTGGGGTGGGACCCGATATTCTGCTTGTCTAACCAGCTCCCAGATGATGTGACATTGAGGCACCACTTTAGCAGCAAGAACTCAGGGCAGATACTAAAACTAGTGTGTTCACATCCTGGCTCTGCTACTTAATAGCTGTGTGACCTTGAGCAAGTTGGTTAAGCTCTCTGAGTCTCTTTTCCCCTTCATCTGTACATAAGAGAAAAACTTCATAAGGTAGCTATTGACGATTCATGAGTGAGCATCCCCAGAAGAGTACCTGGCGCAGAGAAAGTACTAGCTTAATTTTTTTTCTCATTAACATTCATTTCTTAATATCTCCTGTACCTGTCATAATAGTAGAAAGTTTAAAAAGCAGAAATTAATATTTTTGAACGAAATGCTACTTTTGAATACACTTAACATGTTTATCAGACAGCATGAACAATAAATCAAACAGTGTATGTGTGTTTTAAAGTCCCCAGGAACTGTAGCTTGCCAGGCTCCTCTGTCCATGGAATTCTCCAGGCAAGAATACTGGAGTGGGTTGCCATTCGCTTCTCCAGGGCATCTTCCTGACCCAGAGATCAAACCTGGGTCTCTTGCATTGCAGGCAGTAACTACATTAAAATCCCCAGAGGACAGTACTGCAATAAAAGAGGGACAAGATTTAAGACTACTTATTTTAAACTGGGGGCTTCCTTGGTGGCTCAAACGATAAAGAATCCGCCAGCAATTCAGAAGACCTAGGTTCAATCTCTGGATTGGAAAGATTCCTTGGAGAAGGGAATGGCTACCCCCTCCAGTTTTCTTGCCTGGAGAATTCCATGGGCAGAGGAGCCTGGTGGCTACAGTCCATGGGGTTGCAAAGAGTTGGACACGACTGAGCAACTAACACCCACACATTTTAAAGTGATAAGGAGTTGCATCCATATCCTCCATTTCTCAAGATCTTTGACCGATTCAGCTCACTATCCCAACTCCATAATATAAACTGTAGGTACTTGTTGGCCCCTTACCCTTTTCCCAGGTAGAGGAGGGAGCCTGAGGGGACATGGGACTACGAGGGAATGTGGGGGCCAGACAGGTGGGGATGAAGAGGACCGAAGTTCTGGAGTGGACCACAGCTGACATGGGGGTGAGCCAGCAGGGGCGGCCTAAGCTCCCTGGGCTAGAGCAAGCTCTAAGTGATGATCCAGGCTCCCAGGAATGCAAGAACTAGCACAGGGTCCTAACAAGAGGGCAGAGCAAAGAGAATGATGGCCACTGCCATGGACCGGTCATCCGTGATGTTTCAGGCTCCACTTGTCTCATTCATCCTTACGGTGACCCTGTGAAGTAAGGTTTTATCACTTCCAGAGTGCTGAGTAGGTGCTATTTGATCCATCCTCAAAATGAATAATCCCACTGCCGCTGGCCCTGGAACCTCGGGACAAAAGAGAGCAGCAGTCTGACCCCAAACCCATGGCTCTTCTAAGGCAGTTGCTCTTGACACTTTCAATCTGGGGTTCCTGTTGGAAACTGACATTTGCTCCTCTGCTCACGTGTCTTGATAAAGGTGGCACACCTCTCCCATACGACTGTGATCTCTTCAAGGTGCCCCAGGATCTCTCCAAGAGAATTTCACACGTGCTTCAAAGCCTTAAATGAAATCCTCCACATTTTAAATCAATCCCTCCATGTTTACCTCTAGCAGCCATTTTCTTAGGATGAGATCACATATGTGCAAACAGAAACTCTTACTATTCAAACAAAATGAGGACGCTGATGCTGAGAAGATAAGTAACTTGGCTGAGCCCACAGAAACACCATGTGCAAAGCTGGTCCCGGAACCCAGGTGTGCCAGACCTAGGCACAGGCGCTTTGCCACCAGGCCACAGAGCAACAGCCACAGTCAGGAGCCTGGAAGTCAAGATCTGAAGAGAACAGTCAGAGAGGGTTTCACCCAGACATGGAGATGAAGTTCAAGGGTAGGACAGAAACAGGACTCACGGGCCGCTGGAGAGGGAGACACGATGTCATGGCAGGGGCTCACTGCGGGAGCCAATCAGAAATCAAGTCCTGAACCTCGACAGTGACTCAGAGCAGGTGAGGCCCCAGCAGAACACAAGTTATGACCCAGGGAGAAAGGCAGGAGCCCGAGATCGGGACGGACCATACCTCAGGTCAGCAGCAATGAGCGCCTCTGGGTTTTTTGGTTTTGGTTTTTTACTTTTTATTTTACATTGGCATATACTTGATTAACACTGTTGTGTTAGTTTGAGGTATATGACAAAGTGATTCAGTTATATGTATACATGCATCTATTCTTTTTCAAATTTCCTTCCCCAATTAGGTTGTTACAGAATATTAAGCAGAGTTTCCTGTGCTACACAGTAGGGTCCTTGTTAGTTATCTCTTATATATATAAGAGTATATACATGTCAATCTCCAACTTCCTAACCACCCCCTCATTCCCCCCATCCCCGCAACCCTAAATTCATTCCCAATGAGGGCCTCGAGTCTGAAAGCAGTTGGCTGGGATAAGGGGGTGAATGACAGCAGCTGGGGCGGGGCACACCAATATCTCACACCCCCCCCATCACACCTCTGGGAGGTGGGCTTCAGAGAGCTACAGGAGGGGACATGCACTGCTCCATCGGTAGAGAAGGTGGGGGCTAATGCCAAATCCAGCAGAGCTGGGTGCGTCACTATACATCAAATGAAAAACACTAAGAGACTTGCATGCAAATTCTCCTATGGGCAGGAAGCTTTTCCAAATTTTCTTTTATCTTTATTCATATTCAAACTGAGAGGAAACTATGCCGTGGTTCAGAATCCTCTTCTCCAATACCCTGGAATCTGGTTTTGGTATTGAACCCAAGGAAGGAACTACTCTCAGAAGATTCCTCATTCATGTGGCCAATCTTACCCCATCTGGTGTAAAACCACCCCTCTCCCCACCACTGTTTCTTCCTGTATTTTATTTCTTACAGATGTACCTTCTTATTTATCCTGACTCTTCCCTTACTAAAAACCTCATCATATCTGGTTTGAACTACTTACTGTAATGCTCTCACCAGATTCCCTTCCCGAAATGATGCTCCTCTGGAGGCTATTATAAACAATTCCATTAAGCTTCCATCCATGTGTTGGTCAGCTCTAAAGTCATCACCAAATCCTCAGTTCCCTACAAAGGAAATTTTCCACTTCAGGGAACAACATCATTCCCTCTCTACAGTCGGTTAAGCTTGCTCACTTCTTCTCTGTACTGATTCTTTCTTGATTTGTTTCTGTACCTCCACTCTAAATGGCTGTCACTATGTGATTCAGGAAATTGCATTATAAGATATTTAAATTCCATCTCAGAATCCACACCAGTAGCCACGTGCTCTAGCAAGTTTTCCCGTGAGGCCCACAACTACACTTCTAGGCTCATCTCTGCACCCTAACTGTGCATCCACTCCAAACCTTCATTATTCTAACATCTGCCTTCTTGTGTATTAAAAACCAGAAATGTTTGACAGATAAAGAAGAAAGTATTTAGAATTGGTTACCCTCCCTCTAGGGGGGGACTAGGAAAAGGGAAGGCAGTTTTCCCCCTTATTTTATACATCTCTGTGCTAGGTGAAAGTTCTTAATAAATACTTATCATGAGAGAACCAGTTGAGTGAATATATATATACATACATGCAGAACTGAGACTTCCCTGGTAAAGGGTCTCCTGATAAAAGCAGGAGACCCAGGTTCAATCCTTAGGTCGGGAAGATCTTCTGGAGAAGGAAATGGCAATCCACTCCAGTATTCTTGCCTGGGAAATCCCATGCACAGAGAAGCCTGGTAGGCTACGGTCCATGGGGTCGCAAAGAGTCGGACACGACTGAGCGACTTCACGTGCAGAACTGATTCACTTGGTTGCACACTTGAAACAGAATATTGTAAGTCTAGTATACTTCATGGGAAATAGACGGGGGGAACAGTGGAAACAGTGTCAGACTTTATTTTTTGGGCTCCAAAATCACTGCAGATGGTGATTGCAGCCATGAAATTAAAAGATGCTTACTCCTTGGAAGGAAAGTTATGACCAACCTAGAGAGCATATTAAAAAGCAGAGACATTACTTTGCCAACAAAAGTCGGTCTAGTCAAGGCTATGGTTTCTGGTCATGTATGGATGTGAGAATTGGACTATAAAGAAAGCTGAGCACTGAAGAATTGATACTTTTGAACTGTGGTGTTGGAGAAGACTCTTGAGAGCCCCTTGGACTGCAAGGAGATCCAACCAGTCCATCCTAAAGGAGATCAGTCCTGGGTGTTCACTGGAAGGACTGATGCTGAAGCTGAAACGCCAACACTTTGGCCACCTCATGCGAAGAGTTGACTCATTGGAAAAGACCCTGATGCTGGGAGGGGTTGGGGGCAGGAGGAGAAGGGGACAACAGAGGATGAGATGGCTGGATGGCATCACCGACTCGATGGACATGTGTTTGAGTAAACTCCGGGAGTGTGTGATGGACAGGGAGGCCTGGCGTGCTGTGATTCATGGGGTCGCAAAGAGTTGGACACGACTGAGCGACTGAACTGAACTGAACTGAGTATACTTCAATTTAAAAAAAAATTTTTTTTAAAGAACCAGTTAACTAGTGTAGAAAGATGTATGTACATGGATAGTCACTGCTCTGTCATTATGTCTGAAAAAAAGTAAGGGTAGATAATAACGTAAAAGCTAGAAACACCTGAGTCAGTCAGTAAACGGGGTGCCGGTGCAGTAAGTCAGATTACACCTTAGACAATACTGTAACTGTGGTTAGTCGCTCAGTCGTGCCGACTCTTTGTGACCCCATGGACCGTAGCCCGCCAGGCTCCTCTGTCCATGGGGATTCTCCAGGCAAGAATACTGGAGTGGGCCATGCCCTCCTCCAGGGGATCTTCCCAACCCAGGGATTGAACCCAGGTCTCCCACATTGCAGGCAGATTCTTTACCATCAAAAGACAATTCTGGGCAGCCCCTAGAAATACTATATTGTCATTGAAAACAACTATAATGTATTAAAAACAGGTTATGAAATAACACATATCTTATTTTTAAAATCTCCATCTTTAATAAGATGAAAAGTGTCATGGAGGCAAGATTTACATTCTATACCTACCTTCACCCCAGTGTGCTTTAAGATGCATTGATAAAATATGAATGCTGAACACTGTCAACTTTTACCAGAATGATCTTCATTCACATATTTTAATCAGTCAACCATTGCTAAATATGCGTGTGGACTCATCTTTCACAAATACCTTCACAGTCGGTTTACAGATTACACAAGACAAAGTCTCTCAGCTTTACAGTTTTATTTATCTCAAATGTTTTCTACTAGATGGGCAACTTCTTTGTATAAAGCCCAATCTTTTCTTGGTCCATGGTTGGAATGAGCCCTCACTTGGATACTAGACAGGAAAAGAGTTCCTTAAAGGAGCAAAGGCTACAAAGATCAACTCCAAGGTCCTTTCGACCTCTCAAACTGAAGACTCTCCATACTCAATTAGTAGGAAAGACCATTAAGGGGATCATCTTGATGAGTCACCAAATCCAAGAGTTCTGAATGATCTCAAAGAAAGTTTACATTTCAGAATTTAATTATCTGTATTTTGTATTTCTCTATCCCACTCAATAAAGTAAAAAAAAAAAAAATGCCTAAAAGTAGGCTGATTCAAAATAGGAAATATACTCATTTTTGTACTGAAGAGGTAGTTTTTGTGTGACTGTTGTTCTAAAAGTAACACTAGGGTAGAACATGACTGAGCAGTTCTACAAGACAGAAGAAAATAAAGAAAGCTCTCAAACTGAACTTTTCTTGCATATGCCAAATTCAACATAAAAATGAAAACAACACAGAGGATATTTGTTTTATAAGAAATTCTCTTTTCTATCTCCTAACTTTTAGTTATTCTATCACAAAAATAGAGTGATGGGACACAAACAATAGGAAAGAAAAAAAGTATATTAGCAGTATATAGAGTGATGGAACACAAACAATAGGAAAGAAAAAAAGTATATTAGCAGTATATACTACTGTAACGTACTGTGCCTTTATTCCAAAGGACTCTTAAGTTAATCACACATTTTTTAAAAGCATTAACTTAAAACAAGAAATGAAAAATGAAGACTGCAGAAAAATTAAGTTTTAGCTTTTATAAAGTTATTCTTTAAGTTAGTCACCAAATTTCAACACAAAATACTCATTACACATTTAATTTATAAAATGTCTTCCAAATTCAGTTTACCATGCTAAATCAGAAATATGTCACTTGGCCACTAAACTCAACATTCGTTTCATTCCATCTGTTGCTTAATAATTCATAGGTAAATGCCTAAGAATTGTTCATCAATAAATAATGAACAAAAACAAAATATCAGATATCATGCTGGTAATTCAAACCAAAAGACAAGATTGAGACTGGGAAAACATGAAGAACACTTCCTACAGAGAGAACAGAGAAATATAAAATGTATCTTTAAGAATCCTATCAAAATGAGCAGCTCTCTATAATTCACTACTCAGAGGTTTTAACAGAAAACAATTTTTAACTTGAACATGGACAAAATCATATTCTCCAATAACAGCTGCATGTACCATGTTGCGTGGTCAAGTCCGTTATCTCCAATACTAGATAGCAATCAGGCTAACAACGTGGAGGTGAGGTTAGAGAAGGCAGAGTGCTCCTAGGCTGCTGCTCTTGGAGTTACCCTCCTGTCTACGTGTGTTCCCAGTGGGGCCCGTCCCTGGAGGTGTGGGGTCAGGTGTATTATGGCAAAAGGACTTGAAATGCTTCCGATGTGCATCAAAGTGCAAGAGCCCTTGGGTGTTCCCTGCTGTCTCTCAACAAAATCATTTTTCGATGTTTATTGTTATTCCTGAGTTTATGATACAAAAAATAATAATTTGTATGCTGTAAAAATATTTCAGTGTTTTTAAGGAAATACCCAAAAGGTGATGTCCATTAGACTAGAAAACTGCATGGAGGAGAGGTGCAGTCTCCCGCTGGCCCTTTCCCAGGACGAAATCTAATGAAGGCTGGCCTGGCAGTGGGCCCATTTGAAAGGGGTGAGAACCAGAAACTGCTTCAAGGGCCTGCCTCCCAACTGGCCCTACCCTGCAGTGAATCTCTGTGTTCCTAGACCCAGTGGCAAGTCTTCTTTTCCTTTTTTACCAAAAATAAAATATTTGAGCAGATAGTTCATGTGTGACTGCTTTGTTAAGTAAAATAATCCTCTTTTGGTGTTTAATCTGCCTATGTTTGAACAGATAATAAATGTCTTGCCTCAAAACTAAGGAAGTAAATCGAATACAGCTGGCTGGCAATGAGACAGAACCAAACAACAATTACAATGAACTCTTGCACCAGTGACCTCGTTTAATACCTGCTGTGGTGCGGCCTGCCCTGAAAACCAAACTCGGCCCTTGGGATTTCTCCTCCCTCAACACAAACTCACTGTTAAAGAATAACTGATTAAACTGTTATCACTCAACATCACAATACTTAAGTCTCTATTCTCATCAAACTCCAAAGTCTGGCTACAAATATTTTGTATCCCACTTAACTGAATGGCAGAAAACAAGCTTTCTTCCAGAAAAAAAAATTTTAAGATGTCTTTGAAACTACATAATGAAAGCTGTTTCGTTTCCTCATCACCTGAGTTTTTCACATGATCTTGGAAAGTCCAGTGTCATGCTTTGGTTGCATCTGATACTGACGAAAGGTCCTATCATCATGGAGACTGAATCCCCCTGGGTTGCAATGAAGAGGCACTGAAACTAGATTTGCATCCTCTCTAAAATATT
This sequence comes from Muntiacus reevesi, assembly GCF_963930625.1. Lineage (NCBI taxonomy): Eukaryota > Metazoa > Chordata > Mammalia > Artiodactyla > Cervidae > Muntiacus > Muntiacus reevesi. The sequence goes on from NC_089265.1 coordinate 50,436,126, forward strand.
CTGTCTTCTTCTCAATTCACCCACCATACAGCAAATGGTTTTAGAGAATTCCAGTTAGTAGGAAGTCATATTCCTTTCATTAAATCTGTGTCAAAGCAAAGTGTGTCGAATGCATCGTCAACCTGGTCACAGTGCTGCCATAGTGGGTCTTAAGGAACAGAACTGAGAGGACTTGAATTTTCAGACTGCTGTTTCAGAAGCACCCTCAAGGCTGATAAAGGAGGCGAATGATAGCAAGAACTGGGCTCAGTGACACTGCTGAGCGTACCAGCTGGGTGACTTTCCACTGTGTCTCAAAATTTCCTGGATGGTTTACCATCAAATCCTAATTAACTCAGATCAGCATTCAAGGCTTATTATATTTCAAAGAACATTAGAGCTAAAGAGATACAAAATTAGGGTCCCAGTATTGCAAAGGGCCTTCAAGATCCTCCACCTCAAACCCTCATTTATTGCAGATCTATAAACTGAGGCATAGAGCTATTAAAAGATCAGACTAAATTCGGATCAGGCTAATGACAAAACCAGGTCTAGCAACAAGGTCTCTTGACTCTTGCTACAGTGCTATTCAGCTGACAAAATGTCCTCAGTCATTCCTGTGTTAACCACCAACACAATAACAAAGCCCTTCTAAGGAAGGCAATAGAGGCATCCAGATAAAATGCTATATTAGCACTCTGGGCAACAAGCTCAACGTTCATTAAATTTGATCCTGACCATTACATGATTTCTGTTAAACCAGGTCTCTCTTGCATAACCACAGAATAATAAAACTAGCCAGAAAATAAACTTGAAATAGTTTAAGAAGATGCAGGTGTGACACCCATTATACTATCAACTTTGAAAATCTTCAAAACCTATAGCAATTACTCCAAAATACATATGGGTCAGGGGGAGGTACAGTTTCTAGAATCTTTACTTCTTACTGAAGTCATCAAAGAAAAGTATTCATTACATTTTGTTTCTCCATATGCAAAGCAATTTATATAAAAATACGTAACAGTAAGTTCTATTAAGCAAATTCGGCACACCAAGATGTTTGCTCAATAATTCTCGAAAAGCTTAAATTAAAAGTTTGACTAGTATAAACATGAAAAAATTAAAGCAGGTATTTAATCTGCCTACTTCAATTCACTTAGTAGATTAATTTTATAGATTAATCCTAACTCTTTTTATAGGCATTATAGACCTTTAGATTTAGAGGGTCATTAAATCTAACACTTAAGATTTACAGGACATAAAGGAAGTGCTCTCTACTAATAACTTTGCCTAAAACATTCAGTAGACTTTTTTGATTGAGATTTGTACAAAATCACCAGCACATAAAACTGTCTGACACATTGATGACAGGTAATCACTGTTTCCACTCAAAACCAAGATGTTTCTTTTTTCCATTCTTCTTTGGTGAGTCCATGAATAAGCCACATCCATGATAAAGAACTTCGTGTGAAATGGTTTTGATTTCTCTTTTTCTTTACCAAAGAGTCATTTTTCATTATTAAATAGTAACAACAATGTGGGTCTTGAGACCTTGCTCCTTATCAGGCTTTGTTCTAACCTCCTTTACCTCTGTCAACTAATTTAACCTTTCTAACAATCTTATAAAAGATAGATAATATTACTGTTTTTACATTGAAACCCAGCATCAGCCCATCTTAAATGGACTGGCATGACTCACTAGACCCCATACTGAGGGAGAAATGCATCACCACCCCCGCCCCCCAAAACAGGGAATCTGAAGGTAAAATAATTTGTAAATTAATTAGTAAAATAATTAATTAGTAAAATAATTGGTGATTTCGTGCAAATTTAAATCCCTAGCCACCTTGCTAAGGCCCTGTCATGATCCTTCCCGGGTTTCCTTTCTCTTACCCTCAGAATGTGGGAAGGGTTGAGAAAATGGTTTCAAACTTCAGAAGATCATGTTTTCCATTTAATATAGTATATTCCTTACTTTTGAAGCCACCATGTATCCTGAGAAGATCAATTTCTAAGGCAAACAATACAACACTTTTAGATTAGCACTGCTCAATGACAGAATCACTTCTTGACATTCTAAATTCTAGTTTTCAACCTCTCCCAATCCAATGGCGAATACAGAGCCCCACGAAAGGTGACAAAGGGTGATACCCTCTCATCCCTACTCTCAGCCAAAAAAAGAGAAAATATATAAACTAACCACAGTTTTGGAGGTGGAGGAGACCATAGCTCAGCAATGCCAACATGTATTCAACTATACTCCACATTTCAGGAGGGCCCCTCCATGCCTAATGCTGGGCAGCTGGAATACACTGCCTCCCTCCTCAGAGACAGCAGGAGAGGGAGTCAGAGGACACCTGATCCATACCACAGCGACTGGACGAAACAGAAGAACGGTGTAGAGTCCCACAGGGCAGCATCACTTATTCTGGCTTTTGAAATAGGAAGAGGTGTTTCCCAAGTGCTTGGGCGGATGGGCAAAAGAAATAGTAAGGGTATAGCTCGTACACAGGTGTGATAAAGCCCTGCGGCAGTACTTTGAATGGAGATGACAGCTGATCAAGTAACCTCATTTCAAAGGACAGTTGGAGACAGTAAGATCGAAATAAATGTTGGCAGTGTGAAAATAAAATAATAATATCCACAACAGATAAGGTCCCTGTTCCTAGGGCATGCAGCATGTCACCATTGGCACCACACTCAGGAAGGAACAGTCACGCTTGCATGGGAAGCAGTTAATGAGAAGCGACTGTTCCAAGGGCGGTGGAGAGCATGGGGAATTTGCCTATTCTTTCCGAACTAGGTCAGATTCCCAGAGACGATGGGATTTCATGAGTAACTTGAATGAAAGGAAGGTCAGGTATCTGAAGGAAGGAGGAGGTTGCAGGCATCAGGGAGCCCACCTTCCGGGGTTAGGGTGGACGCTTCATTACAGGATGGAGGAGGAACAGGTTTGCACCTGCTAAAGGGAGCAAACTGTGGGAGCCCCAGGGGCCAAGTCCAATCCAAACAGGACTTGTTTAAGCAAGCAGCTGGTGCCAAGACACTTCTGCTGGCCACGCTGCCTGTGTGATATGTCAACTGTGTGGGTTTACATGCAGTACAGTGTTCTGAAAAAAGAAAACAAAACACATATTAAATGGCAGGCGCATTCTTACAAGATCAAACACCATATTATTAGTCTATGGTTAACAATGGAAACAGTGACAGCCTTTGTATTTTCTTGGGCTACAAAAATCACTGCAGTTAGTGACTGCAGTCATGAAATTAAAAGACGCTTGCTCCTTGGAAGAAACGCTATGACAAACCTAGACAACATATTAAAAAGCAGAGACATTACTTAACAGACAAAGGTTCATACAGTCAATGTTATGGTTTTTCCAGTAGCCACGTATGGATTTAAGAGTTGGACCATAAAGAAGGCTGAGCACTGAAGAATTGATGCTTTTAAACTGTGGTGCTGGAGAAGACTCTTGAGAGTCCCTTCGACTGCAAGGAGATCAAACCAGTCCATCCTAAAGGAAATCAACCCTGAATATTCATTGGAAGGACTGATGCTGAAGCTCCAATACTTGGGCCACCAGATACGAAGGGCCTACTCATTGGAAAAGACCCTGATGCTGGGAAAGATAGAAGGCAGGAAGAGAAGGGAACAGAGGATGAGATGGTTGGGTGGCATTATCACCAACTCAACGGACATGAGTCTCAGCAAGCTCCAGGAGATGGTGAAAAACAGGGAAGCCTGGTGTGCTGCAGTCCATTGGGTCACAAAGAGTCGGACACAAATGAGTGACTGAACAACAACAACAACAACAGATTAAATCCACAAACATGTTTTTAAAACACAAATGTGAGCGACTTACTTGATGTTTCTAAATATCACTTTCTTCACATTTATAAAAGCAACAATAGCATAGCTATTAACTAATAAACTTGTTGGAAGGATTAAAAGTACAAATAATGGTGTTCAGCCTAGCACCTGAACCATAGTAAGTTTTCAGTAAATGCTGCTAGTTATTCTTCATTGTTTTTTTAAACAAGGCCCTTCAAGGCCCAGAATTTACGCTTCCCATGATCAGTCATGGGCTGTGTGTCTTCTATATCCTACTGTTAATACAAAGAGAATAACGATTATTTTTAACAATTGATCAAATAAAATGTATTTTTAAAGTTCAGCTATAGCCCTAAGCCATAAAATACACTGCTAAAAAATGATTTTCAAATTTTGCACTATTTTGGGTTACTCTGGTCTGCATTAGGCCGAAATTTTAAAACTTCCTTTGGAGGTTATGAAATTGACCAAATAAGAATGATTATATGCAAGACTGATTATGTATTTACAGAACCAACTAAGGTTAAATTATTTGCTAAAGTTAAGCATATGTTCTTAACTGGGCCAAGATGTTTGTACTAAGTGATTCTAAGGTCAGTCACAATCTGATATCGTTAACAACCAGCCAGGGGAGGGACATGCCGGAAGCGGGAGTGCACGGCAACAGGGATTATTAGAGTCTGTGGCCAAGCAGACGGCCTCGCCTGGTTAAAGTCACTCAAAGTGTAAAGACGGGTGAGGGGTGAGGAGACCACCATGTACAAAAACAAAATACACCTGGAGGCTGATTTCAACCCAGAGACTAGCATATTGCAACCCCTGATAAACTGTTTTCTGATGATTTCCCTTTTCCCAACTCAAAGTGAAAGTGGAAGTGTTAGCAGCCCTGTGACCCCTGCAGCCTGCCAGGCTTTTCTGTCCATAGGATTCCCCAGGCAAGAATGCTGGAATGGGCAGCCATCCCCTTCTCCGGGGGATTTTCCTGACCCAGGGTCTGAATCCGGGTCTCCTGCATAGCAGCCAGATTCTTTACCATCGGAGCCACCAGGGAAGCCCCTCAAAGGTACTCCACAAATTACATGTACTTATGAAAAGAGAAATAAGGAAACAAATGAAGAAATAAGGAGATATAAAGACTTCATTATGTATACAATATAAGCCTCAATATCACTGTTTTTCCAAAGAGTGGTGTACAAATACCTACATCCGAATCATGCAGGGAGAGTGTCCTGCATTTTTAACAAGTTTCCCGGGGTGATTATTCATACACTGAAGAGAACCCTCTTCCCCCTATAATAATTCTTTTATTTTGTAAAATTTTTCTTTTCTATTCACATTGTTAGTTAAGTTCTGCCACTCCAAAGTCTCTAACTTCATTTAAATTTTCCAACTTTCACTCTATAATAATATATTTTCTTTTCTCATATACTATACATTGAAGAACTATTGGTCTGTAATCATCTATTTCATCTCATTTACTATATGTAGTTTTTATTTTTATAGCTCTTATTACCTCTTTATACTTACAGGTAATGTGAAATGTGTAAATATTAAATGTGTGATATTGAAAATCCCCATAAAATACAAACAGATCTTTAAATAAAAAGAGACTGCCATCACAAATCAGGATTTTATAAAAATAGTTCTTTGAATAAATTTTTTTTACACTAATACTTGCAAATATTAATCTACCTCAAAGTATGCTTTTAAGGAAATCAGTTTTGAATGTTTATGAAATCATTATAGCACAGCATATAGTGAACATCCAGTGAGTATCCTCTCAGTTCAGCTCAGTCGCTCAGTCATGTCTGACTCTTTGCGACCCCATGAATCGCAGCACGCCAGGCCTCCCTGTCCATCACCAGCTCCCGGAGTCCACCCAAACCCATGTCCATTAAGTCGGTGATGCCATCCAGCCATCTCATCCTCTGTCGTCCCCTTCTCCTCCCGCCCTCAATCTTTCCCAGCATCAGGGTCTTTTCAAACAAGTCAGTTCTCCACATCAGGTGGCCAAAGTATTGGAATTTCAACTTCAACATCAGTCCTTCCAATGAAAACCCAGGACTGATCTCCTTTACTCACTGTTTTATTCCCTCACTTATTTTTTATTTCTATAATTACTAAGAATCTTTTTTTTTTTTTCAGTTTTAGAATCTTTAGAATCTAAAGTTTTGGAATCTTTAGAATTAAAGAATCTTTAATTCATCTATAATTACTTTTTCCTTCCTACTCCCCACAATATTTACACTATGATTGTAAACATTCAAAGTAAAGTTTTTAAAAGTCAGGGAAATCTCTCCTTTCCAAATCACTGCTGACAAATCTAACTATATAATGAAATCAATTTCCTACAATGATATTCTCTGAAACTAAGAATGTCAACACTCAGACCCAAAGAAAAAGGGGCTCCACCGTTCTGGGAATCCTGTAAGTTCAGCCCGGGCCTCAGCCTGTGGGGCCTCAGGGGAAGGTGAACGGGACCCGCAGTGTCGCCACCACCCTCCTCTGCACGGCAAAGGCAAATGGATCCCTTGCCTCTCATCCAACGCCAGTTCTTTCCTTTTTACTCACATAAGGAAAGCCCTGAACTAAGTGTGACAACTATCATTGGTCTTCTGGGTACTGGGGCTTCCCAGGCGGGCCAGTGGTCAAGAATCCACCTGTCAACGCAGGAGAAGCAGGTTCGATCCCTGATTTGGGAAGATCCCCTCGTGAAGGAAATGGCTAGCAACTCGCCTGGAAAATCCCATGGACAAAGAAGCCTGCCAGACTACAGTCGATGGGGTCGCGGAGTCAAAAACAACTCAGCCACTGAGCATGCACGCACACTTCTGGGTATCAGAGAAGACAACGGGTGCAACTTCGGGTTTGTTTTTTATTAGAGGCAAAGAAGCTATATAATTCTACTTAAAATGCTCTACTGAATCATTCTGCCCTTTCTTTTCAAATCTTTCTATTCTTTCATTTTCACTACTCTCTTCATTTTCTTCTCTCCTAACCCCCTCAAAATCAAAGATTGGGGAAATAATTGAAATTGATTGGTTATGATAGGAATCTCTTTTTCAAGTCCTATCTTTATTTTAATATATTTGGCTTACTCTATGAATTTTAATAGATTTGAGAAAAATTTCCAAATGGTATAAAATGTACCCTGGGTTTTATTTTTATTCAGATACAGTGAGGCCAACAGATCAGGAAGACAACTGCCATTGCAAACAGTTGGTTACTCACAATTCCCAAGAATGGACATCTCACACCACATGGGGCCTAAAGGGGAAGCAGCAGGGTCAAGCAGGAGACAGGAGTGAGGGGGAAGTATGGGGCAGAGTCCTTACTGCGGTTTTCACAGGAAGAAGCAGATGGGATGGGCTAGTCTGAATCACGCCAGGGCTCTGGTGTGTAGGAACTACCCCTAGCTGTTTAACACCGAGTCCAGGGGTGATATCAGGGCAACAGGATGATGGCTCACCAATGAGAGCTCTAAATGTGATACTGGGTAGGGGTGGGCTCTGGACTGGTTGGTTTGCATATGAAAAGTATGCTCACAGGAAAGTCAGTTGCTATCTCCAGGAATTAGCCAGCCCTGAGAGGAGCAGTCTCTCCAGAATCACCAAAACCCTAGATGCAAGACGGTCAAGAGTATACAGCTAACACAAAATACCATTTGTAAAAGATGTGATAACCGATTTAAATTAACACCACAGAGAATCCAAAGTATCATTTTATCATATTACATCAACTTTCCCTGCACTAACACTAAAACAAGTTTAAAAGTTCATTTTCTGGGCTTCCTGGTGGCTCAGTGGTAAAGAATACGCCTGCCAAAGCCGGAGACACGAGCTCAATCCCTGGTCCAGGAAGATCCCACATGCCGAGGAGCGACTAAGCCCATGCATCACAGCTATGGAGTGCTGGGCTCTAGAGTCCAGCCGCTCCACCCACTGAAACCTGTGGGCCCAGAGCGGGTGCTCTGCAACAAGAGAAGCCATCGCAATGAGGAGCCCTCAGTGCAACCAGAGAGCTGCCCCGCTCAGCACAACTAGAGAAACGTTCATGCAGCAGCGAAGAACCAACAGCCAAACATAAATAAACAAACATATTTTTTTGGCTTTTTTAAAAGAGTGATGGCTTAAAAAAAAAAAGTTCACTTTCTTTCCTTCATTTTTTAATGCCAATTTTTTTTTTAAATGTAGGACTAATGAGTACAGAAAGCCTGGAAATTATTTTGTACAAGCAACCATTTCATAAAAGATGTATGATATCATTTTCTGCATGAGATATCTCTAATATATTTCATTTTTTGAAACACACAGGGATCCAACAAACAAAACCATCGAAAATTCTCTTCCCTAAGCACACCTAATAGAAGTAAATAAAATATTCTTTCCTTTAAAAGCAATAGTTGGTAATATTTTTACATACAAAATTAAAGTAACAAAGATAAATGCTTTCAGAACCTAACTGATTACAACAGAGTGTGAATGCATATTCATTATTAAAAACAAACAATGGGAAACAACTAGAAAATCAAATAAAATATACAAAATAATTATTTTAAGATGTTGAGTAATAGGCAATACAGGAATACGAATAAGATAAATCCTATGGTTGCCCGCAGATAACTGCCTGAATGCAATTTCTACACAATATCATGTCGAGGACAGAGGTGAGAGTTCAGGTAGGCTGGGAATGATAAAATCTGCATGACAGCATGTTGCAGAGAGAGAGATGAGTAGAGAGAGAGCTCTGGATATGGGAAGAGGCACATTCTTGAATCTCTGACCCAAAAATGATCTAAGAATGAGTGGGGTAACATTCCATGAGGCTTGGAAAAGAAGCACTAGAAAGCATAATCCAAACAATTTCCAAAGTTCACACATGTTCACATTCCCACCAGTCAGAGAGAATAATACACGGGTCATTGAATCATCAGAAGTTAAGTTTACGTAATCACAGAATAAAGACGGCTCTAGGCTCACCCGGAAAGTGAAAGAAAGTGAAAGTCTTAGTAGCTCAGTTGGGTCCAACTCTTTGTGACCGTATGGACTGTAGCCCGCCAGGCTCTTCTTTCCATGGAAATCTCCAGGCAAGGATACCAGAGTGGTTTGCCATACCCTCCTCCAGAGGATCTTCCTGAACCAGGGATCAAACCCAAATCCAGACTTCTGCATTGTAGGCAGATCCTTTATCATCTGAGCCACCAGGGGAAGTCCAAAACTCACCCTATCAAAGCCTAAAAGCAAGTCTAAAAACTATCAAACTAATTCCAAGTGATTTAGCTACAAGACAGAATGAAGTCCACCACTATTTAAAGGACTCCCCCAAATTCAGCAGCCAACAGTGTAAGATTCACAATGTCTGGCATCCAATCCAAAACTATTAGGTAAATAAAGAGACAGAAAAAGATGATGTAGAAGTAGGTGAAAATCAATAAAATTATATCCAGAAAAGATAAGCACATTGGAATTAGCAGACAAGAATATATTTTCAAAAAGCTATACTAATTCTGTTCCACAAGCTTAAGAAGCAGAAGAAAACATCACCGTAATGAAGAAAGAAATGAATACAGAAGAAAATCCAAAGGGAACTTCCAGTGATTAAAAGCACAATATCTAAGATGAAAAATACAAAAGAAGAAAGTAATAGGAGATAATAAACCAAAAAGAAAATATAAGTAAACCTGAAGAAAAAGTGAGAGAAATCATAAAAAATGAAGCACAGAGAGACAAAAACTGGAAAGAAATTAACAGACTCAGTGATGTGTGGAACAATATCAAGTTACTGATATTGTTCTAATTCTAACATACTTAGAATTTGAGTCCTAGAAGGGAAGAAGAGTGAAGTAGGGACAGTAAAACAATTTTTTTTTAAGAAACAGGGAGAAAGACACATTACATATAGAGACTCAATTATTCATTGCTTTCAAGAAACACTTCAAATATAAAGATAAAAATGGTTTAAAATTAAAAGGAGGGAATAAATATACCATGCTAACATGAGTCAAAAGAAAATGATAGTAGGTACAGTAAAAACAGACAAAGCAGATTTTAAATAAAATAATAAAATTTATTTCATAATGAGAGAAATGTTAATTTATGGAAAAGACATATCAATCATAAATGTTTATGTACCAAATAACAAAGTTTGAAAATATAAGAAGCATATGACAGAACTGCAGAGAGAAATAAACAACTCTACAGTTATATTTACTGATTTCAATATATTTTCTCAAAAATTAATACAACAAATAGAAAAGCATGAAATATAAAGAGGACTTGAGCAATACTAATATCCAATTTATCTAACAGTTATAGAACACTTTGCCCAGCAACAATGGAAAAAAAACCAACTTTCAAGTACATACAACCACTTATTAAGACAGACCATATTCTGAGCTATAAAACTAGTCTCAAATTTTATACGATTTATACAAAATACAAAAAAAAAAAAAGAAAGATTCATAGAAAACATGTTCTCTAAGTATAATGGAATTTAAAAAATCAACATACTTATTGTGGTAATCATTTCATGAGTATTTAAGTCAAATCATTATGCCATATATTTTAAACTTATATGGTGCTGTATATCAATTATATCTCAATAAAACTGGAAGAAGTAAAAATTTAACAATAAAAACTTTAAAAATAAATAACACAAAGATATCTACAGAAAAACTAAGAAGCCCATTTTTAAACAACACATTAAAAATCAAGAGAAATAAGAAAGCATTAAAAAAATGAAAAAGAAAACACAAAATGTCAAAAGTGAAATGCCACTAATGTCGTACTTAGAAACTAACAGCAGAAAATATGTATATTTGAAAAGACAAAAAATCTACCTTTAAAAGATGAATTTAAAAAAAGAGCAAATTAAACCCAGAAATACATATAAGAAAGGAAAGCTAAAGATGAGAAGAGAAATGCAGTAAGTAGTTCATCACTTAAGAAACTAAAGAAGCATTTGAAAAACAATCCCACAACCATTCCTCATAAAAATTCTCAGCAAACTGGGAATAGCAGAGAATGTCCTGTACCTGACAAACAGAATCTATGAAAAACCTACAGCTCACACCACTCTCACTGGGAAGACTGAATGCTTTCACCAGAAGATCAAGAGTAAGACAAAGACGTCCTCTCTCACCACTTCCACTCACAATGTTCTGAAAGCTCTAGTCAACGCAATAAGTAAGAAAAAGAAATACAAGGCATCCAGATAGAAAAAGTCCTTATGCACAGATAACATAACTTCAGATCAATATTCAAAAATCAATCCTCTTTTTATATACTACCAGCAAAGGAATACTAAATTTTAAAGACTACCATTTACAATACAATCAAAACTATGATAAACTATGACAACAGATGTGCAAGAATGTACAGCATATTGCTAAATGAAATTTTTAAAACCCTCATAAACAGGAAATATACTGTTTTTCTTAAGAATTATTAAGGTGTCAGTTCTCCCTATACTGATCTAGAGAGTTAATTCAATCCTTTGTCAAAATCCCCAAGGTCTCTACCATAGAAACTGACAAGTTGATTGCAAAATTCATATGAAAATACAAGGACTTAAAAGACCCAAAACAAAACTGAAAAAGAACAAAGTTGGAGGGCTAATATTTGATTTGAAGACATTAAAAAGCTATACTAATCAGGACTGTGGTATTGGCATCAAGGAAAACAAATAGTAGATCAAAGGAACATACAGGCCACACACACACACACAGAGATTATTGACAAAGGTGCAAAGGCAATTCGGGAGAGAAAAGATAATCTTCAACAAATGGTACTGGAACAACCGGATAGCCATATGCATAAAAAATAAAATTTGATCCATACCTCACACCATCTATAAAAATTAACTTAAAAGATGTTCTCCTATGTTTTCTTGTGGAAGTGTTATAGTTACAGGTTTTACATTAGATCTAGAAGGAGATATAGGAGAAAATTTATGATCTTGGGTTAAGCAAAGATTTCTTAGCTATGACACCAACTGCATAGCTGATAAAAGAAAATATCTGATAGAATGGATTTCATCAAAATAAAAAACTGCTTTTCAAAAGGACATCATTAGAATAAAAAGACAAGCCACAGACAAAAAGAAAATATTTACAAAACATATATCTGAACTTGAACCCAAGAAATATTAAGAACTCTCAAAACTCAATAAGAAAGCAACTAATCCAAACCAAAAAAATGGGCAAAAGATGTGCATACTTCACCAAAGAAGCTATACAGATGGCAAATCACATGGAAAACTACTTGGCAATATTAGTCATCAGGAAAATGTAAGGTAAAACCACACTGAGATACTACTTCACACCTACTGACATGACAAAGATTTAAAGAACTGGCTATGCCCAATGCTGACAAGAATGTAGAGCAATGGGAGCTCATGCACTCATGCTATTGGGAGTGTAAAATGTAATAACCACTTTGAAAAACAACTTGATCAGTTTTTAAAAAGTTAAACAAAACCATACCAAGTGTTCCAGCCACGTAAACCTATCGTTGATTCATTTTGATGCCTAACAGAAAACAACAAAATTCTGTAAAGCAATTATCCTTCAGTTAAAAAAATAAATGAACTAAAAAAAAAAAAAAAAGAGGGGAAGAAAGCCTATGTCCATACAAGGATCTATATGTTCACAGCAGCTTTACCTGTGGTAGCCAAAACCTAGAAACAATCAAAATATTCACCGGTAGGTGAATGGATAAAGAAAATGTGGTAAATCCATACAATAGACTATGTTGCAGGTCAAAAATGAGCAAATGATAGATACATGGAATACTACAGATAAATCTCAAAGGACTTTCACTGAATGGGGAAAAAAAGACAAAGTGAACATACTACATAATCACGTATTTATTAAACTCTAAGCAGAGACATTACCTTGTCAACAAAGGTCCATCTAGCCAAGGCTATGGTTTTTCCAGTAGTCATGTATGGATGTGAGAGTTGGACTATAAAGAAAGCTGAGCACCAAAGAATTGATGCTTTTGAACTGTGGTGTTGGAGAAGACTCTTGAGAGTCCCTTGGACTGCAAGGAGATCCAACCAGTCCATCCTAAAGGAAATCAGTGGGTGTTCATTGGAAGGACTGATGTTGAAGCTGAAACTTCAATATTTTGGCCACCTGATGTGAAGAGTTGACTCATTTGAAAACACCCTGATGTTGGGAAAGATTGAAGGCAGGAGGAGAAGGGTATGACAGAGGATGAGATGGTTAGATGGCATCACCAACTCAATGGACATGAGTTTGGGTAAACTCCAGGAGTTGGTGATGGACAGGGAGGCCTGGCGTGCTGCGGTTCATGGGGTTGCAAAGAGTCAGAAATGACTGAGCGACTGAACTGAACTGAACTGAATAAAAGCAAATTCGTCTGTAGCAACAGGAACCAGATTAGTTGTTGCCCCAGGGGGACATGGGTTGTGAGAGTTGGAAACAGACAACTTTGGGGTTTGATGAATATGTCCTTTACCTTGATGGCAGTGATGTATATAAATGACAAAATTTATCAAAATTTACATGTTAAATATTTTCAGTTTACTGTTTATCAATTATATCTCAAAAAAGTTCTTACAAAATATTATTATAACAGACTATAAGAGCTTATCTTAATTATATTTTACAGAGATCACATTACATACAAACAGAATATTTTGCTATGTGTGTTTTACTTTGTAATAGCATTTTACTACCTTGCAAAGTACAGTTTCACCTTTTTTTTTTTAAAGTAATTATGACTCTCTTTAGGAATAAAATTTATTTTCCTTAGGTGAGGTACACTACACAACATACTAAAGCAGAGGCAAAACTTCACTCAAGGGAAAGTAAACAGGACATTAATAAAGAAACAAAGTTTATTCATCAAAAAATCAGGAAATAACAAGCTAAGAGACTCACGTAGGGGAAGAAACAATTGAGTTTGGGGAAAATAATGACAGTCAGTGTGTGACTGCAAACTTGCCTCTTGAAATGTCACAGTTTTCCAATAATAATCCTTAGCATGAATGAGGGACCATGAATCCCATCATTCTCCAACACTCTGTGTTCCTTCCCAGTGTCCAGACATGCTTCTTCAGCAGAGGTCAAAGGTTTTGCCCTCCTCGCAGATGCCCGACTTGCCCTTTGCCATGGTCAACACTAATTCCCATCCTGGGTCCTTCTTTGGCCTGGGTTTGGTCGGTCATCCACCAGTTGCCACTTCCTTCCCTCTTTCGCGGCCGCTTTCAGATTCATTCTGCATTATTCTCCCTATGGGCTTATTTTTTTTCCAGGTTTTTTTTTTTTTTTAATTTCACTTGCTTTTCAAAACTTTTTTACCTTTAAGGAAAATCTAAAATAAAGGTGGGGAACCTTTTTTAACCCTAAATGCCTCTTGAACGTAATACAGGAAATGCAGAGTAGGACGCTAACCTTGTCCCAAACACATTGACACCCCAGGTGACCAAACAACAGCTTCTCATGGGGCAGGGGATTCTATTCCCTTGGTCAAAGCCAACCATGCATTACACCACCAAGGGTTCATGTCCCTAGGCTGTACTTTTTTGTATTTGAATGTCACTCACACAACTATTAGGCTTCAGCCACCAGCTGAGCCTAGAATCAACCCCTCTTCACCTCAGTGGCAGATGTTCACTCCACACTTCACCGTGCTCAGAGTGCCTACCTGTTACCCCTGTTTCAGCCACCATAAAAAGCTGAGAAGTATTGGTTACTTGCTACGATGGGGATAAACCTTAAAAACATGGCAAGTGAACAAAGGTACACACAAAAGGCCACAGACTGGACGATTCCATGTACATGAGAAGTCCAGGACAGGCAAATCCGCAGGCACAGAATGTAGACTAGCAGTGACCTGGGGCTGGGGGAGAGGGGCAGGGAGAGTGACTGAGGGTTAGACAGGTTCCTTGGTGGGGGGATGACATATTCTGGAATTAGATGGCGACAATGGTTTTACAACTCTGAATCTTCTAAAAACCACTGAATTGTACACTTTACAATGGTGAATTTTATGCAAATTATACCCTAATTTTTAAAAAAAAGATATCTAAAGAACTAAAACTGTACAAAGAGTGAAAGATACCAAGGATTCGGTTTCCTTAGTATAAAGTATTTAGGGTCACTTCGGATAAAATTAAGTTCCTTCAAGCTAAATGAACCTCTAAATTCAGGGTGGATTATTTTCCTCCTTTTCTCTGCAGAAAATAAAAAACTAAAGATTTCTTTTAGGTGTTTTCTAATTCTTAGACCAACGATAACAAATGAATCAAGATACCAAAGCACTCATTTACCACATTTCCTTCCTCTTGGGCTCTGAAGTCTATCTCGAACAATCTAATGCAACAGTACAGGAAAAAGTCATTTCAATTAGGCTATTAGACAAGGCAGTGGCATTTGATGCATTTAATGTATTTCCCAGACACCATCTCAAATGCTTTCCATTTCCCAATCAACAACACTGCTCTGTTCTAATAGATCTGGCCATCAGATATAATTGGCCTTCAATTACATTTCATTCCAAATTAATCTTCACAAGTGTAGCAAACCAAAGAAAAGATGGTGCTGTTTGCATTGCACTAATATGCCGGGCCTCTTAAAGAGAACTCAGGGAGAAAACCAGAGTTAGGGTTCACTGTGTGAGTAATGACTAAGTGTGGGGATTTTATGGGAAATCACATCCTGTGGGAAAGTTCATCCCCCTCTCACAGAGGCCAGGGGAAGAGATGCCACCAGCGTCTGCATCTGTGTGAGGTTGGGATCCTCCCCAGTGATGCACGATTGGAGGGTGCAAGAGTTTACTCCAAATAAAAACGAATTTGGACAAATCATGATAGCATAGTACTTTTTCAATGAAGAAATTCAAATACAGGTCTGCTCCGAGGCTCCCTTAGTGTGCCCAGGCCTGCTATTTCTAAGCCCTGGGAGATAAGAGTAATTCCTTCCAAAAGCGGCCAAGCAGCCCATTCAGCCTCCTTCCATCCCTAAATGCTCCCTCTGGCCTTGCCACCTGCAGGTGGGAAATACAACTGGGGCTCCCTTAATGATTTCACACCCCTGCGACTCCCCATAATTCCCTAACACACCCCAACGACTATCCTGGACCCTAAAGCAGCAATGTAAGAATTTCTGCTGGCCTGGAAGTTAATGCAACCATCAGAGTCTCCAACTTGAACTCAGGACTGAGCTTGCTTACTGCCCAAGATGTTGCCTCCCTGGACAATTAGTCCAACACGACGGTTCAACACTGAAGAATAAAACTAAACCCAGCGTGTAAACAGAAAGCCGAGATGGAGAGGACCACAGGAGGCAATAAATAACTTAGATGTCCAATCCCTCCTCTGGTGAAGGAGAAAACCGGCAGAGGAGAGATCATACACGTGTGTGCGTGTTAGTACACACCACAAGTTTTACTAACATACGAAGGATGTAAATACCATACAGCAAAATGCTGTCCAAGGTTTTAGCAGCACTGAAAATAACCTGGCTCGCTTACCAGCCACATCAACAGTTCAATCCTATGGATTTTCCAGGAAATCTGGGGCAGTTCTGTGTTTAAACACATGAAGGCACATTTCCTGAGCATCTACTAAGCAGAAGGCAAAAGCAGTGTTTTCTCTCTCAAGCATGTGTTGCAGAGACGCAGAGGACCAGCATCCCTGTTTCCCCAGTTCACTGTCAGGTTCTGCATCTGCAACTCATGCGAAAGGTTTGAGGTCTGTGATGAAGGCTGACATGGTCCCCAACCTCTCCCCTCCCAACGCGGACTCAGCTACACACTGTCCCCCGCATCACCTCCGCCCTGGATGTTGTTTCCTTCCCCGGCTCCGTTCACCACGCAGCTACGAGAAGGCCCAAGTGCACACACCCCCCAGAGAGCACCTGGAGCCGCTCAAAGGGAGCATCTGTGGGCCACGCTCAAACCTGGGGGCGCTGGCAGGGATTCATCCTTCTCCCATCCTGTGGGGTTTATGCGTATATGGTAGGAAAAGAAATCCATCACCTTCACTTTTCTCAGAAAAACAGATAAAAGAGGAAGCACTTTCCTGTTCTGGATGTTCTACATTCAGATCCATCCAAACCACAGTGGACACATCTCCTAGAAAAACCTTATCCCCATCCCAGCAGAGAGCTAAAACCATAACAGGTGATCAAGAATTCTCCTTTATATTTTGAACTTAGCAGGTTTGCCCCGTTTCTTAAACAAGCAAGCTTTCTAGAGCTATCATTTTAAGTCTAGAACATAAAAAACCAATAAAAGTGCTAAATAGAGTTAAAAAAAAAATCCTATACTCATGATTTTTCAGATTTCAGTGATTCTATCTTTGACAAATAGAACGTTCTTCAATGATACAAATGTTCTTTATCCATCTGGTCTTTATCTACGTTCCATAGTAGTGACTATCTAAACATGCCTATTGAGCACTTGAAATAGTGCAATGAAAGGACTGAATTTTTTTTTTTATTTAACTTTAGTTAATTTTAAGTTAAATTGCCATGTGTGGCTAATGGCTACATATTAGCGCAGGTTTAGACAGACAGGGTCCCTGACAGAGAAATGAGAATCACAGCAACAGACTCTGGTCCAAATCCCAACTCTGCTACTTCCTAACAAACTTAAGCAAGCTATTCAAACTTTCTTGTTACTCCCCAAGTAGCATGTTAGTGGGGGAATGTCTGAAGTAAGCAAAGAACTTTTCCATCAGTGTTACTTTTCTTGCTGTTATTATCTGCCCCCCAATTTATGCTCCTGCAGAGAAATCACACAACCAACCAAAGCCTGGAAGGTAGACACCAAACCACAGTGGTTTGATCTTTGATCAGGAAGATCCCCTAGAGAAGGGAATGGCTAACCATTCCATTATTCTTGCCTGAAAAATCCCATGGGCAGAGGAGTCTGGCAGGCTACAGTCCAAAGGGTCACAGAGAACCAGGTACAACTGAACGTGCGTGATACATATACACTGTGTTAAATAATATTAAGAAAAAATAAATCAAAGGCTGCCATTGGTATCAGTTTTATAGATGAGTTCTGGCAAACTATTAAGGACTGACATGATTTAAATTCTATCAAAGCCAAAAAAAGTGGTATTTTTAACATCCATTTTATTGGGCTAGCATAACAAAAAAATACTGAAGAAATTCTAATTTCTTAAGACATAAAATCATTAAAAATAGCAAATTAAATTCAGTAATGTATTAGAACAGGGATTATTCTAGTAATTCAACAATACTTTAATAATAGCACTATAAAGAGGGAGAAATAAATTATCACATAATTCAAAGGTGGACAATCTAATAATCACCTCAATATATGTGTACTGACTCTATTATTGTTCTTAAAAAAAAAAAAACTCTAGTAAACTAGGAAGAGAAATATCTTTAATATAACTTGAATAAAAATCTTCTTCAAACTCCCAATAGTAAAACACTAAAGACATTCCCATTAAATTCAGGACCAAAAATGAAGCCTACTATGGTGACTATCACTGGATACTGCACACAAAAGTCTAGCAAAATACTAAGACAAGAATTAAAATGAAAGAAGCAAGTCCTAGAAAGGAAGAAGACAAAACTATTACTATTTAGGAATAATATAATTGCTTCTCTTGTGAAAGACAAGAGAAACAACTACAACAGAAAAAACAAGAGAAAAATTCTACAACAATGGAATTAAGAAAGTTAAGAAGCAGTCCACAAACACTGCGTATGGATCACAGTAAATCCTGAGGTGGATGCTAGGGATACAGCAGTGAATAAAACTAGAGATCCCAGGTACCTTTTTGAATCTAACAGAGAATAAAATAAAAATACATGCTCCTCATGCTCTTTTCCTGTGTTCATGAACAGAACACATGTAGATAACATCATTTTTCATTTTCAGGCAATTCAGAAAATGGGCTTTGGAAACCCACTTACAAATGTATAAAATCAACAGCTCTTCTATAATCAGCAAACATCAGTTACAGATATAATTTAAGAACAACCTACAGCAATCAAAACAATTTAAAATACCTAGAATAAATCTAACAGGAAACATGTAGGACCTATATAAATAAAAGTACAAGTTTTCACTTACCGAGGTAAAAAAGGAGAAGGCATTTTTTAAGTGGGAGGAGAAATACCGTGCCATGTTCCTGGATTGTAAAAGTGTAAAATTTCCCCTATATATTTAGTGCAATCACACTTAAAATTACCAGTGGGATTTTTTTTTTAAGAAGTTGACAAAACGATTCTAAATTTCATTTGAAGAATGTGTGAGAATGTTCAAATTTTTTTTAAGAGAAAACATGCAGTGCTCCAAAAGAGATGTCATGACATCATACACAAATTTTCAGACACAAGTGGGCTGAGAGCTCGGCTCTGCTGCGCGTGCAGCTCTAAAGGCCGCTGTGTATTTTTACATGCAGCCAGGGTACCGCTTTATCTCTAGAGTAACCCCTGTGGCAGAGCAGCACCCCCAAAAAGGAGGCTCAGAAGCCAGATGTGTGCAAGGCCATTGATACGTATGAGAGAGCTCTGCCAACACAGAGAACACAGCCCCGGCAGGTAGGACCCCAATGCGCACAGAAATTCAAGTCAAGTCCTTGTGAAAGAGGGGAGGCGGTGGTTCTTGCTTAGTTGCTAAGCCGGGTCTGACTCTTTTGCGACCCATGGACTGTAGCCCGCCAGGCTCCTCTGTTCATGAGGGTGCGGGGAAATCTGGTGAGTGTATATTCTGGGTCTTCATGTTCATTATTAAAGATTTCCAGGAAACACCAAAATTGAGCAACCAATAAAAAGCCTTTCTTGGGCGATTATAAGGAAAAATTTAATTTCCTCACTCGACAGATACTTTATATTTGGATTCCTATGAAAACCTAAAATCAAATCACTAATACTTAGTAGTTACATTTACATCTCCCTTCATTATCAGTAGCGTTTTACAGTATAATTCATTCACCCACCCCCTTCCCAACCATTACCTCCTCCCAATGCCTTCCAAATCGATGGAAACTCAGTACACTTGATCAAGAGTAAGAAGTTAAGTTGTTTTACAGACACAGATAAGAAACTTTAAGAGCCTAAAGAATGTGTCACATATCACAGAACAAGTGAGCTGCAGCTGAGACCGGGGTTGAGCTTTCAGTTTCTGAGTCTGAAATAAGGCCCCTCCAAACTACCCCCCAACCCGCCGCCGTCTGTTTCCACAGTCACGGAGCTAATGAGGTCCCGAGTACCGTAAAGTTATGGGTTTCTATCCTTCTGTGCTCAGGAAACTGTATTCTGTTCTGAAACTATAGGCTGCATGCCCGAGGCCTGACCAAACAGCAGTCTTTAAAATTTTAATATTGATTGCTCCAAGAGGGACCCATGATAATAACTAACGCATGTCGTGCTTACTGTTTGCCAGACCCTGTTCTAAGCACTTCAAAGACACTTACTCAGGTAAATCCGTACAGCACTCCTTATGAAGGAGACTAGTACAATCATACCTCAAATTAGAGATGAAGAAACTGAGGCACAGAGAGGCCATCTCACTTCCCTAGGATCTCAGGGGCTCTGTTCCAGGGCCTGTGCTTCCCATCTGGGCGCCAGGCTGCCACGAGTCACGTCTGCTAACAGATTTCCATCTCTCTGCATACCCCAAAGCCAGCTAACAGCAGTCTCTGTAGTGATAAAAGATGAGTGTGATGGCCTAACCTAAATTACCCATGATAAGGTTTAATAATTACTAGCTGCAAAGCATAGCTAATTGCTCTTGTTCCACTCTCTCCTCTAATGATGCATATAAAAATACTCAGGTAAGTCCTCATTGTACTTTTTATATAGCTGAAAATACTCTTGTACAGTGTTTGGAATTATTCAAACTATAAGAATCCAGCTCGAAAATAAGAAAGTCAGCCACTCTGTGTGAAATCTTACTCTGCTATCAGTCCACTGTGACCATCCTCTCTGAATGGCTGGGATGGTCCTTGGCACAGCCTGTTTCGTACTGTTTGTGTATAGTCATCTTGTTAACCATGATACAAACTCGGTTTCCATTACTAGGGGCCACCCCACAGAACCTTACAAAAAACTCTGTGCATGGGTACTTAACACATTTTTGGTGGCCAGGGATAAAGTGGAACAAATTTGTGTGTGTGCGTGCAGCAAACAAACCAAAATATTTAAGCCCCGTAAATACATCTTGGATAGCCACATTTTATCATTTTGACCATTAACTTCCCACAATCAGCAATTTCTTCACCTCATCACACAGACAGAACACTTATTGGTACCGGGAGCTACAATAAGTGCTGTATTCAAACCAAGCCAGTTAAGCCACACAACTGTCCTATGACAGTGAGTCCATTATATAAACACGTCCATTTGACAGATGAAGAAACTGAGGTTTAGGAAAATAAAGCAACTTATCCAAGGTCCCACCACTAATCATGGATTGTGTTAGGATTCAAACCCAGGCTCTCTACTTTCAGAGGCTGGACTCTTAACTGCCTGTCTCTCTAACCATTTTAGGTTATCTCCACCCTGGCTCCCCGCCAGCTTAAGTGAGACCAACAGAACACTTTTTTCCTACAGCCCAGTCCTCCTCAAGAGCTCATCTCCTAAATCACACTTTAACATAAAATTTTACCAGCTTTTTAGTGAAGGCAATAGAAAGAACAGTTCTACAAAACTTACCCTACTAAGAGGGTCTGGGCTCTCATACGATTCAGTAAGTTCCTTTGAAGACCCTGATCTCAGCTTCAATAAGAGCCATGCTTCTATTCAACAACTTGTTTCAAAGACACTACAAACTGTATATCTGATAAGATTTCTGTGTTAAGCAAGTTGCCCAATCTGTGCTTCACCGAAATGCTTATATATGTGTACAAATAATTTCATTCTGATTCCATTTATATTCTGTTCTCACTTTTTCAATTACTTCTAATTTATCTTCTGGAGAATGAGAGCATCTTTAAATTGCTTTGAGGACAAGATGGAATGAAAGGAAAGTGCCCAGGAGATGTGCACCTTGTTTTGGACAATCAAGGCAGAACAACGGGGAGAGAAGATTTAGAGTCTTAACCAGGGGAAAACGCTGAAGGCCCATGGACGTTATCCACCCAACCAGCTTGTTTTTAAATTCTAGACAGTAGTTTTCATTTTTTAAAATTAGGTGGCAACATTTAAAGCCCAAGAGATGACACATAAATATCTAGATTCCTTGTTTTTCTTGAAAAACTGGAAGCTCTGGAAACCCTAAGCCTGTTCTCTATACGTGACAACATTGGAAGCTCAACAAAGGCTTCAATGAACCAAAGAATTTAGTATGCCAGGGTCCCCACCCTGATGGGGCCACACATTTAAAACCACCTGCTGTGGCATTTGACTTTGCAGCCCTGGATTAAATCAACAGCAAATCAATTTCTGACACAGAAATCTGCAACTATAACTAGGCAGGATTTTCCACCTGCTGGGGGGACCTCAGAGTATACCCTCTTTTATCTCCTTTTATCTCAAAAAGGTGGGGGTTATTTAGAAATTTGGTTGGAAAGAGGCAAAATGGGACTAGATAAAGGCACCTATTTACACAATCTCCTAAACCAGGGTGCATCCTTGAGCCGTTGGCATTAACTCCCTGGTTTAAGCTCCCTCATCAGACTTCATTCCCCACCCAAACCCCATTACTGTTCTGCTGATCCCTAGAAACACAGACTAAAGCTAAGAGCAAAACTGGCACAACCGAGTTGCCATCCCCTGGCCGCTGACTCGGCAAGACGCCCTTCCTTGGCCGCCCACCTGGAGGCGCCACGGGCACAACCATCCACGTTGGGGGAAGAACACAACCGAGCCCCTTCGCGAAAAACAATGCTGCAGCCACTGTTCAGGCCGCAGGCCTCTGGGAGGCTCACGCAGAAAAGTCAAGAAGTTTCCCCTCGCAGGAAGTCCCTGGAAGGAAATCGGTGCCCAGAAGCCCAGCCACTCCTCAGACAGAGAAGACAAAGGCCGTGCCGGCCTCTATTCTCCAGAAGGGCCACAGCGTTCGGAGAAGGGAGCAGGACCTGCAGGAGCCTTCCTAGACAGGTGCTGGGCTTTCCGGGAAGGCTTTGATCAGAAAGGCCTTCCACGCTGCATCTTTGAGGAAGGGTGGTGGGGTTTTTTGCCCCATTTTGATCAGGAACCAACCATGGACACAGCTGCCTACTTGAAAGGGGCTGTGAGCATACATCACCTGCCACCTCATCCCGCTTAACCACTGCCCAGTTCTTTGGAAACTAGAGCCTCCACCGCTGGCAAGAGCAGTCCCTAGGAGCCTAGTGTTGTAGTGATGTCACAGAACGTGGGGAAGGTTATTCCTGACACCGTACATCCACAGCTGTTGAAAGTCTTCCTTTTCCTTAAATTATTCTAAAAGTAATGCACATGCAGCTAAATTCTTCCAAACAGAACTAGATGGTAATAACTGTGTAAGTGTCTCTGGGCCCCTATTCCCCATGTCTACTCCCTTCCATTGCTAGTGTTCTTACGGTCCTTCTGTGGTTATCAGCTTAACTAAATAACAGGCGTGTTTCTCGTCTTGATTTGTCAACTTCAGACAAAATCTACTGACTTACTGCCTGCCTTCCTCCTATCTTCCACATTCACACTTCCTTCACCTCTAATTCTTTCCTAGATTTCTTGATTGTGCTATTTTTAGTTCTTCAATTGGTTAAGCTGTCGCTTGTTTCAACAGCATTACGCTTGTTTCAACAGCATTACACAGTATTTCTGGACATCCCACCATGAAAGAGCAGGAAATGAGCATCTGACATAGCCCCTACCACCTTTTTCCCTCCTACCATCTAGCCACGAACTCTGTCAAGTTCCACTTTTTTGCACTGTCAGGGTTTTAAATTTTGGGTTTAGATATTTTTTTTCCCCTTGTACTTATATCTTCTTTGTCTCGCGTGGAGATGAACCAGCAAACTATTTGCCTGCATTTACAACATTATGATTATGCAAATGCTACTTCCTGCAGAACCAATAGCAGTACTCAACTCCCGAAGAGGGAAATA
This sequence comes from Muntiacus reevesi, assembly GCF_963930625.1. Classification (NCBI taxonomy): domain Eukaryota; kingdom Metazoa; phylum Chordata; class Mammalia; order Artiodactyla; family Cervidae; genus Muntiacus; species Muntiacus reevesi. Next base: position 50,459,962 of record NC_089265.1, read on the forward strand.
GAACACTTAGTCAATGAAGCTGGCTAGACCTCAGGGTCAAATGAGTTCTCTTTTCTTATGCTATTAAGACAATAAAAAGCATCCCTGAGGCCTAAAGACTCCAAGGTATATGTCCAAGGGGACAGATGACACCAGGTGGAGAGATGACTCACTTAGCACGGCTACTTTGTCTTTTTTTTTCCCTCTCTGCGTGCAGGTTGGCTTTCGTGATCAGCTTCTTGGCTACCTAATTTTTTTTATTATTTGCTTAAAAAAAAAAAAACATAGATAATAAAAAACATGCATAATCTTAAATTATATACTTAGCAACATTACAAAACAGAAAATAGGTCATAACATCTAGCAGAGAGAAAATTGCTTGCTCCAGAAGACAAATTAATTTCTGAACTAGGTAAGTTACAGGAGAAGTAATGTTGCATAGTAGAAAGAACAATTTAGGGGTAGGACAAAGTTGGATTTAAATCCTAGATGAAAGCTTTCTTTGTAGTCTTGGGACATTTACTGAAGCTCTCTGGACTTTTGATTCCAAATCTATGAACAGGCCAAACACACTTCTTTCTCAACGGTACTATGAAGACAAAACAGGATTACGTGTATAATTCAACCAGGAGAGTCTGTGCACTTCCTAATCAGCTAATCAGTGCTTACTAACATTAGATCTTACATGCCCAGGAGCACCCGTCTCTCAAATCAGTTATAATATATGAGACTGGGCAGCAAGTTATATTTATTAAGGTCCTAGGAAGAGATAGGAGAGTGAGTGAGGTGGCAGGCAAATAATATTAAGAATCTAGTCATAAAACTAAAGGAAATGTACAAAATGAAGAAAGACGTACAATACTAGACACATACACAAAAAGTTACTACATAATTGTTTTGCAATTAGACTTGGGAAGATTTTTTTTAAAGACCGTTCTTTCATTTTAATTCTGAACTACACTTATGACAATGTTTCATAGGCAACATATACCTTACACCATGGACAGTTAAGAAAACACCCCAAAAGACACCACTTTACTAGCAAAAAAGGGGGAAAAAATCCATAATTCACAATTTAACCAAATGTATGGTTTAAAGAGAGAGAGGCTTTGTATGAATCACTTTAAGTTGATCACAAAATTATGAATTCCCAAACTCTGGCTGATGAATATTCCCACACATTGTACACATGTAAGAATCATGCAAAAAAAAGTGGTGTCACTAAAACTCCAAAACCACGGCAATATTTCAATCTCCACCTCTCATAGTTATACTGATTTTAGATCTGAAATCTAAATTCTCTTCTTTAATTTCCTTGCACTTGCTTAATCCATGCTGTATCAGTGATATAAACTTAAAATGATTTCAAGCCAAAATCATATTACTAGACTCCTACATGCTTACAAAAATAACTTCTGTTTAAGTGGTGAGGTGTTAAGATCTGGACCACCATCTAAATGCATGAACTTTTCCATATTTAATTACATTAGTATGCAGTATTATTAGCAAGCCTTTTCTTTCATTATTTCGTGGCCTTCCACTGTTTTCCCATAAGGTTAACGTTAAATCTACTTTTCATTTCTCCTCACTGCCAATATTCTACCATGTAACCATGTTTCTTTTAATCAGCTTAGACAGAAGAAAAATGGCAAATACTTAAAATGTTCTCCTTCTTACTCATCAGAAGGGAAGAGGGAAAGAAAATAAGAAAGATACCTGTGTAAATGAAGGTGATACTTTCAACTATCTCAGAAAGTCACTTCAACACAGAACATCTCTGTACTCCCTCTGTAGAAGGCAACTGACAAGATGCTGTCCTACAGGAAGGCAACAGCCATAAGCCTCGGTGCAGAAGGGGAGGATATCCACTGTACTCCGGGGCAGGCCAGAACACAGTAGGTGGAAACAAAGAGGCACAAAAATAACGCTTACAGTGAATCAAGTAAATTCATGGGTTGGTTGCCCACTCTTAGGTTTGTATATTCAATTTTGTAGCCAACTAGAACCCAGCAGACAGAAGTGGTTTTAAAATACTCATCCCTTTGGCCAATCTTTATCTTAAATCTCATTTCATATTTCAAGGTTATTACTCATATCCCAAGTCTTAAAGAAGAGCTATTAGCTACTTAACAAGAATTGAATCTCCAGGTTTTCATCCCTACTCCAGAACTCTTTTATTCTTATGTCTCAGAAACCAGAAAGCTGTTGGATTTTTACTCTGCTGCTCAATTTTGCCTTGATTATAATACCACATCATTTCCATCTCGCTTGTTAACTGCCTAACCATCCACAAGAGTTTACAAATGATGGAATTATAAATCTAACAATTAACTGATTTGGTAGCTTTGAGGAGAGTGTTCTGCTTCTGGATTCAGCCTACTGAGGTGGAAATGTTTCTTGGAATTTGAGTCAGGTTCCTATCTGAAGGCAGGGCCACATCTAAACCATGCGAGACAGATGTTGTAAGAACCTGCTGTTCACTCCTGGCACAAAACGATTACGCAGTCTCTGCAAAGGGTGACTACCATTATTGGTAGCATTTCATACACACTCATCCTGTTTGTCTACGTGCTTATGAAAAAAGTCTTTTCTACAGAACATTTTTAGCAAAGCAGAATCACTATTCTCAGAAAGAATTTTATAAAAAGGAAATGATTCTGGTCTTCGTGAGGAGGCGTGGGCTCAAACTCCACTCCTGACACACACCGTTCAAACAAAATAAAAGGGGAACCTTCTGACCACTGATGCCGGGAAAACGAGCGCACACACACAAGTGAATGCTTTTATCTGAGGATGTGAGGGGGTCAAAGACTCATCAATTATGGTAAAGGCATTATGGACTACAGAAACCCTAAAGGAATTTCTAACACAGAAACTCTACACCATTTCATGGGATGGACAAGAATACACGAGACAGATGTACGCAACATGGGGGAAAGGGAAATTGCAGTCATGTCCTCAAATTAAACAGACAAACACGAGCCTTTTCTGAGAAGTAACATGAAGTTACTGAAAAGCTTTTGTGAAGGTATTAATGTTTCAAGGTAACAAAAATGCCATCAAATGTTTACTGCACGGTAGCAAAAAAATCCATTTTCATTAGTGAATCCTCTACCTGGATCCAGTGTTCGATTCTATATCTTAAACAGAAGCATTACCAAGATAAACGTTTTTGCTTTTGTTTTCATTTTTGGTCATGCTGGGTCTTTGTTGCTACGCCAGCTCTTCTGGAGTTGCAGCGTGTGGTCTCACCGCGGGGGTTTCTCTTCTTGGAGAGCGCTAGCTCTAGAGCACATGGGCTTCGGCAGCTGCAGCTCCGGGACCCGAGTACAGGTTCAACAGTCGTGATGAACGCGCTCCGCTGGCCCGTGGCACGTGGGATCTTCCCGGACCAGGGATCAAACCTGCGTCTCCTGCAATGGCGAGCAGATCTTTACCACTGAGCCGCCAGGGAAGCCCCAAGTGAAATGTGTTTTTGTCTTTATGAGAAGCCTCCTACAGAAAATACATAAAAGGGTCTCTAACTGGTGCCTCTGTAATGTACCAGTGCTTGACTTCTTCAGATACTTCCACTCCAGCACTCACTGTACTGATGTATAAAAAACTGAAGAAACTGCAAACACTTCCTTCGTAGAAACAGATTTCGTTTTTTACTTAGCAGCTATTTCTCTTTAATAGCATGATCTCACATATGGTGATAACATTCACTTGGTATATATTCACAGACTGCCAAATAGCAACAAAAAGCAACTCCATTGTTTTCTAAAGGTTCTCATATAACAGAGCCGATGGTATTAGCAGCCAGTTTGTGCTTCAAAAAATCTGATAGAGATTGTGTGGATGTGGCTCTTTTGTTGTTTTTGCCCAGCTGCTAACTCATGTCTGACTCTGCGACCCCACGGACTGCAGCACGCCAGCTTCCTCTGTCCTCCGCTATCTCCGGGAGTTCACTCAAATTCATGTCCGTTGAGTCAGTGATGACATCCAACCATCTCATCCTCTGTCGTCCCCTTCTCCGCCTGTCTTTCTTTCTTTCTCCTCTCAATCTTTCCCAGCATTAGGGTCTTTTCCAATGAATCTGCTCTTCGAATCAGGTGTCCAAAGTACTGGAGCTTCAGCTTCAGCATCAGTCCTTCCAATGAGTATTCAGGACTGATTTCCTTTAGGATGGACTGGTTTGATCTCCTAGCAACCCAAGGGACTCTCAAGAGTCTTCTCCAGCACAACTCAAAAGCATGAATTCTTCAGCGCTCAGCCTTCTTTATGGTCCAACTCTCACATCTGTACATGACTATTGGAAAACCTATATGGATATTTGCCAGCAAAGTGAAGTCTCTTGCTTCTTAATATGCTGTTTAGGTTTGTCATAGCTTTTCTTCCAAGGAGTAAGCGTCTTTTAATTTCATGGCTGCAGTCACCATCCACAGTTACTTTGGAGCCCAGTAAAATAAAATCTGTCATTGCTTCCACTTTTTCCCCTTCTATTTGCCACGAAGTGATGGGATCAGATGCCATGAACTTCATTTTTTGAATGTTGAGTTTCAAGCCAACTTCTTAATTCCCTTCCAAGTTCCTCTCCAGGCAGCCTCCAGGCATCTCTACCACTGGTGGAACACTCGCCCTATCCCCTCTTTCCCGACACTGAGAGAAGCGCTGTGGCCGTGGGCCTCTCTGAAGAGCCATCACTCCTCAGAGCTGGCGGCTGTGTACCCGCTTTTCTCTCTCAATGCCCGTCTGCCTGTGGCACTGGCTTGGGCTGTCTTACGAGCACCTGGTCTGTGCTCATTTTCTGATATTTTATGGAAATACAATAAATGTACCAGCAACCTATGCAGGTATAATCCGCATCACTGGCATGTCTGGCCTTGGCTGTGGCATCCTCAGGAGGAGACCCTGGGGACTCCAATGACCCTTCACTCCACCGCACTCTCTCGGCAGAGGAGATCTCTCTCTGAGAACTCACAGCTGGAACTCACTGTGTCTGAGAGAAAGTCCACTCCCAGACATATCAGGGAGAGGAGGACTGACCGGGAATTCTGCTATCTTACCAGGCATTTTGCTCAGTACTGGGGGATACGGAACTAAAAGACCCAATTTTTTTTATCCTTTTATCCAAAGACTATTTTCTGCTCCCTCAAAAATCATACTGGATCATTACCATATATGCAAATAGAATTGAGGAAGAAAATTTTCAAAAACAAAAAAACCAGCAGATCAAGTGGTCAGGTAGCCAAGCAGCCTACCAACAGGAAATGGCTGATTCTCAGGTGTGCTACCTATAGAACTGTGATGATGATTATTATTATAAAGTATCATACAGAGTTGATGTGATAATCAAGTTCTCAGAATATATGAGATTCCAAAAAAGATAAATTCATTTTATTATTGTTTTCTTTAGAAACCTTACACAAATTATCATGCCTTTGTTGTCTTAAAATATCTTTTTTTAAGCATCATGAAAAAAAATTCCCTTCTTACAGCTGGCTCATGGAGAACAGGCAGGTAAATCATAAGATCTACTCTGAAAAGAATTTGGTCAAAATTTGAAAAGAACCAGCTGTGACTAACATTTTAGATAATATTTATAAGTATAGACTAGAGCTCTGGAGTGGACTTGTTTAAGCTTCTGATGCTCTCTGCCACCATAGAATTATCACAATAATGTTCAAATGTGTGGGATGAAGTCATGATAATTACACAGTCGTAAGGACTTGTGGGCATCGAGCTACAACACGAACCCTTATTTGGATCCTAGAGTTTTGTATTCGGGAGAATACAATATATGCAGGGATCTGCAGTTTTAGCAGAAGCAGCCAGGAGGTTCTGGTGAAGATGCTCTGATGCAGGGGTTCCTTCCATACACTGGGAAACCCTGCTTTGGAGGGCAAAGGGCAGAGCCAGAGAGACAGAAACTCTCTGATCTACTACTGGAGCCGACAACGGGACCAAGTTCCAGAGTCAGTACCGAAGCAACTCTCAAACATATTTCAGTACTTAAGAGCTGAGAGAAGGCAGAGAATTACATAACTAGTGAGAACTATCATTTGATAATCTCAATGCTATGGCAGAGAAATGGCCATTCTATGGCATGGACATAAACCACTTGCTCTGAAAGAAGTCTGTGGAGTTTTGGTAAGGTTTGGTTTTCCTCCTATGGAAACCCAAGTCACACTACATCATGGAGCAGGCTCAAGAATCCATCGTTAGCGCTCATTTCTGCAGAAATTCCTATCCCACAGAGTAAAGGACAGTTTTGTCAATTACAATATACCATACTGTTAACACGTACCAGGGGTTCACCCTCACAGGGTGCTAAACACAGCAAGCAACTGGCTCTTGCTAGATTACTGCAGGTACAATTTTTTCCAACCAGCTATCATTCAATCCAAATTTAAATGAACTCTGATCTTCCCAATAAGACAAAAACATGAAGACTTTTTCCTATTTATTTATTTAGCTGAAGAATTTAACTTTACACAAACCTTCTATTTGAGGCACACAGATACCTTACTGCTACTGTTACTTCCTTGAATTTCCTAGCATTGCCATGGTTTAAAGTCCCACATCAATATTTGCTTATTCTTCGACCATGTCAATTATAGCCGCCACCGCCCTTTCCCTTGTCACATAGCTGCTGCCTAGATATCCTGGTCACGCGTGCTGTTTGCACACACTCTCTCTCTCTAACAGAATCCTGTTGCTCTAAGCAACATGACCAACCTCCTATAAACAGCCATGCTTCCTAAGTAACCTTTGAATCTCACGGAACTTCCCAATATGTACTCTGTTACAGGGACCTAATATGCTAGGCTTACTGTGACTGCTGCTAGTGAAACAACAAAATAATCTCTTTAAAACTGGACTCTCACACCCACTCAAAGTTCAAAGCTTAAGTTTCTAGGAGAGATCCACCCCAGCTCCTCCACCATCACTCTCTGTTTTTGTTCTTTCTCTCCAGAGTTTTGATCACAGTTTATTAATTATTTACTTATGGCTACACTGGTTATATATCTGTTTTCCCTACTTTTTTGGAGAAGTTCCATTGAGAACAGGGATTTTGTTTTCTTGGTTTTTTTTTTTTTTTGGCCAAGTGGCATGTGGAACTCTCTGACCAAGGATAGAACCTGTGCGCCCTGCAGAGGAAGCACAGAGTCTTAACCACTTGACCACCATAAAGAGGACAGGGATCTTGTAACATTATTTACTAATATCACTATATTCCTAGCACTTAGCACAGTTTCTGGTAGCACAGTTCCTGGTGAAAGGAACATTTTTTAAATGATAGAAACTACTCAAGATACCATAAGTACAAAGGCCTCATCTGTCAAAGCTGGTGACCACCACGCCATATGTATCTTCAGTCTGGTCTGGAATGGGAGGGGCATCTGTTCTCCTTCCTCGCTGAACATGTTGGTTAACCTGACCTGGCACTCTCTTCTTTACCTGTCATCATGCTATTGGGGTAGCAAAAACAATACTATTTCCATATGAAGTTCTGCCTTCATTTGGCCTATCATCTACAGGAGCACCGTTTGAACTACAGAAATGTCAGCATCATCTTAAGTGTCTCTACGTCGGCAGAATCATTGGCATGTGGAAATATCAGGGTGACTGTCTTCAAGACTTCCAAACGCTCCACGTCAGTTAGGCTGGATAATTTTTCATGCAGTTGAGAATTAACATCTAGGTCCCGTGCTCAGAGGAATATCAAGAGTAAAATATGCTGAGTGAAATCAGATCCTCTGATTCACTCTTGGTGACAGAAAAGGACTAGACACTGCTAACCTGGCAGAAACACTTCCAGGAGGTTTTCCAATTAAGTAACACCGTGTCCTTGTGAGAATCTCAGCAGTCCACCTGCTTGATCACAGCCAGAGAGCTAATCTATGGGCAAATCACCCAACTCATTCAACTGGGCAACGACATTCACAAAGACGACCCACGGTACCAGGCTCCCTTCTCAGCACTGGGAGTCCAGCAGTATACAAAACAGACAAAACCGCTCAGAGGGAGAGAGGGACATCAATCAACATACAGGAGGTAGACTGCTGAAAATTCCCAAGAAAAGAAAGAAAAACAAGATTAGGGGTTGCCATGGAGAGACGTGATGAGGTGCTCACAGAGATGGCTAAGTGAAAACCTGAAAGAGAGGAAGGGATGAGCTATGCTGACTCCCGGGGCCAGAGCAGTCCAGGAGGGACACACCTCAATGCAAAGTCCCAGAAAGAAGGCAGATAAGGCTGAGGAGTAGCGAGGGGAACGGAGCAAGGAGCAGAGCCAGGGGAGGAAGGGAAGAGAAGGAGGTGAAATGAGAGTGGAGGGAGCAGGGACAGGGAAGGCAGACGACCAGCAGGTCCTCCACGACGTCAGCTTCTACTCAGGGTGGGCCAGGAGGCCCCGAACAGCTCTCAGTAGATCAGCCACAACTGCTCTGCGCGGTAACAGGATAACTGACTCTCTGGGAAGAGCAAACCGGGACGGAGGCAGGGCCAGAGAGCTTCCCTGAATACCTGCCACATTAGCCAGAGTACAACTTTGCTCTGTGCTGTGGCTGAAAGGCATCTTGGAGCATCCTGATTAACCTGCTGAAGGGTTAGATCTAGCATCTTTCCATCAATGGAGAACAGAACTTCTGCTTTCTCATCTTGCTTCTTTTGAAGAAGTAGAATACATCAGAGGCACGGGATTCAGGACCAGACAGGCCTGGTTTTGAAACCTACCTGCTCCACTTGTAGGATGGGGAGCATGGGCAAGGTTATGTTTTCTCCTTTGGAAGAAAATAAGTGGTGAACATACTACCTGTCAAGCATGGGGCCTGGCAGAGCGTGTACATGATGAATAAAGGATGGCTGTGACCATTAACCTCTGTAGGAGCAATGATCAGAGATCTCAAGGCTTTTACAAAATCCCACAAGCTGCAGAAGGTCAATGAAGACATAATAACACCTTCCTCATTTATGCACCTCAACTGAAAGACCCTCTTTAAAGTACAGTACTAGGGATTTTTTCTAAAGCTAGTGCAAGTCTAAATACCTACACTTCATTGAGATATTAATTCATGAGATTCAGGGAGAATGGCAGTGATCCTAAGAAGATCAAAGATGAGGAACAGCTATGGACTTAGAGAACTCCATTATTCTTGGTGATGGAGATAAAATGATGATTGATCCTAACCTTATGCCAGATGCTACATAGGAATTCCTGGATAACTGCTCAACTGGGAGTTTTTTAAAAATAAATTCTTACTTTTTGGCAAAATGTGTCTTCTCTTTACAAAAAATAGATTGTTGTTTTCTAAAAGTAACCCAGAAAGCTAAAAGTTTCATTTGATAGACACATTTCATAATCTTTTCAAAAATTCCATTCTTTCCCATCACTTTCTGTTTACGAAGGCAGATACCTCTGGTTGCCGACCCAACACCCACTCCCCCTTAACTCTTGCTAGCAAGTCCCAACTCTGTTAGAGCATCCACTCCTCCCTCACACACTTCAAAAGATGGTGGGTGGCCCTGCCCTCGGTACAGGTGTGAATTCTGAGTCCCACACAAGACCATGAGTGCATCCAAGGTCCAGTTTTATGTGCAAGTGGAGTGAGCTAAACGTGCAAGACAGGTCTGACTCAGAGACTCAGGGAAGGGCTGAAAACCAATACTGGCCGAGGTTGTACTGGAGGGACCTTGGGGATGTTTGCCTTGCTTCCAAGAAGGAAAGGTCAGAAGAAAGAAATTTTTCTGTCTCTAGATCTGCTGCATCTGGATATGGAGCTAGAAGCTCCATGGTTGGCCTGCTAAGCACCTATGAATCCCAGAGACACCAGTGCTGGATGGAGCCAGAGCCCCCAGCTGTGACATCTGGAGCCTTCCCTACCTCTGGACTACTTGTTACAAGAAAAAACTAATTTCCTTCTTACTGAGGCCAATTAGAATCAGGTGTTTCTGCTGCCATCAATCTGCTAACACAGTGGTTTAATAAACGATTACTAATTTTCTTTTAATACAGTATTATTGCTGAAAACTCATTTTGGTAAATGACATCACACTTGTACAAATGAATAAACAGATAACTTCTTCCTTTTACTACTTTATAAGTGTAATGTAATCTCCTTCTGAAAATCATTTTTAAATCTCATAAAAGAACTGAGTAAAGTCTGAGTTGTTTTTTTTTTTAACTGTCTTCATTTTTATGAAACTTACATTCTGGTTTATTTACAAAAGCTAATGATAACTCTGTATGCATACATGCTCGTGGTATTCTGATAATTATAAGGCTGGAAAGATGTACTACAACCTCTGAGTTATGCTTTTTTTCTATAGGTATTCAGTGCCTCGTGGAATTACAGGGTTTTTGTTGAAAATTAGCCTCTTTTGAGCCTTCACCTGAGTCCTTCCTAAAGGTCTCAGACTTCTGCCACTTATCCCTGCATCAGTGTCTCAAGAATTCCATGGGATATAAGCCTGCATGCATGTGTGGGTGCATGTATACATACAAGGCATGCGTGAATCTACATTATCAGAAGTTTCTGTCCTTGGAGACAACCGGAGTTGGAATCCAAAATTTTGCCTAATCATTTCACGAGATGATGACTTTCCTACAAAATGGATTCACAGAAGCCAACTGTGGTTACAGCATGCTAATAAACATTGTTTCCTTCCTTTCATACACAAAGAGAAGATATTTATTTGCTTGCTCCCTTAGACACACATGACCTAAGAATGCATTCCTTGCATAACTCCAAGTGGATCTTTCTTATATGCAGAAAAGAAAATCTCCACTGGAGCCACTTATCTCAAAGCCAAATGAATTTCCTTCAACATGTTCCTAACAATGAGTCCTGTGAATTTCAGATTTCAAGGCAATGGACAAATTTAAAGTATAGGAATTGCTTTCAAGTGTCCACAATAGAAACTGCATAAAGTGAAACAAAAAACTTTTGGCAATAAAACTGCTTTGACACTAGTTAGAGAATAGCCCTATTGACATAGCACTGTTCACCACTTAGAGCTGACAGATCACTTGCTTAGAGAAGTCTTCATGGCAAAGCAGGTGGTTTTCAATGGAATGTGGACATGCAGGTGGCTGAAGCAGTGACTCTTCAAGCTAAGCTGGTAGCTTCCTGAGAGGGACACCAAAAGTCTGCTGATGCCTGCCTGCTTTCTCTTCTTTCAGTGATGTTTCTCACCATAGCAGGAAGAATATACTAAGGGTTAGAGACCACAGTAGAACTGAAATGACCTGAAATACCAGGGAAGGCTTAAATTCAGTCACATTTCAACACTAACCACTACGGTCCTTAACTGGGACCAGCACTCCAGGCAGCAGCAGGAGACAGGATCACAGTGACAACCAGCTTTTTAATTTCTAACCTCACATCTCCACTGCATTTCACAGCTTCACGACATTTTCAACTCCTTTCAGAATCTTTCCCTCCTGGTTTACCTCTCTCGTCAATTTGTTTCTGTCATTTTCCTCTGCAACGTAAAATCATGCAAGAAACATTTAAAATTGGCTAATTACTGTCATTTTCATAAGAAAGTTAAAGTTTTCCACCGGGCTTTTGGCATTTATGCCACATTCAAGGGACTTCCCTGGTGGCTCAGAGGTTAAAGCATCTGCCTGCAATGCGGGAGACCTGGGTTCGATCCCTGGATCAGGAAGATCCCCTGGAGAAGGAAATGGCAACTCACTCCAGTATTCTTGCTTGGAGAACCCCATGGACGGAGAAGCCTGGTGGGCCCCAGTCCATGGGGTCGCGAAGAGTTAGCCATGGGCTACAAAGACTAAGGTCACCAAATACTATACTGCCTTATAGGCATGAGTTTTATTCTAAAAAGGAAGAATGACAAACCCTAAAATTTACTGGTTTTTTTTACCTTTTTTTTTTTTTAAGACTCTCAGACTTCTGAGTGACAGGACAGTGATCCGGCCAAAGTCCAAAAATACATGAAAAATTTCTAAAAAATTAAGATGAAAATTTTTGATTCAACAAACCACTACAAAAGAAATAGAAATAATTTATTCTGTTTCTGTAACTTTTCAAAAGTTAGCAGATTTGCAGCAAAAGAGGAAATACGTAGACTGTAGCTCAAATCATATTTTATAATTTTCCTGTTCTAATCAAGACATTCCTTATCCTCTAACAAAACACATTCTAATATTGCTACCTTAAATATCCAGCTATCTTAATGGCTTCATATAAAATATGGTGATTTTATTTGCATTAGAAGCTCATTAAATTCAATACAAGTCAACTTAATTTAGCTCATATTCTAAAGGTCTAAACCACAGAATTTATAGTTTGTCTTCTCTAATGGAAAAATATGCTTTGATATCCAATTTTTTAATTAGTTGTGAGAAAATGCTAATAATCGTTATATAAGTAGACTGTGTCAGCTATAATAGCATTAGTCTTTAGCAAAGCAAATAACAAAGGAATATAAACACACTTGATTTTTGCATGTATTGCTCTAATGAGGAAAAAAGTGCATTAAAGTACAGGTAAATTTATCATTTATTATAAAGTATCCATTCATGTTTATAGTATTACCTGAAGCATTCCTTTGACAGAAAAAAGAAAAATAATATTTCAAGATTAGTTTAGCTACATGGACTTCTAACCGTAAAAGATCCTTTTGAAATGATTTATGTAAATTAAAGTTAGTTACTAATATCATATTTTAAACTAATAAAGGATGAAAAACAACTACAATAAAATTATGAAGTAAGGAGACATTTATAATATTCCCTTAATGAAGCTGCTCTGTAAACTTTAACTATGTTGAGTTCGTTTTAGACATGGTATGTCTGGAGTTACTTCTGAACACCAGGTAGATGCTAATATTCTTTAGGGGCTTAATTAGCCCTATTATTCTGCTCGCTTCACTTTATGATAAGACGTTTACAAATGTTACTATTCCTTCAGAGCTGAAGTGGGACACTTTAACCATCCTCCTGAATGAACTATCATTATCTCAGATTCATTTATTTCCTGATGTGTTTCTGGCTTCCAGGGCCCACTAACTGATTTTTACTAACTCCTACTCCTACATGCACTTACAATACACCTCCACCACTAACACCACTCCCCAGTCACGTCGTCTCTCCCCAAACTCAGAATGAACCACAACTCCATTCCCATCTAAGCGGAATTACTTCTCTTTTCCTGCATTTTAGCTTATTTTATTACCTCTCTCCCCCTTTCCAAAATCATCTAGTGTACCTCCTGCAAGGACTTTCTAAAACTCCACCTGGAAAACCCATTCTCATACCATAAGTACATCTTTAAGTAGCCTCTTGATTCCAGGTTTAAATGAGGACCACATACGACCAAATCCTAGTTACACAGTTACATATGAAATTCCTCCTCAAGTAGCTATTCTAACATTTGAATGTTCTTATTAATAATGAGTACTACTTGGTTTGATAGGTCCTCATTAACTAAGAAAATCCATTTTAAATACATGAGAAATAAGCACCTATTTTTGTTACAGCAGATCATATTACTCTACTATAGTACTCTAAAATAAAAGTTAACAGGTAGTGCCTACCTTGTGCCGGACAAATGTAAGTACTCATTATACAAAACTCATATGATTTAATCTTCACAGAAGTGACAGTACAGATGAGCTAAAACTGTTAATACCTCCATTTATAAATGAAGAAACTAGGACAAAGAGAACCCTTGCAACTGTCCAAAATGCTGTAACTATTAAGCAGGAGATCCAGATGCAAACTCAGCTCTATGGCTGTAGAATCCATGCCTTAACTACTGTGTGATGTGTTATGTTATTCAAATTTGTAGAATTCAAAGGAATATTAATACAACCAATGATGCCCATCAAGAGAAGAATGGCTAAAGATGTGATATATACATGCAATGGAATATTACTCGGCCATAAAAAATGAAAACCTGCCACTTGCAGTGACATGGATGAACCTAGAGGGTATTATAATACATAAGACAGACACAGAATGACAAATACTATGTGATTTTACTTATACGTGGAATCTAAAAAACAAAACAAGTGAACAGGCATAACAAAACAGAAATAGAGCTATAGATACAGAGAATAAACAGGTGGCTGCCAGAGAGGAAGGAAAGAGGTGGAGGAGGAAAGACACAGGTGAGGAAGATTAAGAGGTACACATTCAGTTAAAAAATAAAGGAGCCATTGGGTATGAAATGTAGTGTGGGGAATGTAGTAACTATGTAATCTCCCTGTATGATGATAGTAACTAGACTTATTATGGTGATTATTATGAAATGCATAGATATATGGATTCACTATGTTGTATAACTGAAACTAACATAGTTCTGTAGGTGACTTATACTTCAACAGCAAACAAACTCATAGAAAAAGTGATCAGATTTACGATTATCACAGGCAGAAGGGACAGGAGGGGGTGCTGGATGAAGCCAGTCAACAGGTACAAACTTCGCGGTATGAGATAAGGAAATACTAAAGATGTAATGTACAACATAATAAATATAATTAACACTGCTGTATGTTATATATGAAAGTTGTTAAAAGAAAAAAGCCTAAGATTTCTCATCACAAGAAAACTTTTTTCTATTTCTTTAATTTTGTATCCATATGAGATGAGAGATGTTTATTAAAATTATCGTGACAATCATTTCATGATGTAAGTCAAATCACTATGTTGTACACCTTGAACTTATATAGTGCTATGTGTCCATTATATCTCAATAAAACTGAAAATAAAAATGTGACCAATAATGGCACAATTGGGGTGAAGTAATACAGGGTGGAGGAAGGCATCATCAAGAAATTTTCAGGGTATAAAATTAAGGTGGGAAGGTAGAAGCATAAGGATATCATTAACACAACATCCCTACATGAAGACCTAAAGTTATACATCATGGGGAATTTTCATTTCTGGAATTCATTAGAGCCTTAGTTTCAAAAACTGACATTTTCATTTAGGAAACAGGGTTTGATAAATTTAATTCCTTAAAAGTAAAGAAAAAAAACTGTAAGGCATTTATGTGACTATAGTCTTTGCCCCACTTTCTATTTGCATACAGAAATAAGAATGAAGAATTTATTACTTATAAAGAAGGTGTCACCTCACTTGCATCTAGCAATCCCTCTGTCTACCAGAAGATAATCAAGAATTAACACGAAACAGCATTCGTCAGAGAAGTGGGGCACAGAATAGGGCCTAAGAGGCTGCAGCCTAACAAGAATCAGGACCCAGGAGTTCCTCAATACGCACCTAAAAATACTCCCAAGGCCTATCTCCTACCTCCTTCTCTTGAATTAACTGGGAGTTGCAGTGATTAAGGGCTTTCTTTTCATTTTACCCTATTTACTAATAAGTTTACAACTTGAGAGAAAAGGCACTGATTTTCACGGCACACACTGACACTGAAGTCATAGGTACCCAGCTATCAGAAAAAAAGCCATGGCTAGATAAATTAAGATTTTAACATCTTTCCTTTGCTTACACACATAAAACTTAATTTCATAATCTATTTCACAAAAAAAAAAATCCAGACTCAAGGATACACTTTGTTCTCATCTCACTAAATCAGAAAATAAGCAGTATTTCTTACAGTCACTTTTTTTCTTCTATGGACCTGAGTCAGATATAGATCAACAAGGGCTGCACAGTAATAATATCAACAGCTAACTTTTGTTGAGGATTTATTATTGCTAAGTCCTATACAAAATAGCTAATACATATCATATCTCATTTATTCTTTACAGTAATCGCTGCGATTATGCCTCATTTTACAGATGAGGCAACTGAGACTCAGAAAGAGAAAGCAACTTTTATCCTTTATCACACAGGTAACAAATGTTGGAGTCACGATTCAAACCCAGGCAGGGTTTGAACGTCACCCCTACCTTTAGCTTCCACACTTCATTCATCTTAAAAGATGGCTGGGGAGCTGTCTCATCAAAACAGATGACAGTAAAACAGAAAGAACCTGTTTGGGTCTCCAAGGTCTCCAGATTATGCAGTCACCCTTTTCTAGAAAACGTAAATCAAAAGGGCTTGAGCCCGCCTCCCAAACCCCACCTGCATGCCCACGTTGGCCTTTCACGCCTCCAGAAGTTTTCAGGGTTTAGGTGCTCTGCAACCTCCAGCTCCAACTTCCCGCTCGCACCGGATGCTCCTCCGGGCTGCCTCTTACGTGCTGAGCGCCTCCCCCAGCAGGGCCTGGCATCTCACCAGGTGACAGAGCTCAGTCTGGGATCCCCCTCCTGTGGCTAGGAGCTGCGCCCGATGCCCGGAACAAGGCCCCAAGCAGGAGGCTGAACCGCCAAATCAATAAATGCACGACCCGACGGAGGAGGCTGCAGCTCCAGGCTAGAGCTGGCCTACATCCTCACTCAAGACCTAGATTCACGGTGTAATCATGCCAAGCCATTCATCACGGGGACCCGGGGAACAGGGGCCGTCCCCAGGCCCCACTGTGTCTCATCCCAAAGGGCATCTCGAGAGGAATCTGAAGGGGCTCGCATAAGTGATCGTTAAACCGCTGATGCATATGGTTAGTGACTCCTTAGAAAGAAGATGACCCACATGAGGACTTATGCCAAGGAACTAGCCGAAGGGAAGGACCTGCTGCGTCTCCTTCAATGAAGGCATTCACAACAGCCGCAAAATCAAATAAGCGCGTGCTCTCTCCCCCCTCTCTCTCTGAGGCCAGGGTCCAGAATCAGACCCCCCAGCCCTCCCTCCAAGGCCTGTGGAAGGGCGAGCGAGCGTTTACTCGGCAGGAAGGGCAGGGTCAGGCCGCTGGCTTCCTGTTGCAGGCGGCCCCAGGCGTTCCCACTGATACTGAGAACACACTCAGCTCACGCGCAGCACACACCAAGGAAAAACAGCACTGGCTCCTCTCCTGGCATTTAAAAAATAATTTACAAAGTACATACTTTCAAAAGAGATTGGAAGGCAGAACCTGGTTTCTATGAAATACTCCCAATATGAATTGCATAAACTGTTGCTCGCGATCCCTAGTAAATCTACGCTCAAGCTCCTATCCGTGAAAAAAGTGACAAGAGCATCCCTGTTTTCTACACCCCTTCTGCTTTCCGCACGCGGACTGTCACCAGCAACAGTTCCCTGTCACATCAGGCCAAACCACTGGATGTGACTCTGACTTCAGAGGAAATATGCATATACCACTATCTCTAAGGAGGTACTCAAACTCTGATGAATATGTAGGAATCACTTAGAAATTATTTCTTGGTATGTCAACATATACAAATCAAAAAGAGTATACCACATACAATAAAATAAATCATGAATACTACTGGATAAAATTATCCATATTACTTTGTACTGTGTGAAACCAAAGACAAAAGTGTCTACTAACTGTATTTAAGAACCACCACCACAAAGACTTGAAGAAAAAGAGGAATTTGTAACAGAGGCCATCAGTCTGGCACAGCTGTAGACTACCTGTGGATGTTTAGAATTATCCCTCTCCTCAAACTGGCAAGCAAATAATTTTGGCTTACAATATCCAATTCCAATCATCTAAAAAAGAATTTAGTCCAGCCGGGAAGTCAGGGCCAGCCTGGATGGCGAGGAAGGATACGAAATAGAAAGCAAATTTTTTCTGATTTAAATACTTCCCCCCCTGCTTCTGCTAAACAATGTCTTAAGCTTGACAGACAAATGTTTCTGCATTCTTTCAAACCCAGATTCAGTATTTCCATGGCTGATAGAGAAATTCATTTACCCAGAAGAATCTGCTGCCACAGAAAATGTTCTCCAATCATGAAAAGATCAGATCATGCCAATCTGCAGAAGAACTAAGGAATTAGGCCTCCAAAGACAGAATCAATACAAAGACCTCATTTTCTTGCCAGGTGACTAAACAAAAGAAAGACTTTAAACAAGCCTCTGGAGAACTGTTTATTACAACAAATATTTATCTGTCTTCTGTGGGCCTAGCCTTGAGCTAAGAGCTGAGGACACATGGACAAAAAGAAATAACAAAAAAATGATTTATTCTTTTAGAAGCTCTAAGCCAACTCTAAAATCAAATTTCAAAGACTACCCTACCGAAACCACAAAATATGGAAAATGTGAAGTCAACACAAATAAACAAAGAACAACTTCCCATTACTAGGTTAGTTCCCTAGTTGGAAAACAGAATAATGTTATTAAAGCTCTAATATAAGGTAACACTTAGTAAATGAATTATCTAGGCTTCCCTGAACCAGAGACTGCTCCCTCATCAGTTTTAGATTATAACTTAAGAAAAGAAGAAGTTAGCATGCTTAGACAATATGAGAAGCATACATTCATGGAGAAATTTTGCTTGTAGAACAAATTGAGCAAGACACTTCTGTTTCAGAAAACCATCTAATAACAGTTCATATATTAGAGAAAACAAACTATTAGTAACCAAAATCTAACATATCACATCGAATTACAGTTCAGAGAAGTAAAAAGAAGGTACTTCATTTTCTTTCCTGCACTGAAAACTATGAAATGACTTAGACCGATGAAAACTAGGCTCACAATTACATACCAGTAGAATTCAGAGAAACTTGTCAGTCCACTGGTAAATCTGCTTAATGATCCAACAGTTCACACACAGAAACAAAAGGAGCTTTAAGGTGTCTCCATACATATCATTAGAAAAGATTACGTAGCAGATGCTATATCTCATTTATGTCTCAGGAAAGACCACATGGCCCAGAGATGAGACAGTTTTCTGTCAATTCAAGTGAAAGTGGTTGCCACTAAAATAACCACAACTATTATAAAGAAAGCTTGTTTGATGATACATGCAGAAGACGAAGAGTAAGCAAAATGAATATATAATTACACTGTGTCACCTCGCTGACATGGATTACACCAACAAGCATAATAATTTGCCAAGATTACAGACTGATAATTAGCCTTCCAACATGGGACTGATAATACATAGTTCTATTAGCACTAACTCAAGATTATTTTGGAAAAATAACTATCAGTGCTTCCTCAGATAAAGTCATAAACAGGAAACTAGCAAATTCTTAGTACTCATCTTTTAATTTAGTAGAATTTACTAAAATAAACTTTTCTTTTAAAAGATATATTCTAAAACTCTACACAGGAAAAATGTTTAAGAGCATGAAACACCCAGTTAAATTCAAAATATTTAATAACCCAACAGTAACACACCTACCAATCAGAACAAACACATCAACCCCATCAGAACAAAGGCACAAACCAATCAGAGCAAAGGCATCAGCCAATCAGTAGAGACACACCATCCATGAGAATAAATGCAGGGTTAAAAAAAAAATTAGAAGCTTAGAGAGAGGAGAAGAAAAAGAGACATTTACAGAGATCCTTTCATGTGTTCAGGCTTAATCACTTTATCTACTATTTTTCATAAAACACATAGAACATATTATTCTCCTTAGTGTACAAATAAAAGAGCTATGGCTCCAAGGCCTCAAGAACTTAAGCAAAGTTATAAGACTATAAGTAGTAGGACTAAGATTCAGACCTGGAGGACTCTACTCCACAAGGTCACATAAGCTTTCCAGACCATTCATGATGGGGACTATGTGTGTATTTCATCAAAATGCTCTATTTTTCAAATGAAATCACTCATATTGAAGGGCTTCAGTCATGTCCTACTCTTTGTGACCCCATGGACTGTAGCCCACCAGACTCCTCTGTCTGTGGGATTCTCCAGGTAAGAATACCGAAGTGGGCTGCCATTTCCTTCTCCATCATAAAGTATAATGGTTATATACTTATCCAGACAACAGGATTTGTCAATATGGAAAAAGTTGATTTCATTTTTAGTGTTTTGTGCTTTTTTCTTTGCATTCTTTTAACTTTAGCAGCCAACCCAATTGTATTTAGTAAGTGATGAGAATGAATCAGAGGAAGGCAAGCTGCCTCCCCGCACACACTGAGAAACAAGTCTCATCACTTACTCCTTCCTCTAAGTCATCTTACAGAAGAAGGCACCCATGGAAAGAGATTATACCAATTGTCAAAGGCCAAAAATGCCCAAAGTGAACAGGATTATGAAGTGAGTATTTAAAATATTTATGGACTCAAAGAAAGAACACAGAAAAGATAAAGCTGAAAAGAATCAAGAATCCTGATTTGTTTGCTGGTTTCACTACAAGATAGAGGCACCTGCCGTAACTTTAGGCCCCATCTGGACACCAAACCAGACCTCAGGTTTTGAGGTAAACAAGGGCTGCATGTCCTTGATCTCCTGGCAGTCTCTTCTATGCTGGCCCACTTTTCAAAGATGAACCAGAATACTGTTCATTCTTTGTTTTACTCTCTCATCACACCAGCTTACCATTCTACCTGCAGATAAATTCCAGTATTTACAGGATTATACCTTTCAACTATGAATTTGAATCCACAATTTACACAACCTAAAAACAAAATGAAATATACGAAATCAGGACTGAATGGAAAAAACAAATCAAAGATATATGGCCCTAAATACTTACTGTGGACAGTCCTAAACACTTACTGTGTATACTCTGGTTTCTCTTCAGATCGTATAAATCTTTCGCCTTTTTAAACACTTACTGTGTTTTCTGTCATATTCTTATTGATTTTTATCCCCATTTAAATTACTATTGAGGGCCAAGGGAAGAAAGTCTTATACTTCCTTTCAACCAACCATAGAACCATAGGTGGTTCTAACCAACCAGATACATAGGCGGTCTTAAATAAATGATTAGTGGTTATTGAACATCAGAAAAGCTCCACATCATAGAAAGTTATTTAAATGCTGGGCTTTATGTGTCACTAGAAAAATGAAATTTGGGAAAGGATATTCAAAAGAAAAAAGAGTGTTAACAATTCAGAGGAAATTTAGCAACCAGATCAAATATTTGACTTAACCTTTATGATTAGAAAAACAAAATTTTGTCCCTCATCTAGGAAATCCAAATATAAAGCAACATAGAAAACGAAAGAACCGAAGCCCCTGAAGGAATAAAGAGCAAAGTGGCTTCAGGAGGGAAAACTAGATGAGGTAGCACCAGCTATCCTAAAGCTCCTCACCAAAATTCTTCTCTTGAGCCATTTGCTATTTTCCTCTAAAAATTGTTTCAGAAATCCTTAAGAGGCAATTTTTTTGCTTTCTTCCAGGGCTATCTCCTCTCTTGTATCTATTAACCCTGGCCCACAGGCAACAGGTCACTGTTACCTTCAGAGATCTAGGCCCAGAAAGGACACTCTTGTAGATCTTTATCTTTGACCCTGAGATTAGGAAGGTAAAACTAGAGCCCTCACGGGCTGGACTGTCAACTGCATTGTAATACCTGATCAAGGTAGAGAGCAGCCACAGTCCACTCACTCACTGTGCAAATACAAAACCATAATGTGTGCTGGATGTTGCCAGGAAAGTAGATGAACTACAGATCCTACCGCCAGAGATCTGAGAGTCTGGCATGGAGGACAAGCAATGCATAAATAATCAGAGTTACAAGACAGAGCAGACTTTGAACCATCTAAGCAGACTTCCAACTGCAGAATCCTCAGATATTTGCACCCTCTTTGCGTGAGGGCTCTCTCTCAAAGTCAGGGACAGCAAAGTGACAGGCCACAGGTAGCAAAGAGTCCCCAACTAATGGCCACCAGAGCTCATATATAAAGACCCCAGCTCCCTCACTCTTCAGATGGACAACTTTATAGCATCACTGTTCTCGAAAATGGGGCCTGTGGACCCACGCCAGCAGCATCACCACCACCTAGGATCTTGTGAGAAATGCAGATTCTCAGATCTCACTCCAGGTGAGAGTCTGCCTCCACTTTGTAATCAGACCTCCAGGTGAGTCTCAGAACAAAGTGTGAGAAGCCCTGCTCGACGCCGTCAACCAGAACTTCTTCCCAGGCTTGAGCTCCGACTGCCCACCGTGGTGGCTGATTTAATAAGGCACCTTTCCTGGCTGCCTTCCTCAGCTACCGCACTTCTTCTGTCCCCGCAATGCTTCCTGCACGTGCCCAATAAATGCAGACACATGGCAAAGATAAAATGTCATGAGACTTCAAAACAGACTGACTAGCAGAGATCAGAGCTGTTGAGGAAGAGGGAGCAGCTGAGACGGGCTTTTGCACAGGCAGAGAAGGAGGCTGGGGAAAGGAGGGAGCGGGGAACAGAGGAGCGCCAAAGGAAGGATAATGACAAGGATGCGAAGATGGAGAAAGGAGGGAAAAGTATTAATGCCCAAGAGTTCAGTGACAGAGTCAGGTGCGTGAAGGCAAGCAGGAGGAAATAAAGAAGGAAGGGTAGGATCAGATGAATCTGACCAGCAGATGAAGACCTCGTCTTTATTTTGCAACTCACAGTAAGTAATTAACGGTTTGAACAGAAGAGGATCATCATCAATACAGTTGAAAAGTCACCTAAGAGCAAGGTGGAAATGGACGGAGTGTGACAGTCTGTATCTATAATATCCCCATTATCTATCATTCTTGTAGGGCCAGCCCGCTGGGGAAGTTGGGATCTGCCTGGTCTAGTTCGGAGAAAGAGGCCTAACACTATCTGAAGGGTACATAAGTGAGTATTCGACGTGCACATAATTTTGCAGAGACCAAAATGTACTATGAAAGAAGGAAAATAATAATCCTATCACCGTGCATGTGTCTGGGTGATGATCTGGTGCTTTCAGGAGCGTACACAAACACCATCCCACGCAGGGCACCCCTGGTCCACAGGTCAGACTGCAGGGTGAACCCCCGCCCCAGGCCCCCACATTAACCAAGCTGAGACCCTCAGGAGTTGATGACGGAGTCTGTGTCAGGGGTCCCCAGGACCAGCCCCAGGTCTGATGGCTCACTCAGTGGATTCACAGGACTCAGCATGCAGTCACATTCAAGGCCGTGATTTATCACAACAAAGCAAGATCAGCAAAGGCAAAAAGGTGCATGGAGCAAAGTCTGAAAGAAACCAAGCCCAGGCTTCGGAGGGTCCTGTCTCAGTGGAGTCATGCAGGATGGCCCCAGCAGCGACAGGCCCTGGAAATGCCGCTCACCAGGGGAGTAGGGGAGTTCGCCTGCGCCTGGAGTTCAGGCTATTTGTCGGAGGCTCAGTCACGTAGGCACCGTTGGCCTGGCACCTGCCAAAATTCTAAACTCGGAAAAATTAAAAGCAGGTGTTCAACATAAACCACACTGTTATTATAAACAGTTCAGGCACGGTGAGCCACTCTAATCAGTTCTGAGAGTGGTGGGAACGCTCTGGAAATCGAAGTTTGCAGACGCCCAGTCAAGGGCCAATCCTGTCCTTTCAAAGGACAGCAGCCAGACTTGCTCTGTGAACTTTCTCCTGTACAGGGTCACAACATACTCTTGGAGCTTGAGTTCTAATCCTGCTATTGAGTCCTGGCTACTTAAGCAGAGGCAAACTTCATACATATGTTTTTAGGGGGAAACTTGGGGAGGTTGAGTAGTGCAATACAAGGATGTAGGTAGACATGCCAGTTTTACCTGCATAAATTTGTTCTAACCTGTCAGCTAATTTCAGGAAGTGGTAGGATATAAGACAAATTAATTATGTGTGTATAATAAGAAATGTAACTACACATTTCCATCTGGCTGCAATTTAAAAGAAACATATAGCCCCTGACCTGTAAGATCCCAATTAATTAGGACTGTCTTTTTCCACTGAAATACAGAACCAGTGGCCCCCCTCCAAAAGAACATCAACACACACAAAAAAATCTTAGAGAAAAGAAACTCTACAAGACAGAAGAAGTAAAACTAGGATTGATTTCCCCATGCTGGCCTCAGTCTAGTCTAATTAGTACTGCCAAAAAAAACAATAATCTGAAATCTTAGGATTTAAACATTCTTAAGCATCATTTAAACTTAAGGATAGTGCTTTTTCCCTTTAGTTTTATCATGCTTTCAGAAACAATGCTTATCTTCAATTCTCCTAAAATTTCTCTTTTGTAAATTTACTACAAAGTGATGAAGGAAGTTCAGATGTTCACATATGTGTGCTAACTTAAAACCCTCTAAAGTAACAAATAAAGGCAGGTTTGAGACTTTCCTTCTAACTCACAAGGAGATTTTGCAATGTAACACACAATTTTCTTAACCTTGGAGCTATGGCCTTGGCTGGATGGGGTAAAAGATCACATGAGGTGACTGGATGAGTTTCTTGGCATGCCAGAGTAAATTTCAGTTTTCTGCTAGTAAGGTTTAGCATGGTATGTGATGTTATTTCTCATGCAAACAAGAGAGGAGTGAAGCATTTTCTGCAACCTGGATCATATGGCTTTGCCAGAGTCTTTCCCCAGTGCAGATTCTCCCCAATGACAGAAAGGACTGAGTTCATACTCAGAGGCCAGATAGCATTTGGACCTCAAAAGCACTGACACAGAACCTAAGTCTTTATAGTTTCAAGATAACCTATTAATCACCCAGAGACTAAGAGGAAAGGAATAACTATAAAGGAAAAAAAATTCAATGAAATGAAATTAGCACTAATAGTTGTCCCTTATCTTTCCGTTTCAGCTGGAAAAGAACACTTGAAAACAGGGTAAGGAGCTATCTAAAAGATTATTTTTTGGGGGGGGAACAAAGGACATTTGCAAAAATGAAAACCTTTAGACCAAAATATTTAATTTTTAATAAAAAATAAAATAATAGTATAAATACAGATTCTGATGCTGATAAATTTATTCATTGCATTCCCTCACTTAGGCAAGCCACCCACTGGAAAATAGGGAAGACAGGGGAAAAAAAAATCAAACAGCCTCTGCACCATCTGATTTACCATGAGTCCTAAGAATTTATATGCAAGAACATACAGAAAGGATTGGAAAAGGCATGGCTTTGTGGAGCCATGCATTATTAATTTCAATTTCAACAGATACAAACTATACTTCGTTTGCTCAAAGCAAATGTCAGCACAACCATATTTTTACTTTTTTTCTTAAAAGGAACCTTGATCATTGATATTATACAAGAAGCATACGTACAACGAGCGCAGCTCCTAAAAGAGCACTTTGGTAAATCAGGGTCACTTCCACATGCAGCCCTTACCTTGTGAGACCCCGCGCATCTTGGAATGCAGCCATAACTGACCTGTACACACTCAGCATTACGTTAAAACTCAGGTTTGGCTTCCAAGGCTGACATCTCCCGAAAGGTATATAGTATCTTGTTAACTATGTTAACTATAATTGGATTTAGGACAGTCTGTCCTATTGTAAATCCAGGTATAGAACACTTTTAAAACACTGGTATGAAGGCCAAATTCTTTTTAGAATAATCCTCATGGGTAAGAGAGAAGGAAACAAAAATGACATCAGGCATTTCAACAAGCTATAACAATCAGGACTAGAACAGAATACATTCTGGTAAATTACCAAATTAATAAAGCAATAAACTTACTTCTGATGGCACTGCTTACAAAGAACAAGCCCAATTTTCCCAATAAGGCGAGAATCAAAACAACAATATTAAGGTGTATTTGAGCAGCATACACACGCATGGGCAGGGAGAAAGATTGCCCCATGAAAGGTGACATGATCAAACTGTCACACAGTCATCTTTTCAGTTAAAAGTTCTAGAAAAAGGGCTCCCCGCTACCCCAAAATCAATACCCACCCACTGGGAAGAAGAGCCTTCAACCTATGGTTGAGAGCCACATGGGCACAGACCAGACTCAAGAGACTGGGGTAAGGAAGGACAAGATCTCTTCTCAGTTTTTGCTAAAGAAACAGAATAATTTACTATCAGCTTCTCTCCCACCATGACCACCACCACCCAACTGGAAGGACTGAGTTTATTTCATATTAAACAATTTTACATACACATATCGGGGCCAGGGACAGAGGAGCCTGGCAGGCTATAGTCCACGGGGCTGCAAAGAGTCAGACACGACTGACTGACTAACACACACAACATACACATATCAGGCTTCCCCAGTGGCTCAGAGGTAAAGAAACCTCTTATAACGCAGGGGATACAGGTTCATTCCCCGGCTCAGATTGATCCCCCGGAGAAGGGCATGGCAACCACTCCAGTATTCCTGCCTGGAGAATCCCATGGACAGAGGAGCCTGGTGGGTTACAGTCCACAGGGTCACAAAAAGTCAGACACGACTGAAGCGACTGAGCAGGCATGCATACACATATTCATACACACACACACACACACACACACTCTCACGCTGAATAAAACCACTTACACTCAACCATCGAATTTCCTACATGAGAAAATTTAACACAAACTGCTAAAAATGTGAACATGATGTCAAATTCTACAAAATAAAGTACACAGAATTGTAAGCTGATTTCTGTCTTTAAGAACTACTTGCCTTATGGGAAGAAAAAGAGCAATTAAACCAATTTGGCTGTAAAGAAAATAGGTACCAAATGAAATCTGCTTCTCCAAAAATATTCCTTTTCTTCTACATTAAAATTAGAATCCGAAGAGGTCAAGGAATTAGAAAATGCTCCTTAGCTCCGTAATGATCACATCCCTTATAAACTGACTGGCTACCTAAACGTTAGGATGAGAGATTAAAACCGGCCAGTCACCACGTGCAGTGTCGGGGTGCTACCACCTTACACGCTCGCCCCATCCACCCAGAGGCAGGAACTCTGAGTTCCACTGAAGCAGGGCAACCAGATTGCCTTCCACGATAGGAGACCAGGCCATGGTCAGGGAAAAACAGCAGATGTACTTTTCTTGATTTCTCGATTTCCTTTTATACCAACACAAATTAAATACTGAGGTCAAATTCAGGGAGTATGCTTTGGGTTCTATTTAGTTCAGGTATGCAAACAACAAAGTAAAACCAGATCAACTGGAGGTTTGAATGATGGGGGCTTCCCTGGGGCTCAGAAGGTGAAGAATCCACCTGTAACGCAGGAGATCCTGGTTCAAGCCCTGGGTTGGGAAAATCCCCTGGAAAATCTACTATTCTTGCCTGGAGAATTCCATGAACAGAGAAGCCTGGCGGGCTACAATCCATGGGGTTGCACAGAGGTGGAAAGGACTGAGCAACACTTTCACACTCTGAATGATAGACCGTGGGCATCTGATCTGAAATCTAATACCTTCCACATCTTTACTGTTTAACAAAAACACTTGTCTTAATGTAATTCTTAATAAATCTTATTATGATAGGTTCATCTACTTTCCTCTGAGAATGAACTAGGAAGGATTAGAAATACTATATGTTGAAAAAAAGTTGAAATGATCTTGGCCCTGGAAAGATGCTCCCAACAGAAGCAGAGTGAAATTCAATAGAAAGAAGTGCTCTCAGCAACTGGCAGGGGATGGGGTGGGAGCCCTATGCAAATATATAATAAATGCAAAAACGCAGAGGCTTGTATGCAGATCATAGGAGACCACAAGTCAAAAACAGAGCTACAAATAAATAATTCTGTACCGAATAAAAATTATAAGAATCATCACGGTATTGGTAGAGGAAAGTTACAGATGCCCTCTGTACTCAATATTGGTTTATTTCTTGGGATGATTTGCTTAGACAAAAGACAAAGATTTCTGAAGTCACGTGTCTCAGTTCGGGAAAAGATACTACTCTGACTTCATAAAAAACATGCCTCAAGCGTTAGGTTCCACTTGGGTTTTTTGTTTTTCTTTTTTAAGAAAACAACTAGAATGATAAAGGGCAAGATGTTATTCCTGCCTTATGAGAAATGAGAGAACTCACAATGTCAAACGTAAAGAAGAAGGCAAACACCAGGTGTGTCATGAGGACAACTTCGAGTATTTGGAAAAGTAGATGTGTTCCAGGGGCTCTGAGAGTCCCCGTGTCCTCAAGGGATTGATGAAACTAGTTTCAGGAGAGTTTTCAGCCCAGTATACGAATATTTTCTAAGCAACACAGATGACGGAAGAGAATTTATTCCTCTTGGGGGGATGATATTCCTACCACTGAACATAGATGAGAACAAAATAATAAATTGGGAGATCTTAGAGAGGTGACTCAAGTACGGGCTGCAAGCTTGGACTTTAACGCATATAAGAGATACTGTAATTATAACTCTCTATGAAAGACTTCACATGTGTTAATTATAGTCATTGAGACTCATAAAGCAGACTTCCTGGAAAGAAGGCAAAGTGCTCTTAAAAACAACAACAACAACTTCCTTTCCATCCCTCAAAATGTACAAAAAGAAAAAAAGTAGAAAAGAAATCTCATCTTCGTTAATAATAGCAAAGGACTTATCAACCAGAAGCAAGACAAGTAGGCTACAAATCTGCTGGGGTCAATGCACAGCTCTTCTGCTGGTAAAACAGTGTAGTGTGAGGGAATCAAGTAGCCAAGGTTCCGAAAGCCTTCCTGGTACCCCTCAACTTGGAGGAGTAGGTAACATCCTACTGAAACTCGCCTCACCGAGCAGAGGGGCTAAGGAGACGGCGTAGAGCCGAGCAATCCCAGTCCTCCCTCTGACCTGGCAGTGCTGAGGGCTGCAAGCAGGCCTCCTGTGCAAAGTGGTCTAAGAATATGGAGAAATGTACCCAACAGATGCACAGACCAAAAATCCCACAAAAGGCATCATCTTTCATCAATGAGAATAATTTCCCATCAAAATGGTGGCACACCCAAAAGGAAAAGGAAAATGGAACTGGTTGTAAAATACAGCAAAATTAAGAAGCAAAGCCCACAGACTGAAGCTGCCCGATGCCACAGACCCTAACACCACCGCACTCCAACAACTGAATGCTAAAAATAGAACATATACTATCATCTTCCAGCCTGCCAGCTCAAGTGCTAAGAGAAAGACACACATAGGCCCAAGACAAATAGGGAAGGAAGTCAATGAGATTCCACCCACGCTATTTTTGGACAAACAGTGGGGCCAGACAAAATTTGGAGCATTCCTAAGAAAAAATGAAGACAAGGCACAGAACGTGCAGAAAGAAAAGAAAGAGAACATTCTAGAAGACTTACTCTAGGAAACAGAAGACAAAAACTAAGAATATAACTGTTCTCTGCTATTAAGAGAATTGAAGGAAATGTGAAGTGTTTGAAATAGGATATTAGACAAATAAAATAACATAGAAAGAAATTGTCAGAGGCTTTAAAAAAGGAAATAAGGAGAAAAAAATAATATTGAAGAACTTAAAAACGAAATCAGAACATCAAATATGTGTAGCAGGCGCTGCAGTCATTCAAAACGTACTTATTGACACTTCACATTTATATGCCAACCACTGCCAAATCAGTGTTGCTGACAAGAAACTTAAACCACACAAGAATGGAGAAATGAAGCCAAATATAAGCAGTAAAATTAAATAACACAACGTATTTCTTTTATTTTATATATAATATATACATGTATCCATAGAACAAAAATTGACTATATATTGGTCTATAATAAACTTCAAAAAATAAAAACAATACAGACCACAATCTGTTATCAAAAGGATGTCAGACAAGGAATAAATAACAAGGGCTGAAAAAAAATCACAACCACTTAGAAAATTTTAAACTGTCTTAATCCTGGTTCAAAGACAAAAATCATAAATTTAGAATGTCTATAAAAGAATGATATGAACACTAGGTAGTGACAAGCAGGAAAATTCAAAGCTTTAAACACTTCCAATTTAAATCAATAAAATGTTAAAATAATTAAGAATTTCAAGAAAATTTTAAAAATACAACCAAATAAACCTATACTAAGAAAGTAATAAAATAAGGCAAAATAAATTAATAAGGGTATCAAGACTATACAATGGAAAAAGAACGTCTTTTCAACAAATGATGCTGTTACAACTACATATCCACTTACAAAAGAATGAAATCATAACCCTACCTCACACCATATACAAAAATCAACTCAATGTGGATCAAAGACCTAAATGTAAAGTCTAAAACTATACAACTTTTGGGGTTTTCCTGGTAGTGCTACTGGTTAAAAAACCTGCCTGCCAATGCAGGAGACTTAAGAGACGCGGGTTCGATCCCTGGGTCCAGAAGGTCCCCTGGAGCAAGGCATGGCCTAGTATTCTTGCCTAGAGAATCCCATATACTGGGAAGCCTGGCAGGTTACAGGCCACAGGGTTGTGAAGAGTCAGACATGACTGAAGCGACTTAGCATGCACACACGCATACATCTCTTAGAAGAAAACGTGGAGGTAAATCTTTGTAACCTTGGATTTAGCAATATGTGACACAAAAAGCATCAACAACAAAAGAAAAAATATAAACTGGACTTCATTACAAGTAAAAGCTTTTGTATTACGGTACAATTTTGCACACAGCCAAACCTTATCAGTTCTGTTTTATTTTTTCCTTGGAGATATTCATCCTCGGGCACTCCATTTTGTCTATGGATAGACAAAAAGGTCAATTTTTTAGAAATATCTATCTCAGTTATTAAAGCTGAAGCTAAAAGTGGTTTAAAAAATCTAACTAAACCTAAAGTAAACCTGAAACCTAAACTAAATAGTAGATAGAGGCACCTGTTAGTTATTTTTGTAAACAGGCAGTTTAGAAAAGAAATTGAAGACTTTATAACAGAAATTCAATAAATGCAAGAATTTTTTTTGCCCATCAGATTAATAAAAATCTAATGATAATAAAATGTGCCAAAACAATTACTAACGTAAATTTGAGGTGGGAAATAAACCAACACAACCTTTCTAAAAGGCAGAGGGTGGTAATGTGTATCAAAATGTTAAATAAGCCTATCACTGAACTAATGATACAACTTTGAGGAACTTATCTGAACATATAAATGTACAAAGATGGATCTCCTACAATATTGAGCAGTGATTATGAAAAAAATTTAATAGCTTCAAACTAAATATATATTAACAAGGGGTCAGGTATGCTGGCATACAGAGGTGGTGTGCTGGCAAATTTTTAACT
Source organism: Muntiacus reevesi (assembly GCF_963930625.1). Taxonomy (NCBI): domain Eukaryota; kingdom Metazoa; phylum Chordata; class Mammalia; order Artiodactyla; family Cervidae; genus Muntiacus; species Muntiacus reevesi. Next base: position 50,490,764 of record NC_089265.1, read on the forward strand.
AGTTTTGCAAGCGTGGGTAAGGGAGAGCTCTTATTCGTAATATTAGCCTATTTCTGAGGTGTGAATACCCCAATCATGGCTATTTCATAAGCTACCAAAACGAAGTCAGTGAATGCAGAGTTGAGAAGAAATGTATAAAACTGGCTTTGATGAGAAGGTGCAAGCTAGCCACAGCATACCACTGCATGCTTCCTAATACACTGGACCAGTAACAAAAACCCACTGCAACACCAAAGAGCTATAAATATGACACAAAAGATTTATATTAAATGGCAAGGTATCCATTACATATTATTAGATGAAAAGAGCCAAGCACATACAGGACAGCTTATGTTGTATAATTTGGGATGTTGTCAATTTATGTGTATGCATTTCATTTTCATTTTGAAAGAAAAAGAACCATACAACAGTGATGTGTAAACATTATATTCAATCGAGTTTCATCCATAACAAGAAGAGCAAATCTGGTTTTTGTGGAGTATCTAAACCAGATTAAGATTTTTATTTTAAAAGAAACTAGCAAAAAATCACCAGATTTGGCTTCAAAGTAATTAAAAACTTCTGTATTAAAGAATACAAAACAAAGTAAAAGGAAAACAACAGACGGGGATTACGTTATTTGCAGTAAACATGAAAAAGGCTAATTTCATTGTAAGCTCAGAGTTCACAAACAGGCAGAGGAAATGAAGAGGCTACTTAGAAACTGAGGAATTCAGCTAGAAACAAACATACAGGAAATGGTCCATCTTACGGTGATCAAATAAGCACATGTCTTAAGTGCATGTCTACTAATTTATTATAATCTTATTATAACATTCATGATGTTGCAAATTATACACAATCATTTCAGGATATGTTTAAGGTGTATGTAATCAAGAGTTGTAAAATTTTTCACATCCTCTAACTTACAAGTAACAGTTCTATGTATCTAGTCTAACAAAAGTGTGCAACTGTGTGTGTTTTTTAAAAATGCGATCTATACCAAGAACTTCATTACAGAGTTATTAGAAAATTGAAATGCTGGGAGAAATCTAAATGCTAAAAAAAAGAAAAAAAAAAGAGTAAGCAAGCAAATTAATATATACCCTCTAACAGAATATTATACACCAATTCTAAATATTAATATGAAGTTTATACAGGCACACAGAAAACGCTTACAACATGTTAAACTGTACAGTATGATTACATCCATACAAGAAACATAAAAATAAAACAGTCTAGAAGGGAATATATAAAAAAACAAAAAATCATGTTTTTTTGGATCAGAATGGTACATTTAGATAAACTTATGAATAAATTTTAAAACATTTTTCATATTTTATCTAATATACTGCATTATTCATAAAATTTCAAAAACAGTGAAAAACACAACAAAAAATATTATGAACAGTCATTTCAAAGGCCATGAAAATAACAAAATGTAATTCTTAATCATGTAAGAAAATTCTTTTTTGGAAGAAACGTACTCCTTGTTTCAAACTTTGTCTATTCAATACAATAGTTTGTTTCATTATTAAACTTTAAACAACCATATCATCAGAGGATGTATATCTCAAATGTTTTTCATTATTTCATTTTAAAAGGAGAATAAAAAGCAATATAAATTCAGGCAGTAGCATACTGCTTGAAGATATATAAAGAAAGAATATTTTTTAATAGAAAAAATAAATCACTGTGTGATGATGTGATTCTGTATTAGTGATGCGTAACACTTTAATTCTGGGAAGGATACATTGTAATTTGAGTAGCAATTCACAGACAGACCCTAGGGATTTAGAAAAACCCTGGACAAGAATCCCTGTTCCCATAAGAAGCACGGTCTGGAGTGCAAAGCCCTACAGAAAATGTGTTTCTCAAACGACGTATCTGGTAACTTCTGTGAAAATGTATTTGGAGTCAAGATTTCCCTGAAGAACTATTAATGAAGTCTAATGATTTCCTCCATTAAAATGCAATCCTTTGCCAAGAATCATATGGATGGGGGAATACAAATTATTTCTCTGGAACTGATCAAGCAAGATACAGGTATCTCCTCTGACCAGAAGATGGGAAACCAAGGAGACCCCTCATTACAAGAGTTGACATGTGCCCCAGATGTCCTAGTCATTTCTAACGTGCTTCAGACAACATCTTAGATGGTGACTCAACACGTCACAGGATATGCAGAGGTCATCCCATTCATTACTCCTTGAACACATCAACGCCCTGCCACCTCTAGAATCCATGTCTGGCCCAAGGTTGGCTGGAGAGAAGCCAATACTATGGTAGTTCATTAGCTCTTAATCCACAGGGAATGATTAGAATTAGATCAGCCTCTAATAAAAAATAGAGGCTGATTTCAAGTATCTTTTTGTTTCAGCATTCATTAGCTCTGCTCTCAAATTATTCAAAATTATTCAAATTATTCAAAATATATTTGCCTACATTTTGAATCAAGAAATCCACTTAATTATATTATGGACAAATGAAGCCCATTTTGCACGATGGTTGTAAACAGACTTTAGGGACCCTGAATGGTCTACTCCCTGGACTTGGATATGACAGCCCAGAATGTGAACAGCTCCTACGAGAACACAACCAACACACAGGTGCCCTTCTCAGCTAAAAATTACAAATGACTTCTGTATTACATCACTCCACCCGAGCAAGAATCCACTGGCAAGAATATCTCATGATACAATTTATCTTACTGCCTCGGGCCACTGAAAAGGCACTCTACTCTAGGAGAAGCAAGCCACTCAGAGAGCAGATTTCCTGAGCGAGAGACGTCTAATAACCCGGTACCAGATTAGCAGAGTTCTCGACACAGTAACAGATGCATTTCTATCACCTTAACCAGCTAACACAACAACAAAAAAACACTTGGAGGAGCCTGGTTGTAACCCTTCCTTTTAACGTGTGAATGGTTTTCCTCAGGACACACTCTGACCTCAGCTATCCAACCACCTCTGGAAGCAGAAGGACCTAAAGAGTGCCTGCCACAAAAACGCCTCCCATGCAACCCAGACTTCTACATATGCTCCTCTCCCCAACACATGATCTGGGAGAGGAAGGGCATGGTAGAAGTGACGACAGTGCAGAAACTCGGTAGGGAGCTGAGTGAATGGGGCCGAGAAGTGGAAGCTGCATTGGCCGGGCGTGGCCTGACTGGTGTGGCCAAGTCAGGGCATAGCGCAGAGCCCCTCTTCTCTTCTCTTCTCTCCTCCCTCTCCTCCAGAGCTTAAGGAACACCTGGCTACCCCACCCTTACAAGCAGCAATATCCTCTGCCCTGCCAAGCCCCTCAATATCCCCCATCACTCTCCCTCACCTGCAGCTGTCCTCCTGTTTCCCTGCACCTGTCCCATTCCAAATCTGAAATCAAGGTAAGTGAGCCTGGAGCTGATAAGATAACGAGACAGCCGTGGGCCAGGCGGAAAGTAGGGTCAAGGAATGCAAAGAGGCCGCCTCGCACCTCCAGTGGGTCTGGGCTCTTGTAACAGTGCTTCTCCAAAGCTAGGATTTGAGTCCAGCTGTTCCTTCTTAGGGCACACAGCCCTTTCTTCAGACTGCAGACACAGGAAGTTTCTCTGATCATGGTCATGACAATTATGAGCAGTTCAGAAGCCACAGAAATGTGTGTGTGTGAGTATACACACATACAAATACATTTCAAAAAATTATGAAACGTCTTACTTCATAGTATGACTGTATCAACCCTTAACTATTCTTCTGGTTTCAATGAAAGCCCCAAGGAAGAAAATGGGCACCATAATGGAAGAAGAAAAGGACACAGGTGGTCCATCCAAGGGTTAACTCTAAATCTTTCCTAGAAAGCCCCGGAAAAAGGACCCAGTGGCTCCAAATCCAAAGCAACCCCCACCATGCTCCACTAAGGTGTGTGAGGCTCACCCAATGCCCAGGGTCAAAGAGCCAACCTGTCACTGCAAAACAGCAGAAAGGCACTTGGGCAGCAGAGATTCCTTGCAAGCAAATGAAAAGTATGACTTAAAGGTCAGTGAAGGAGGAGGAGGAGTGAATCCTAAGAGTATCTAAGAAAACACACACAGGCCTGAGCAGGGCCGCTCCGGAGCACCGAGCCTCCGTGTCTCCTAGGATGTCGCCCTTCCTGCAGGAAGCAAGAGACCCACGCTGATACGACAGGAGGCGTCTGATACCACCCCCCGAGGAGGCAGGGAACTATCAGCAGTGTGCCAGGCAGCACCAGGGCAGCTCCCGCAGTCTCGCAGCTCTGGCCCAGAACTCTCCAAGCCGTCTGTGGCTGCCTGTGGGGAAGAGAGGAGAGGGAGAGAGGCCAGGAGGAGCCCACCTGACCTGGTGATGCCTCCCACGGGAGCTGATCACTCCTGGGAGGCGGAGTCTCAGGAGCCTTGTCCAGGGGTAAGAGAGGGGCTGCCAAGCAGCCGAGATGCCAAAGCTGCAGAGGGGAAGCAAAGAAAGCTTCAAAGTTCAAACAGCCCTTAGATATGGTCCAATCTCTGCGTTCTGTGGGTTTCTATAGAAACAAAGGAACAAAACACCCTTGGGTTAGTTCAGAGAGGTAGGGTAGGAGTTCCGATGGCCTTTCAGTTACGGGCTTTAGAAAAGACAATCATGACTGCAGCAACGTGCAGAGCCATAGGAGTATTTCACGGTTTGCTCAAACAAACTCTTACAAAGCCAGGGTGCCATTGTTTTTGCATTATTTACCAGTATTCAACAAGAGTCAGAGAGAAATGAGAGTTAAAATCTTAACAAGTATCCCAGCATTCTTTTAAGGGCAAACCAGGAACAAGAATTAAAGTCATCCTATATTATTAGAACAAGTTAAAGGAAATGGGTCAGCTCTTTAGGACAAGAGGAAAATTGCATTTGCCATTTGCAGAAAGAACCTGTAATATAATGAAGGAGCTCTGTAAAGTGTAGATCTTAAAATATCAGTTCACATGGCAAGAAAATTTCATTGCATCTCTACCTTAAAAAATAAATAAAACAAAAAGCTACTCAGACTGACTGGGTACAATGAAAGCAAAGGCTGCTGCTCAAGCCACTGTCCCGATGGGGAAAGAAACACAGAAAGAGATGTTATAAAGGTCTCAAGTAAGTGAGGTGAAGACATTCAAATCAACAAATGCGGAAGATGCACTATTACCCAACACAGGACCCCAGCTCCTTCTCCCCTTCTAGCACACGCACTGCATCCTATTTTGAAACCAGGTGGCCTGTGATAGATATCCAGCTCAGGCTCGTTAGCTTTCTGCTGGTAACCCGCACCAATATCAAGTCCACACCCTCTGGAAAAGGAAGGAGAATTTTACATTTTGTTTGATAACGTCTTTTGTTTTGCAGACCACAGCGTTGCTGCAGAAAGTTAATCATCTCCTAAAAGCACATTCGCAAGTGTCTTTTAATGCATTAAAGCACCCAACTTCCCCTCTCACCAGCTCACAGCCACATGATGTTTGAAAGAAGCACCAACTTGGAAGTTCCCTAAATCTTAAAGAAATGCATCCACCAGAGAATCTAAGGAATCCCTCCTTGCGATTGGTTAAGGACGCGGTGATAAGAGTAAATGGGTGGGTGGGATACCATGGAAGGTTCTTTCGGGGGGCCTGCAGCAAAAAGCTGGAAGAGTGAGTAATGGGTGGATGAGACTGCTACATTTCTCTCTAGAAACAATTGCTCAGCTGCAGTCACCAAGAAATACATGGAAAAAGCCACCAATCACCCCGCCACCTCTTCATCAAATAGAAATGTAAAAGACATAAAGTAAAAATGAAAACCATGAAAGAAAAAGTCTTTAAAACCATAAAAGAAGCAAAAGAAAAACTCTCCTTCAATTATTTACAAAGTGATGATGATTGGAAAAAAAAGGGGGGGTGTCTAATTTTGGAAAGAGGCAATTAATTCATGATTTCAGTTCTTCAAATGGGGGAAAAACATGAGGCTACCTCTCAGAAATATACATGAACATGTTTCTAAACATCACTATCTACTTCCTGCAACACAGACAAAAAGTCTCAGTCTAATTCTTTTTCTTTAATTTGTGGATCAATTATTGTTCCCTTCTGTGAAGTCTGAGAAATATAACAGCATTAAAAACATTCTGGTTCCGACCACACCACAATCCATCACACACTTCTTTGAAAAAACTATTTTGTTTTCAAAGCAGTCAAACTGCTCACAATCCAAAATTAATTCTGTAATAAAGGTGTGTAGAATTTTCAAATTTCAAAGGACCCATATAACAGTTTTCCATTCAAATTGCTGGACAGACTAGGATCGACTTTTCAAACTGCAACAATTATGAAAATGTTCAACTGAATCATTTTCCTGAGACAATGAATGAGAAGCAGGCTTAGAGGCAAAAATGACTTTGCCTTTAAAACAGAGTTTCTTTTACCATGCCCCAAGTGGCCCACAAAAGGACAAAGAGGTGTGGTAAATGGAGAACAAATCAATGATACCCATTAGAAGAAAGCAAGACGTTTAAATTCACTCCCTCCAACTGCTCTGCTTGCTTCTGGGAACCCAGCTGCCCACCCTGCCCCCATTGTCCTACATCCACAAGTTCCCAGATCCTGAGTCCCCATAAACCTAGCAAGAGAAGGTGCTTCGCAGAGTTCCCAAGAAACAGGGGCCACTATCTTTGTCCTCATGTAGCTTCCCTGATGGCTCAGACGGTATAAAGGACCTGCCTGCAACCCAGGAGACCAGGTTAGGTCCCTGGGTCGGGAAGATCCCGAGGAAGGAAACGACTGCCCACTCCAGGATTCCTGCCTGGAGAATTCCATGGACAGAGGAGCCTGGGGGGGTTCAGTCCACGGGATCACAAAGAGTCAGACACGGCTGAGCATCTTAGAAACACACACAGCTCCCACTTGAGCTAGAAACACAGCGCAAGTGGTCACTAACAGCTTCTCACAGTTAAAGGCAAAAAACAAAAAAGATACGCCGGCTCCAAGGAAATAATATATATCACTCAGGCGTTCAAATTCTCAAGACCATCTGCTTCCCCCGTTGTGTAATCCCCGGGAAGTTTCTAGAATGGCCTTCAGATTATTTTGTCTTTTTCTCTGTATTAACAGCCAATCAAAAAGCCAGCACCGGGAAGGATAACACCCAGAAGGACATGTCAGGCTGCGGGCGTCAACTGTAAAACATCAAGGACTGTGAAAACTGCTGGTAGCCTTTCCTGCCGGCAAATAAGAAACAAGGGTGTGCCTCACACAGCCATTATTTTATACACAGTAGGTGCTTAATATCTGTTCACTTGACCAGCATTCCGCATGCAACTGTTCTTTCTTATGGTACATCTGGTTAAAAAAAAAAAAAAAGAAATTTTAGAGGAAATGTTTGTTTTCCCAAAACTGGCAAGTGATTGTTAAATAAATGAATTTGAAAATCTTGATAACTCTATTTTTAAACAATACTAATTTTGTTCTTCAAATTGAAATCTTAGGCTCTTAACAAAATACTCTGCACTGATTTCAGCAATTATGCCTAGGTATAAAGGTCAACCCCAGAGCTATTTAGCAAATTCAGTCTTTGGTTCTCAACACTGCGATATGGATGTTTATTTTGTTTATAAAGTCCAGATTCATGACCACCTAAGATTTATGAACTCATTTATGACAGAATATTTAGGTTCTTTTTTTCCTTTTTATTACATGGCAGATAAGAAATCAGACAGGTTTTTTATATATCGGTAAGGTAACAAATCATAGGTGATTGTCAAACAACTGCCTATAATTTTATTAGTAACAGCTGTTCACACAAAATAGTGTTTGGGTCTGAGAATAGCTCTTTCTTTAATGTTACTCCATTCGGCAGAACGAGAAAACATTCACTGTTTACTGTAGTCAGTTACTGCCACAGATTTAATTACCAACAATCACACATTTTTCCTTCTATTACTATTTCACACTTCCCTAGGATTAATTGTGCAGAGATCATAAGATTGCTTTAATGCCATTACAAAAGTTTCCCTTTGAAAAGGCACTGCCCTCCCCCTTCAACCAGAAAATTAGACTTAAAATTTCTTGTTACAAATACTTGCATTTCCCTCAACCCAAAACAGAGTCTGGAGAAAAAACAGATTCTCTCCACCTTCTCAGGGAGAAAGCAATCCTAACCTTCTTAAAATGGCTTCTCTCTCTTTCAAGATGTACCCTTTGAGCTCTCTTATTTTTCCTCTACAACACTCAATCCACACTTCCATTAATACCAAAAGAACTAATAACCTCCCCTTAAAAAAAAAAAAAAAAAACTAATATGAATGCTGGAATCAAAATCATCCTTGGCAAATCTTGTTCGTTTCTTTTCAAGTATAAGTTTGCCTGGAGCATGAAGAAAAATGTGTTCCTTTTTACTGCTAAGTTTAGCATAGCACGCAGTCTCACAACTGCAAAATCTGTTTAAGGTCCTTAAAAATTCATCTGTAATAAAAATCATAACTATATTTAATAGGCATCTCTGAAAATTGAACATAAGCCATCTTGTATAAAGTGCAGCTGGATTGTTTGACTTCTTTAATGAAAAAGAGGCTATAAAATTTATTTGTAACAAAATGGCTACTAAATTATTCTCCTGATTCTCCTTCCTAAGTTTACCTAAAAATATTTGAATAGATATATACTAGATAACTTCATTGTTCAGTAGGGTTGTAATTTGCCTCCAAAAGTCCCATATGAAGAAATAATACATTCATACATAAGTACGAGATTGGCAGTTATATGGCAGATCCAGACAATGAATCTACATGGTTCAATGCAAAAATCTTACTATGAAGGCTTTGTTATTTGGTCAGAGCTCCAGTTTTGATTTTTATGAGGGACCCTGCCACTTCACTCTTCAGATACAAACTATAAATACTTTGTTTCCAGAAAAAATAAAATAAGGAAAGAAAAAAAAGAGGAAATGCATTCAAACAAATACTGACGTTTAGAAACATATTCAACACTTGGAAGCTAAAAGAGTAGCAAAAACAAAATGGGTTGATCTTAAAGCAGCCTCATAATCACCATATTATGGTATTTCCAGGGAGATTCTGTTATTAGGGCTGCTTAGAAGGAAGCTTTCATTCTGCTATTCTGAGTAGCCATCCTAGACAGTCAGTAACCGCTAGGTTAACTCGGGCAATCAACACCCCCATCCGTGCACCAGTGAGCTCTACAGAGGGGTGGTGGGGTGGGTGTTTGTAACCCAGACCTGTATGAATGAACTCTCCACATACTCTAAATTTGTCAGAACACTCCCCACCTTCCAGGTACCTTCCTGCTCTGGAACTGTTCAGTTTTCAGTACAAATGTATATTGCTCAAATTAAAATCATTCTTTCTACAATTCCTAAAAGTTAACCGCTGTGGTTCTTCTCACGTAATTATATATAGGTAAGTTGTAAAAATCTCTTCAGTCACCACCTGTGTACTAAAGAATTTAAAAATTCACTCTGGTGAGTGTGTCATGGAGAAAAGTAGATGGCATAAAGATGAGAGGGTTAAGCTAGCCTCTATACAAAAAAAAAGTAATCAAGACATGGTATGATTTTTTTTCCTTTAAACTTTCGTATTTTAAACACGATTGTTATCATTCTAAATGCAACCATCACAGAACTGTAATCCACTGGTGCACTAAGCAATAAAACATCCTACATTAACACTTCTGATCCCGAAAATAATTTGTAGTCAATTGGCTCAAAGAGTTACATATAGTTATTTTCAAAGGTCAAGATTTCCTCTGCCACAGAATAAAAACTCTACATTTCTCCATGTCTCTATAATGTCTTCATTGTCTTATGGTCCCAATTTCTATTAGGAAGGTAATACAGAAGCTTACTTATTCAATAAATACTTACTGAGAGCACTCTATAAGTTAGAGATTGTGCTAGAAGCTGGGATTTTACAGCGTGCAACAGAGAATCTGTCCCTACCCTCCTAAGCTTCCAGTCTAGAATAGGAAGAAAACTTCCAACCACATTTGTAATTCAGTTAGAAGAGCAAGAACATATATTCTTTCACCTAAAACTGGCCTAAACTTTGCCTCTTCAGTAAGTGGAATCCAATCAATTAAAAAAAAAAAAAAAACAGCAAAATCTATTTTGCTAAATCTTTCTATTGATGATTAAGATCTGAAGAGTAAAGAGTTTAAAACATGTAAAAGAAGAACATGTTAAAGGGGAGAAAAAAAATGTATCTTTAAGAAGCTGAAATTTTCAGAAGAATATTGTTGACCAGAAGCAGGTATTCAATGGCACTTGTTTTATAAAGACTTAAAGACAGATTATATTAAACAGTGTGACCTACGTACCACCAATAGAAATATTTAGTTAATATTCATAAATATTAATTAAAGGAAGCAATGTATATTACATCTAGGAAGTATATAAAAACTTTAGATTAAAATATTCTCTTGCATATCTATGTAGACTACAAACAGTTTTCTTTGAGGTGTCTAAGAAAATAAATATAGCAACATAAATGAATTCAGAAAATGAATAAAGAAAACAATTCAAAATTTAATATATTTTATGACAGTAGTTTTCTGAGTTCACTTTTTAAAAAAAATAAGCATCAAAATAAGTAAGTATCATAGACTTTGAAACATATTGGCATAATTGCTGGTTATGTATCAAGGCAGCCCAAATTTCACTGCCATGCTTTCATCTAGGCAGGTAACCTCTATTTTCTCTAATTTCTTCACATATAAAATTAGCTAATTATGTGAACTAACAAGGGGCTCCTGCCAAATACACCCATTTTCCTTAAAATGGCGTCATGCTTTGAACTAAAATTTACTTTGAAAATAATTTTACGTTGAATTTCATTTAAATACAGTGGTGATCCCTTAATTTAAATAAAGTAGTTTAAAATACTGGTGACTCTTTTGAAGGGCCTCATTTACATGAATGAAGATTGAGTGCACTCATCAGAGCAGCACATCAGGCATTCCTCAAAAGGAACGCCTCCTGATACCTCCCCTGATTCAAACCAACCACCACTCCTCTCCTGGATTCAAAAATCATGAGGACACACACAAATCTACAGTGAGCAGACAGCACGGACTGCATAGTATAGGTACTGCAATAGTTATGTTACAAAAGCAACATCCCCAGAACATGAAGCTGGAGTAAACCTTACGTGATGTCTAGGGATTGGGTTTCTAACAAAAAGTTGTATAGTTTTAAAGTGCTAATAAATGTAGGTGCTAAACTATGTCCTATTTTTCTACCACTTCTAATAGGACACATTAGGGGGCAGGGGTGAGGCTGTACTAAACCTTAGTCAAAAATCTAATAAGAAGGGGAGAAAAAAAGGTCTCCACACTACCACTTCAGTGGTAAAACTGTCTTACTTTAGTTTTTGTTCTCATAAAATTATCTCCAAGTTCATTTTTAAAAGCACAATATGTTACTTAAGTCCACAATATGTAACTAAGCATCCATCTGTGGGTATTTCCCCCAAAGTCCTCCTTCTAGACATTCAAACCCAGGCCCTCAGACAGACAAATTCCCTGAGCTCTAATTCAGCTGCTAGGAACCCAGGGCTGCCACATTTCAGGCAATGGGGTTGGCCTGAGAGACCTCAAACGCCCTATTCACAGCCAAACAAACAAATAAAGACTCTACACAGGGCAAAAGAAAAACCATCCTCAAGTCTCTAAAACACATGCTTTTTCCCTTAATCATGCACTTAAACTCCATTCGTGTCTCCGACCCACTCTAGTTTCTTCTCAATCTTGAGAATTCAGAAAATATTCACCTTTTCAGCCATGAGAAGTAGCTCAAAATGAGAATAAACATAAAAAAATAAAAAGATCTTCCTTTTGCAACAGCAGTTTCCCCCTTCCCTGGCTTCCTTCCCTAAAGCCCGCCCCTTTTATCCAGGGTTTGCCTTCTGTTCTTTATAAACATGTGCACATTTATCTAATCTGGTTTCAAAATGAAGACATGAAGCATGGCATGTGAATTAACCATTTGTAACTATTCCTGATCATTATGTTTTGTTCCTTCTTGCAAAGGATCCAGTACATGAGCAGTTCCCTCCCAAAGGCAACTGGTTCCTTGAACCAGGAGAAGGAATGCTCAAGATAAGAAGGAAAATGCATGCTTCCCAAATCAGAATTGACATTATTCTCTTCTTCCAGAAATGTCTGAGAAACCTATTTATTATACACGCAAATATCCAGAACACGAGTGCAGACATTTTTCAGGCCTGTTACTGCAAAGCTGTTCTTCCTAACACAATAGCTCAGAGTTATGTCGTGCTGGCCTGAATGTTGATTCTGAACATTCTCCCAGAGATAATAATCAATAAAATTCCTAGTGAAGAAATGGCATTTTCTTGCTAACTTAATGTGAAGGCAGAATAGTGGGTTATTTTTTAGAGATTAAAGGGACATTTTTTGCTGTTCACTTCCCGTTTTCCTTCTAGCCCAGATTCCAAAGATACTAAAATGCTGTCCGTTTTAAACAAAAGGTTTCATTTGTTTCCCTGAGAGTAATTGAGAGGCTGTACTGGCAACTATTGTGAATTCAGGCCTACATCTGGGTTGCCACATTAAACAAAAGATACCCATCGCTGTCAACAACCACACAGCACAACCCTCCCGTATCCCTCATCTTTATCTGGAAGGGATGGTGGAGACAAGAAACCCGCCTGTCACCATTAAGAAACTCTTCTGGGTCCCTCCGTCGGTGGTCTGGTGGCTAGAGAACCGCACTCGTGTGACATCTGCTCACCTCCCCGCTCCCGGAATACGTGGGCCCCCTTTCTTCAGAGAGCCAACCACTCGGCTCCCTCATCATCACTCCTTGGAGAATCCAGTCGCGGATCTGCCCACCCTTCCACCATTCGCTCCCGACCCCTAGAAGCACGGATAAAGGATGCACAAGGCCACCCCACCGCGCGCCCTGGCTCCGCTTGACACCTAAGGCCACACGCACACACAGTTCTCCGCTCCACCGCCCCAGGGGCGCCGCGGCCACGACACTGTAAGTCCCGTCCTCCTGCCCACCTTCCCACCCGCGTCTCCCCGAAGCGATGTGCCATTCAGCAGATGCACAGCGGACAAACCCGCACCCCGAGTGCACAGCCCTCAGGGCGACCGCGAGGGACCAGCCGCGGCCCCGGGCTGGCAGCCGCGACCCCTCTGCGCGCGCCTGTGTCTGCACGCGCGCGCGCGCCCTTCAGGGTGCGGGTAGTGGCCGGGGCCGCGCCCGGGGAGGGCAGGGGCGAGCCGCCCGCGCCCGGGGGCCGGGGCCGCAGTCCCGGGGCTGGGGAGGGTTGGCGGGGGGCGCAGAGGCCCGGCGGGAGGGCCCGCGGCGTCCGGCCGCGGCGGCACTTACCGAGCAGCAGCAGCTTGAGCTCCCGGCGGGCGTCCCTCTTGTCCCTGCGGAGCTGCCGCTCAATCTCGTCGTTGATCCGCCGGGCTTCCTTGGCCTCCTCGCTCAGGCAGCACGCCATGATGGACTCCAGAGTCATTCTTCCAAAGTGCCTCCGCTGCAGCCCCGCCGGCACCCCCTGCTCACACGCGCGCACACACACCCTCCCGCCCTCGCTCCCCCGAGGCAGCGGTGGCCGCCGAGCCCCCGCCGCCCGGGCGCGCGTCCGGGACGACGAGCTCGGGGAACCGCCGCGGGGGCCGCGGCCAGGGCCGGGGCCACCAGGTGGGCCGGGGGTGCGGCGGGTGGTGGCGGCTCGGGCTGCCGGGACGAGCGAGGCCGGCGCGGGAGGCGGCCGCGGGCGCTGGCTCGGGGGGCGCGCTAGGGAAGGCCGCCGCGCCCGGCCTCGCTCAGACGCCCGCGCCTCCTTCGCCGGGAACAGGCGGCCCGCCTCGCCCCCCGCGCCGCCGCCGCCGCCGCCGCCGCAGCCGAGGCTCCCCTAAGCCGTGCGCCCGGCGGCGAGAGCACATCCACCGGGGCGTCCCCGCAGCGAGCGGTCGCCGACGGCTCCCCGCGCCTGGCGCGCCGGCTCCTGGCTGCCGCCTGACGCGGCTCCCGGGCGCCCTCGGCCCTGCCCGCGCCCACCGCCCGGCTCGCGCGCAAACCCGGCTCGCCGGCCCGCCCGCCCGGCCGCCGCGCGCTCCTCCGCCTCCGCCAGACGCCCACCCCCGGCCCCGACTGCCAGGCGCAGAGCGGCTGCTCAGAGCTCGCCCTCCCCCTCGCCACACACACACATTTTCTTCTTTCTCTGAACTGGAGCACAGATCCGGGAGGGAGGCGGCGGCGGCGGAGGGAGGAGGTGGAGGGAGGGGACGGGCGCGGGAGGAGGGGAGCGGGAGGCGGTGCCGCCCGGCCCCTCCTGGAAGGCTTTCCTGGGCTCGCAGCCGCCGCGGCGCGCCTCCCAGTGCGGCTTTCGCTTCGCTCACGCCGCCCCGTCGCTGGGCCGGCCCCCTCGGGCGCTGCGGGCGCCTCCCGCTCCCGCGCCCTCGGTCGGGCCCGCGGGCTCAGCGGTCACGGCCGCCCCCGGCGGCAGGCGGGGCCGGGTCGCCGAGGCGCAGCCGGGGCCGCCGCCAACCTGCCGCTACCGGCCCGCCGCCCGGGCGTGGTAAACCGGGAATATGGCGGCCTCCGCCAGCCGGCTGCCCACTGCCTCCGGAACGCGGCCGCGGCTTCTCCCGGAAGGCGGGGATCTCGGCCCCGTAAGCCCCCAGCAGCGGCCGCCCCGCGAACACCCGCCCGGTTCCCCCGAAGGCGGCCCCGGCGCCGGCGCCTCCCGCCTGCCGCTCCGGGGCAGCGCGGGGCAGATCCGTGGCGCGGCTCTTCGCCTAGTTCAATGCTGTTTCCTGTGCCTATTTCTAAAACGCCATTCGGTTAGAAAGTATGTCCCGTCACCTCTGATCCGAGTTGAGTCCTAGAAAATAATATACACTCAACCGTGCAGGGCGACCGACGAGGACACGGGATTGTCACTGTCTCGCAGAGGGGCAAGGGACACTTAATAGGTGAAACTATCCACAAAAGTTCCTGGAGACAGAAATCCAAATCCTGAGCAGAAAAATAAAGCGGCCCGGTTTCCAAGAGCCTCCGGCTAGCTTCCAACTTTTCATGCCATTGGAGTTGTTTTTGTTTTCTTCTTACAAGCTCTCCTCTCGTTTTTGAAAAAGGCACACGATATTTAACAGCCAAGTAATCGACTTCACCATTCTAGACAGAGATGGCATTATGACTTCTGAGAAAATGCAAAATAATGTGAAATAAGGGTAAAGGAAAGAAGGAAAGAAAAATGGGAAAACCAGGATCGCCACAGCAAAATTCCATTCTGGTATTTTGTTTTTCCACTTTCGATTGAGGTAGTTTACTTTAAAATGTGGTTTGCTTATATTTTGTTGTAACATGCGACTGCCAGAAAAATGCTTGCTCGTTCAGATTGTATTTGATCTAATAGCTACAAGAGGTGTAACTCATACTGCTTTCTGCCTTAGTGGAGCCTGAGAGGAAATTGTATCTTAAGAAAGGAATTAGTTTTTCACATTTTATGTTGTTTCTGAGAAGTCTCTGGTGCAACCTGTTGATCCAGAATGTAAAATGAGGGCATGATTCTACTATTACTGCAGGTCAAGAGTGCATATAGGATTGTCAGATGACAGGTGTGTGACTGCCTCCGTTCATTTGCCATTACCTCCACCCCTAGACACACACATACCATGACTTAGATCAAACAAGCCCTCTAGACATAAGATCTATATTTTAGACTTCCCGTTTAAAAGATATTTGGCCTAGAAAATGCAGTTACCCTTAGTTGAATTCAAGGATGCATAACCTGCAGAAGAGTCAACTGTAATTAAATTTCACCTTGGCTAGGAAAGCAGAAAGGACAAACTTCACCAGCTTCACCCCCTTATGTGGATGCTGTGAAATTAAAATTTAAAATGAACTGACTAATTAAACATTGAAATTCAACATGCCAAAATTTTTAATGGCATCAAGGGAAAAGAATTATAAGTTTGCATCCTCTAAATATGTCTATACATGAGTTGCAGAGAGATAGAAAACATTAGAAAATCAAGTAAAAGTCAGGAATCTTCAAGTAAGTGTCTGGTTTCCTGACCCAAGATCTAAGATTTTTTAAAATGTCTCCCAGCCTGGGCTCTTACCTTATCAGGTCCTCCATTTTTACTGAATTGACCTATTTTTGGATGAATGGAATTAAATTGTTTCAACACATTGTGGAATAATAAAAGTCTCTTTTATCACCCCCTGTATGCCTAGCATCAGGGACAGTCCTTGGCATTTAGTAGATATTTGAATGGATTAGACAAATCAAGAGGATGTTCCTTCAAGCACTGGGAATAAACTGGGAAGTAAGGAAAACCAACACTCTTCAGTGATAAAGTCATATATGACTGTCAATAAGGAAACAGGAAACTTTCAAGTCTGAGCCCAGATCTATTCAGAAACCTTTGCATATGTGTCTGGAAAGCATTTGCCAAGCAAATAGTCACATAACCTAAATCACGCGAACAAAATCCATGTAGAAACTACTGAAGTTGTGACCATATTCTACAAGCAAATATGCTAAAATATTCAACTAAATGTGAATCATGTTACAAAGTCTTAGTTCATTAAATCAACAAATGTATTCATTGCCTACCATATGTACAAAACTAAGATGAAAGTGCAAGAAGACAGATACTGGGATGAATAAAATATAGTCCTTGTCTTCAACAGGCTTGAAGTCTCAGGGCATTATGTGACTCTGAACACTTCCAATAAAAGAGAATGAAATCAATTTGTATTAAAGCTGGGATACAAGTAACACTATAAAGGTATAAAAAGGAAGGGATCCTTCTGTTTAGGAGAATTGAAGACTTCACAGGAAAGGGGACATTTGAAATGAATAGGTTTTCGATAAATACGTTTCTACACCACTTAAAAGTAAATCAGCGATTTCAAATCACCTCCAGATAGACAGTGAGAAGATAAACCATTTGGAGAATTCGAAGGCAATTACTGATGGCTGAAAAGCAAACCACAAAATCCTAGGAGCAGTGAACACCAGAGGAAAATGGAAAACTGTCATCTCCTCTGTGGCATTCTACTTCCACCATCATGTAACCCTGTTCTTTAGGCACTGGCAAAGAAAAACAGTCAAAGGCACAGTTCAGTCTCCAGGAGTGATGCTAGGGTCAAAGAATGAAAAAGCCACAGCCACACTCACAAAAGATGCTCCCAGGGAAGGAAAAGCCTGTACTTCTGTTTCCAGAATCATGGCTGCTTCACACCATGCCCTGTACACGGTAATACCACTGTCATCGTCTATTTCTCTTTCTCATGCTCTCTCACAAGATTGGGAGCTGCTTGAAAGTAGAGACCTTATCTTTCATAACTGTTTTCAGTGCATCCAAAAGAGTGCCTAGCCTGCAATGAAACACAATTCCAGAACCTACATCAACAACACTCACAGACTGTGCCTGTCACAAGCAGTGCCCTATGCCAGATGCCTGAGGCATACAAAGCCCTCAGAGTCTTCATAATCTATTTGGGCAGGCAGTCTGCATGCATAAAACAGCAATGTGAAGTGAGAAGCACTGGCTCCTAACCTACAGTACAGAGAATGGATTGCTAGAGGCAATTGGGAAGAAGGAGCAGTTATCCAAGCCACCATGCAAAGCAACCTGAAGTAGGCACACGATGGCCACCTGAAGGACCAATTAGAAGTCAGCCTAAAACACTGCAGCTCCTACAAGAGCTGGGAAAGAGCTCCTCTGTTCTGTGCTTGCTGACAAAGCTGGCTGACCTAGGAATAAAAGTGGCCTTGCTTTGGGGGAAGGCAGGCCAGCAGGCCCTGGGAGACTCAGAGAGCTCTAAATGGTGCCACCTAGAGGACAGTCTCAAAACAGCAGAAATATTTCAGTGTTTCTGGTGAAAGAAAGGTTTCAGGGTCAACAGGAAGAGAAGAGGGCAACAGAGGATGAGATGGTTGGATATCATCACTGTCTCAATGGACATGAGTTAGAGCAAACTCCAGGAGATAGTGAAGGGCAGGGAAGCCTGGCATGCTGCAGCCCTTGGGGTCACAGAGAGTTGGACACGACTTAGCGACTGAACAAATGCATGAAAAAGAATGCTTTCTCCTGGAAGATAAGATACCCACACTGCAAAGTCACCAGGCAAATATTCTAGATAGAGTAGAGTAGTTCAGTGACTTCTTTCCATCACCACCCTTAGAAATGTATCCAAGTGATCCTCTGTGCTTCGTTGCTCAGTCATGTGACCCCATGGACTGTAGCCCTCCAGGCTCCTCTGTCAGTGGACTTCTCCAGGCAAGAATACTACAGTGGTAGCCTTTCACTTCTCCAGGGGATCTTCCCGAACCAGGGATCGAACCCGGGTCTCGTACACTGCAGGCAGAGTTCTTTATCATCTGAGCCACCACGGAAGCCCAAATGATCCTCTGAAAGTGAAAGTGAAAATCGCTCCGACTCTTTGCGACCCAGAATTCTCCAGGCCAGAATACTGGAGTGGGTAGCCTTTCCCTTCTCCAAGGGATCTTCCCAGTATAGGGATCCAACCCAGGTCTCCCGCATTGCAGGCGGATTCGTTACCAGCTGAGTCACAAGGGAAACCCAAGAATCCTGGAAAAAAAGGAAAGCCTATTCTTTCTCCAGCAGATCTTCCCAACTCAGGAATTGAACCGGAGTCTCCCACATTGCAGGTGGATTCTTTACCAACTGAGCTACTAGGGAAGCCCCCAAATGATCATCTGGTTCGAATCAAATGTATCTGTGTATTTTGTGCTTACTCAAGGGTCGCGTTGGGCTTGCCAGGTGGCACTGGTGGTAAAGAACCCACCTATCAATGCAGAAGATGTAAGAGACGCAGGTTTGATCCCTGGGTTGGGAAGGTCCCTTGCAGAAGGGCGTCGCAGTCCACTCCAGTATTCTTGCCTAGAGAATCCCACGGACAGAGGACTATGGCGGGCTATGGTCCATAGGGTCGCAAAGAATCAGACATGATTGAAACGACTTAGCATGCACTCACGCAGGTTAGCGTTAGCACAGGCAGCGTAGCATCTCACAGTGTGAAGGTCGTCAAAGGCCCACTGCATTGGAAGGCCCTACCTGCAAGGCTGACCACGTGGGGGCCATTTTTAAGCTGGGTGGACCAGTGTTTCAGCCAGAAATGTCATTTATGAAGGTTTAATGAATGAGCAAATGAATGAATGTATACTAAAATCAAGTAGTGAGATGTAAGATTACCCATATCATGGATTAAAATCCTCTTGGCACCCAAAGGATCAATAACGACTTAGCTAATATAGGAACTTCCTGCCCTGTCATTACTACAAGTTGGAGCCATCTGTCCCACAAGAATCCCTGGTTTTGCTGGACTCCAACCTAAGACAAAGGCTACAGACTCGGTGGTCTCTGAGCTACAGAAGGGTTGCTTTAGACTCAGTGGTACTTTTGCAAAAATTGCATTAACTGTCAGAGCTTAAACATCTAGTGATTGACACAGAAATGGGTATTTCAGTTCTTGGTCAAGATCTGGCAATCCTGGCCCTGCGTCCCCAGATGGCAACCGGCTTTACTCCCCACCGCTGTGAGACCTAAACCAGCTTAGATTCCACATTATAGTGACACGCTGTAGGTGTGGGCATTCCCGGTGGACCCTGGAAGGCAATTAGCTGGGTGAAGACTGGATTTTGAAATTAACCAGGTAGTTGATAGAGGCAGTTGATTTCTTTCCTATTCGTTTCCTATTCGTTTCCCTGTCTTTAAATCAAATAATCATTTATCCCATTTATACTCATCTCCCTTTGATGATTTCTTATGTATACCTCGATAAGAATCAAGATCTTTGCCTATTTGGTTCACTCCTGAACCCAGTACCTAGAACAGGGCCTGGAATTAGTAGATGCTTAATAAGCATTTGTTGAATGAATTAAAAAGAGACCCTGCAGGCAGATGAACTTAGAGCTTGTTATACAAAGTGAAGTAAGCCAGAAAAACAAATATCATATATTAACACATATATGTGGAATCTAGAAAAATGGTACTGATGAACTATTTGCAGGGCAGGAATAGAGATGCAGACAGAGAGAACAGACTTTGGACAGAGTGGGGGAGGAGAGGGTGGGACGAACTGAGAGAGTAGCATTGGAACATACATTACCACATGGAAAAAAATAGCTAATGGAAGTTGCCGTATAACACAGGGAGCTCAACCTGGTGCTCTGTGACAACCTAGAGGGGTGGAATGAGGTTCAAGAGGGAAGGGACATATGTACACTTATGGCTGATTGACGCTGGTGTATGGAGAAGCCAACACAACATTGTAAAGCAATTATGCTCCAGTTAAAAATAAGTTTTAAAAGATAATAAGAGACCCTTCAATCAAAGAGGCCATATACTGGCCACATGGCGGTCTGCCTTTTTTTTTTTTCCTTCACCAGATGGTACCCACCAAAGCTTGGCTCCATCAATATAAAACGTTCCTTGGCCCTGTGCTTTAAGATCTTGCCTCAAATGGGTTCATCAAAGAAAATTGGCCACACTAGGGTATCAAGAAAACTGCAGATGAAACATATTGTTCCAAACCCAGTGGAAATGTATTAATGCCATCTAAACCAACTGTATAGGAAAGTTGATTTCCTATCCCAATTCATTTTTAGTAATAAGAATGATATACATTTAAGATCATGACACAATATATAGTCAATTTGTTAATTACTCAGTGTATGATAAATTAATGAAACACAGCACATGTTGATGAAAAATACATAAGTAATTGAATTATGTTATGCTGCCCTCTCAGTGACTGAAATGGTCTTAATAATCACCTTTATTTACTAATTAGTTACTATCTTTGCAAAATTTTTCAGTCTGCCATTCTGAATTTTACCAAGATGTAAGAAATTTAATGGATTTTCCAGGTGGCACAGTGGTAAAGAATTTGCCTGCCTGCCAATGTAGGAAATGCAAGAGACTCGGGTTCAATCCCTGGGTCAGGAAGGTCCCCTGGAGAAGGAAATGGCAACCCACTCCAGTGTTCTTGCCTGGAGAATCCCATGGACAGAAGAGCCTGGTGGGCTACAGTCCATGGGGTGACAGAGAGTCAGACATGACTGAGCGCAGTAGCACAAGAAACCTAATGGATTTTCAGTCTTAAATAGGAATATATATATAAAAAAATAGGAATATAAAATATCTCTTTCTGACCACAAAATTAAACGTAAAGGTATCTCTCGCTCATTTTTTCTTTCTTTTCCTGTTAGGCCTACCAAAATCTATTTGAGCCACAAAATTTCCAAGAGATCTCTTTCAAATTTGTCAATCTATTTCTATCTCTCCATTCTTATACAAATTCCATTTTTTGTGTGTGGTTAATTTCTTTTTTTAAATTAGTGCTTCCCTGGTGGCTCAGACGATAAAGAATCTGCAGGCAGTGTGGGATGCTGGGGTTTGATCCCTGCGTCAGGAAGATCCCCTGGAGGAGGGCATGGCAAGCCACTCCAGTATTCTTGCCCGGAGAATCCCATGGAGAGAGGAGCCTGGCGGGCTGCAGTCTATGGGGTCGCTAAGAGTCGGACACAACCGAGTGACTAACATGCACACGCATTTTTAAAAATTAGAGTGTAGTAGGTTTACAACGTTGTCATAGTTTCAGGTGTACAACAAAGTGATTCATATATATGTACGTATATATGTATGTATAGTTTTTGCTGTTTTTTAGTCACAAAGAGTCATACACTACTGAAGCACACTCTCATGCATATGTGTGTGTGTGTGTGTGTCTGTGTATATATATTTTTTCAGATTATAGATTTTCCATTATAGATTATTATAAGACATTAAATATCATTCTCTATATTATACAGTAGGTCTTTGTTTTTCTATTTCATATATAGTAGTGTGTTTTTGTTAATCCCAAACTCCTAATTTATCCTTCCCCATCTCCTGTCTTCCCATTTCATAATCATAAGGTTTTTTTCTATGTCTGTGAGTCTATTTCTGTTTTGTGAATAAGTTCATTTGTATCATTTTTTTTAAGGTTTCACATATAAGTGGTATCATATGATATTTGTCTTTATCTGACTTACTTAATAAGTAATCTTTAGGTCCACCCATATTGCTACAAAGATTTCAATTTTTATGGCTGAGTAATATTTCACATATTTTAGGTTCACTATTGGGCTTACATTGAAAAGTGAAGATTGTAGAATAAGGAGAGCTAAGAAGCCATGTGATCTAGGGGAAATTTTTTAAAATTTATTTATTTTTAATTGAGGAATAATTGCTTTACAGTATTACATTGTTTCCTACCAAACATGAACATGAGTCAGCCATAGGCTTACCCGTGCCCCCTCCGCCTTGAACATCCCTCCCATCCCACCCCACCAGGTTGTTACAGAGCCCCAGTTTGAGTTCCCTGAGTCATGCAACAAATTCTAGGGAATTTTTTTTTTTTTTAATCCTGGAATCACTTCTTTAAAATGAAGCATACTGGAGAGCCAATCTATAAATCTATAAATAAGTCAATCCACTGATGGGGGGTAGGGTGTGTAACATGGAATCCCCACACTTCTTCCTCTTTCCTCGTCCCTCAGGCTGTTTTAAAAACCTTTACGCTAATCCAATTGGCACATTTTACAACAAGGTCATACCTAGAAGTTCTATAAATTGATCCAGGTTCTCCAACCAGGAAGAGACAAAAACAGAGCTAGAACGTGGGTATCTCATTATCAGTTTTCTGTTCCCTCTGCCCCAAAACTGAAGGAGTCTCGGAAGAAGTTGCATTCGGCCTCCAGCTTTCCTGGTCTCAGAATTTGTCATGTTTTGGGAAAGAATCTATAGTTCACTAGTCTTTTACCTTTATTCTCAGGAAGTCTGTAACCTACTGATAATAAATCAAAGCACCCTTGTAGGAGCATTCACATTTTCAACTAGATCAAAGCTCTGGGTTAAAGTGTGGTTCTGACCCTTGGCTGCAGATTAGAATCACCCGAGGAGACTTTAATAATACTAGATGCTGAATTCTCACCTCACATATTCAGATTTAATTGGTTTGGGGTAAAGCTTAGTATATTTTTGGTTATTTTTTTTTAATGCCCCAAAGTATCCCAATGTGCCAGCAAGATTGGGAACTGAGTTATAGTAATAAAATTAATTATTTATGTGTAGACCTCAGCCAGTAGATGAATAGTTAGCCATAATTACCTACTGCAGCTGGGAAGTAAGGCCAGTCCTGACTAATACAGCAACAGTGCTAGGCTCAATACTCACATCACCGAACCAAGCAAGCCCCTCCCCCACCAACTGTCTCATTAGGACTTTAGACATTTTTAAAAATTAATTAAATTAGTTTAGGCCGCACTGTGAGACATGCAGGGTCTTAAATCTCTGACCAGGGATGGAACCCATGCCCCCTGCAGTGGAAGCGCAGAGTCCTAACCACTGAACCACCAGGGAATTCCCCCTTTTCCTCTCATTATATTCTTAAAATCTTTATCAACGTTGATTGTCCTGGGAAGGGAGGAGAAAATATAGGAAATACAGAAGATACAGGAAAATACATGGAAGAAAATTAATATTATCCATCACCCTACCACCCAAAGATAACCTTTGTTTACATTTTTTGTTTGATTTTGAATCTTTTCTATTCAGATGGATAGACATGAAGTTATTTACAAGTTAGGATCATAGTGGACATAATATGTATTTATTTTTTAATTTGTACAGGCATATGGAAAATGCTCAAATAGGATGAAATTTTACACAAGAAGTGAATCTCCCCTCCCACTACCTAATCACCTCTCACTTCCTCAGAGGTGGCTAGTGTTACTAGTTCTGTGGCAGACTTCCAGAAATATTGATAGCTATATCTTCTAGTTATAAAAATGGTTGCATACTACACAGCCTATTCTATAATTTGCTTTCTTTGCAATACATCTCAGAGATGGGCCCATGGCCTTCACCTTTCTTTTTGACCCTGCATAGTTTTCCAGTGCAGATTCCCTAGAGTTTCTTAACCAGTCCATTTTTGGTGAGTATTTGTTTCCAATGTTCTGCTACTTTTATAATAAATATTTATTTAGTTCTTCATTCTTCCCTTAAATTTTTTCATTTACTAAATATACTTCAAAAATTATGCTAATGGCTACTGGGCATTCCATTGTGTGACTTGATAATAGATAATAATCTATTCAAATAATACTGAACTGTTAGACATCTATGCTGTTTCCATTTTTATCATTATGAATGATGATGCAATGAATAATCCTTACATATAAATCTTTGTATCTCCATGTCCCTAGAATAAATGAAACAGGATATAATTATTGGTCCAAAGGACATACTCTACTTTAGGCTTTTGACATAGAGTGCCAAATTGTTCTCCAGAAAGTTCATAGCAACTTCCATGAGTAATATATTAAAGCTTTAATTTCCACATCTTAAACTACAGTTACTGACTTTCAAATTATGGGATCGGCCCACTCTAATTTGAAAAGATACATGTACCCCAGTGTTCACAGCATTATTTATAATAGCCAGGACATGAAAACAACTCAAGTGCCATCAACAGACTATTGATTCAAGAGGGGTGTGTATGTGTGTGTGGGTGGGTATGAAATGGAGCATTACTTAGCCATTAAAAAGAATGAAATAATGCCATTTGTAGCAACATGGATGTACCTACATAATATCATACTAAGTGAAATAAGTCAGACAAAGACAAATATTATATGATATCACTTATATGTGTAACCTAAAGAATAATACAAATGAATCTATGTATAAAACAGAAATAGGCTCACAAACATAGAAAACCAACTTATGGTTAGCAAGGGAGCAGGGAAGGGACAAATTAGGAGTATGGGATTAACAGATATAAACTGCTGTATGTAAAATAGATAAACAACAAATAAGGATTTCTTGTATAGCATAGGGAATTATTTTCTATATCTTGTAATAACCTATAATGGAAAATAATATGAAAATGTATATATATACATATATATAACTGAATCATTTTGATGTACACCTGAAACTAACAATATTGTAAATCAACTATATAAAACAGTGATGATAATAAAAAAGTATTAGAATAGAAAATAAAATTATGGGATTGGTTTGGGCTGAAAATACTTGTAATTTATTATCTAACTGTAATCTCTCTTCATCATTATGAAATACTCTGAGGCTTTAATAATTTCAGGTATTTTTTTAATAAACATATGCATCTATCTAATCACAACAAACACTATTTTAACTGAATAATAAGCCATGTAGATAACTACATTTTAGAAACTCGAAAGCCATTTTATTTTAGGGAGTTCAAATAAAACCCATCATTCAGAGATAAGTCTTCTTGGTAGTACATCCAACATATTCCAGACTTCAACACAAATCTACCAGATCCCTAGTTTGGATACATTTTGAGCTTGTTCTATATGTATTTCTAAAACTTCATTCTGAAGATGCAAAACCCCCCTTTAACTCTTTGTGTCTAGGGGTATATAGTTTGTAAAAAGTAAATAGAAGCTCTATAGACTGAGCCTTCACTTTCATTCACAAGGAGTCCAAGGGAAGGATCACTTTGCTTAGCTTCATGAGGATTGGACCTCAACGGTGACATTTTGCAGGGATCAAGGAAAGGATGTTACCAATTAGTGAAGGAACAAATGCTCCCTAGGAAGAGAGGAAGTCCTATTTAATATCTACTTAAGCTATCTATTTAACAGGCTACATGCTATGCATTTGCCACTGTATTTGTAGGGAAAGTCTCCAAATAAAGTATGTTTCAATTGATTTTTTAAAAGTAAGAGCTAGATTAACTGAGGGTAAAGCAATTTCACAGGAACTCTTTCAACCATTCAGTGCTTAAATCTTTTTAAAGTCATCACACCTCACTTCTCTTGGACTCTATGTCCTGCCAAGTGATTAATATCTAAAGGTCTGGAATCACTCAAATGCACCTAAATTATAGTTAGAATTTACCTGACGTACATGCCTTACAAGATTTTTTAGTTGAGCCTGCCTGGAGAATTTTGAGGCATGTGGTGGAATGTCAATGAGATGACAGATTGCTCAGATGCATGCGGTTGGCTCTGAAATGCCACCTAAGCCATGACACCATGCCAAAGGTATTTATTTCAGTGTACATTTTTCCATAAGGATGGGTGCAAGGCTGCCAATTCCACTAACTGCACTTCCAAGACTATAGATTCTAAACTTCTTCAAGGCAGAAACAGGAAAAGAAAGGTTATCTGAGGATTCAAGAATCATTCTCTTCTCTTCATTGAGATAAGAGGAGTATTTCAATACCAGGTTGAGCCACAGGGGCTTGATGACTACAAGGAACGAAGAATATTGATAAAATGGCAGGAAAACAATTCGTGTCTCCTCAATGCATCATATTCAAATGATTTCAACCTTATTTATTCTAAGGCCACATTTGTCAACTTAGTAAAATAGATATATCTTGCAAAGGCTGTGCGGTGTCACTGAATAACCACCTCAAACTCTATGACCTAACCATGGGGACCACTCGTGGCATGACTTAGGACTGGAGTTGGCAGGCATCGTTTTAGGGTGATGGGGGAGGAGTGGGCAGTATAAGGGGAGGATCATATTTTTTTGCCCACTGAAGTCTTACAGATCTTGCTCTAGGTTCTTTCTGAGGCTGTTTGGTATTACTCAGTGTCCAAGAATTGGAGCTATATGAACTCACAGTTCAAATAACCCCATTTATTCCTTTCATCATTTTTATTCATTCACTCATATATTTAACCAATTCCCATTTTGCAGCAAGTCAGGATACAGAAAGGGGAAGAAGACTGTGATTGGAAGGACTGGCCTCAGGATTGGGAAAGTTGGCCACAAGGCAGGAAGATGGGAACCTGGTTCTAGTTCCTGGGACAGGCTAAGTCCTCTGGGGAATTAGGTTCAAGCAAGGTTAGCAAAACCGAATTTAGGGGCTGAGACCAAATCTGGTACACTGCCTCAAAGGGGGGTTTGCACAACGTAGTATATTGCTTACACCCCGACAGTAGGGCTGGTGCTGATCCCCAGAAAGTCGGGCTCAGTTGGAAGTCCTGGATTGGTTCTGTGAGTTGGAGAGGGACCATTCCTGTGCTGGGGACTCATTGCTATTTGGAGGAAGCAGGCACTGGGCTTCCCTGGTAACTCAGTCGGTAAAAGAATCTGCCGGCAATGCAGGAGACCCAGGTTTGATCTCCGGGTCAGGAAGGTCCCCTGGAGAACGGAATGGCTACCCACTCCAGTATTCTTGCCTAGAAAATCCCGTGGATAGAGGAGCCTGGCGGGCTACAGTCCACAGGTTCACAAAGAATCAGATACGACCAAGAAACTAACACTTTCACTTACTTTCAGGCCCTTGACATTGATTTCCTTCCCTTTCCAAGCAGGGTCTGCTTAACAATTTCCTACTCTAGGTTTGGTTAAAACCAGTTTCCAACAACTTTAGATTTCTTCAAAATTAATCTTTCATAATTTTTTGTCTGTTCATCAAATAAATATTTAAAATGTAATAATCCAAATGAATATATTTTTCTAACACTTTACTCATAGGCAAGTATTCTTTTTAGAAAATAAAATGAAGCTTCTAGAATTATATAGTACACATCCTCAGATATACATTTCTGGAAGCCTCTGTATTTTGTTCTGCATGGTAATTGTTAGTACTTAGTAATTTTGTTAAATTTCCTTGTTATAAAGAGAGCAAAATAAAAACGAAAAGGAAGAAAGAAAGAAGCCATTATGAAAACTGAGGATCCTTGATTGCCAAAAAGGACAGGAATTATCACCTTAGGGTGTCAGTTTAGTTTAGACCATATCCAAAGTAGAAACCATACTTCTTTGCATATTTTATTACTTTCTGATTAGAAAATAACATATGCTTACTACAAAAAAGTTGAGAAATACAAAAAAGTATAAGGGAGAGTAATAAAATTACTCTGAAGCCCAGCATGGCCAATATTTTTCTATATATCATCTATTTTATTTTTCTTTAAATCACACTGTGCAGCTTGTAGGAACTTCCCTGACCAGGGATTGAACCTGGGCCACAGCAGTGAAAGCCTGGAATCCTAACCAGTAGGCCATCAGGGAACTCTCTATTTCCCTATAAAAATGTAAATATGATTTTTTGAACAAAGTTAGGATTAGGTATCACATCCCATTTTGAATGTCTGATCTTTTTATTTAGTAATCTCTTATGTTTTTTTCCCATCCTTACATATTTTATAACATACTTCTTCATTGAGCATTTAATAATTTATATTCACCGTTCTTCCACTGGAGCACATTTTAATCTTGCCTGTTTCTCCTCATTAATGTAAACAGCACTATCACAAACATCCTTGTCAAAATCTTGTGAGTACCCCTGAAATGTCATCCCAGTCAGAAATTTAATGACTGGGACAGAGGAATCAAATCATACTGTGATAATTTTTATGGAGATAATTCAAAACTAGAAGATTAGCAAAACATAGAGGGGAGAGAGGCCTGTCTCATCTTCAACAAACTCCCTAATTCCTACCATCTACGAGACCTCTTCTGTTAGTCGTTACATCTCACTCCTCCTACCTGGCCACTCCTGAGACCCAGCGTTTACTCTGGAAGGAATGCTACGTGGTAGCACAGGGTGAAAGAGTAGGAGCTAAGACCCTGGCCTGGAACCGGGGGACGCTGGATGTGTAATGTAGGAGCTGTTCCACCTTCAGACTGGCGGAGAAGTCACAGCTGTGGATCAGATGATGCATCCATGGGGCCCAGCGGGACCTGGGGCTGTCCAGTGCTACAGAAGGGAGTTCTAGCAAATGGAATGAGCCAGCTGTGTGCAATCTAGAATGAGTGCTACTGAAGGATTAGGTAGGCAGTCATTATTCGTAAGATCTGTCTGTGAGGTTAGCCAAGGCTAAAGTTCAGAGGCAGGGATGCAGTCTGCAAGATCAGGCAGTGGCAAAGTTTTGACAAGGACACAGGGAAGCAGGTCCAGACCTGGGATTATACTTGTGATGAGAAAATGTTCTGACTTGGGGATCAAATAAATGAATAAATCAATTGGAGTACAAATTCCATTTAGGGGGAGGTGTGTCAGTTAAATCAGGCAAATGACACGGCACGAACAAACAACCCCTGCATCTAAACAGTTTAAAACAACATGTTATTTGTTCCTCACATCCACTGCATGTCAGCAGGAGGGCTCTGATGTACATCGTCCTTACTCCGGAATCCCATGATAATCTGTATTATCTACATTGCCACATTGGGGTGAGAGGACTGGAAGTTCAACTTCAGTAATTAAATAGTTTCATTCATATTTCCTTGGCCAGAGCAAGTCAGAGCAAGTCACATGGCCATGACTAAAACCCAGGAAAGAGCCTGGAAGGAGGGGTGAACTTCAAATCTTCATGAGCATTGGCAGTGGCTGCCAGATAACGACCAAAGCTAGGTTCTAAAGAAGAGAGACTGTGAAGGGAGGGAAGACTCAAGGCATTAAGCTAGCACTTACCTGAACCCTAAGGCCTCTTCATCTGGAACCGACAGCACGAGTCAGGTTTCAGCAGACTGGGGTCCTGTCCCAACTGACTTTGAGAAGGGGCAGCAGGCGCGTGGTGGACACTGAATTGGGAGGATGGTGCAGTTAGAGAAACCCCACCCAACAGCTGCTTTCTCGAGCTCATGACTCAAAAGGACGAATTCTGCCTGTCCAGGCTATCCAGGTTGCCACATAATCTGTTCCTCAAATTTGTACTTTTAGGTACAGTTTTCCCATTCCTATAAAAACTTTCATAAGCCAAAAGGGTGTGAACAAAGAAGCAATTACCTTGAGACGCATATTGCTAACAGATGCACAAAATGAATCCAGATGAGCACAGATGCTCACAGACACAGTTCAAAGCCATGGCGGCTGATGCTGAGATGCTGAGTGTAGTTCCCAGGGAGGGAGGTTGGCCGGGTCGCTGTCACTGCCCCGGTTGCGTGCTGACTCCATAACTCACTATAAAGCAACTGTTGAATGATGTTGTCACTTTTCACCTCTTTTGACAAAAATCTTCTGATTTCTTTCGGTACAAAGTAGGTCCTTCATAAAAGTGGGGTGGCTTAAAGTGAACTTCTGAAAAGTGGGGGATGCCCATATTTTCTGGCCTATTATTGATAACCCCCTTCAGCAGGGTTGTCATGATTTAGCTCCCATGGGAACAAAAAAGCATTTGTGTGCATCCAGGTATGTAAAAGCAAATGTCAAACAGCTGAATGGCATCATGAGAAGCGTTTATCTCAGGCATAGTTGGAGACATTTGTTTAAGGTACATTACAGGCCAACCAGGGCCTCTCATTTTGGTAATTATAGTTTGGGGCAGTTTCCTAGGCTCCTTACAACCCCTAAATATTTCTAGAACACCTGCTCTGCCCTTGGGACTGTGCAGGCTGCGGCTCCTGACCTTAAGCAATTATAGCAGCAAGATGACAGGAGAAAGTAAACACTTGCTTGGTGTCCATTTCAAACAGTTCAAATTTTGGAGGATCTTCTGAAGAGTCAGAAAAATGCTAATTTCACACTCAAATTAACAAGAAAGAAGCTTGTGGCTTTTCTCTTCATAATAAGCTTTTCTAAAGGAAGAAAGATTTTTAAATTAGACAAAGTTTATCCAGTCTAAGGTAGGGGAGGGAAATAATTGAGTAAATGTGGAAATCACTTATTTTATGATTGTTTCATTGTTCCAGTAGCTAAGTCATGTCTGACTTTTTGAGATCCCAGGATAACCCCACGCGAGTGCCATGTCATGGCAAACAGAAAAGCATTACTCCCTCAGTCGTGTCTGACTATTTGCAACAGAAACTGTGAGTTACAAACCTTCTCCAACACAGGATACAGTTTTTGCTAATTAACAGTATGCAGTCTCCAAGTCAAGCTTCCTAATTGATTTGCAAAATGTTAGGGTTGTTAAAACTGGCATCCATGGTTAACACCACGCTTAATTCTTGCATGGAGCCCCAGTGAAGCACATGACCGGAATAAACATGTGGCTCAATTTCTGTCTGCATGGGTTCATTGAAACAGCTGGACACCAAGTAATAAGTGCGTGCACATTTTAAGTGTGTGACCATAGAGATCCCTAGAAATTAGATCCCTTACAATACTTTATTCCCTTTATAAAAACAAAAAATGTTCAACTATAAGAATGATTATAAATTTTCTCCTTTAAAAAGAGAATGTATATGAGTAAAATATTTGACATTTATAGAAACTTTAAAATTAAAAAATATATTCCCAGGAAAACTTTCATAATTAATTTCTTGCAAATCTTTGGAAGTCTTTGAAATAGAAAAAAAAAAAAAAGTGCCCTCTCAGAGGCAGTCTTCTACCTGTTGGTGGTCAATTCAATTACTCTGACCAAAAGTAGGAAGTTTTATAATTCATAATTTACTTTGGTGATTTATCCCATTTTCATGGGGTACATATTATTCTTATTAGAAAAATAACCCCTCTTATTATTTAAGAAGCCTCATGCAAGGGTTGAAAATGATGATACAACCATTTCATAGTTACATCAATTGCAAAATCAAGGACAATAACGCTTTGTCCTATGTATCTTTATGGCATTATGCCCAAATCATTTAGAACATAGTTGTAGTTAGGATCCTAAACAAGTTTAAAAGGCAAAAACTAACATTTCATATTCCTCAGGACCTAAATGGCTCAGTGGTTTGAAGAAAAATATACAGCTTAAAGCATTGGAGGTTTTGAAATTCAGGTTAAGTCCTGCCAAGAAATTAAAACTTGAATACGTTTAAGAGACAAATACAATAAGGCTTTCCTCAAAATACATTATTATTTAAAGGAGATGATCCTTGTTTCTTCCATTCTCAGATGAGTTTTTAAATTTCTTCCATTTTTAGTGCTTTTAGAAGATGACTATGTTAATTTCAATTTTCTGATTGCTGAACATAACCCTCTCATTTTCCCATAGTGTGAGCTATATCAGTGCTTTTTGTTTGGTGAAGATTTCACTTTCTTTTTTAATTAATTGTCAAGCATTGGTGATAATGTGAAGAAATGGGCATGCTCTTATCTTATAAATTGGCAACACTCTTCTAGAGAGCAATTTAGTGACAGTAAAATAAGTAAGTAAATAAAAACCTAAAAAACCAGGCATACTTTTTGACCTAGTAAAATGACATTTCTAGAAATCAAATATTAGAGAATTGGCTAAATGCATTATGCTATATCATGTGATAGAATATGACATTACCATAAATAAGCATGCTATATAAAAAAATACCTAATGATTGTTAAAAACATAATATCAAATGAAATACATAGTTAAATTGAAAAGCAGATTTTCAAACAATGTGAACAGAATGATCCTAATTATGTTTGTTAAAGTTATATATATTTAATATGATACAATATAATATGATATAATAGGGATGTGTTTGAAAGGTTGTACACCAAAATATCAATAGCTATATCTTTGGGAAGGGAAATTGTGGGTGATTTTTACTTTATACTTTCTGCTCTCCTATCTTTTTAAAGTTTCAAAAAGAACCTATTTTACTTTTGCAATTAAAATTATGTATGTATATTAAAATACATTTCTTAGAATGCAACATTATGAATGCATTTAATGCCACTGGATTGTATAAACAGTTAAAGTGGTAAATTTTAAGTTATGTATATTTTACCACAATAAAAAGGATACATTTATTTACTAAAAAATCTGGGTGTTCTTGCATTTGATGATGACTTTTTAGGTACAACACCAATATGATGCAGGGAAGAAAAAGTTGGACCTCATTACACTTAGAAACTTCTTCTCTAAGAAAGAAACTATTATAAAAATGAAAAGATAAGCCACATATTGGGAGAAAATATTTACAAAACATGTATCTGATGAAAGACTGGTACCAAAATATATAAAGAACTCTTAAAACTTAACAAAAAGAAAATGACCAACTCAATTTACAATGGGCAAGAAATCTGAATAGACATCTCACTGAAGAAAATAGATGGCAAGTAAGCATATGAAAACATGCTCAACATCATATGTCATCAGAGAAAAGCAAATTTAAATTGACAATGAGATATAACTACCTACCTATTAGGATGGCTAAACTCCAAAACACTGATGCTACCAAATGCTGATGAGGGTGAGGAGCACTAGGAACTGTTGGTGGGAATGCAAAATGGTATCGTCACTTTGCAAGATAGTTTGGCAGTTTCTTACAAAATTAAATGTATGCTTGCCAGACAATTCAGCAGCTATGCCCCTTGGTTTTTGCCAGAAAGAGTTGAAAACTTTCATCCATACAAAAACTTGCACATGGATGTTTATAGCAGCTTTCTTCAGAAGTGCCAAAACTTGTAAGCTACGAAGAGTCCTTCAGTGGGTGAATAAGCAAAGAAACAGTGATACATCTAGAGAATGGGAAGAAATGATCAAGTTGGGAAAAGACATGGAGGAATTTTCAATGCATATTTTTAAGTGAAAGAAGGCAATCTGAAAAGGCTACGTACAATATGATTCCAACTCTGACATTCTGGGAAAGACAAAACTCTGAAGACAGTAAAAAGATCAGTGATGGCCAGGTTTTCAGGGGAGGAAGGACAGAAATAAAGCACAGAAATGTTTAGGGCACTGAAGTTATTCTATATGATACTGTAATGGTGGATAAATATCATTATATATTTGTCAAAACCCATAGAATGTGTAACACAAAAATGAATCTTAATGTAAATTATGGATTTTAATAATTATAAATTAATATTATCTCATAAAAATAAACCAAAAAAGTTACATTAAAATATTATCTATCTTGAAAAAATACAGTTATTAACCAAAATAAAGGTCACTGTTTCCTGTCACAATTCTGCTTTAAAAATATTCATTTCCGTAATTACCTCTTGGTTACTTAATGCTGTATGGTAATTTATGGCATCTGACAGCAACCTCTAGAAATTTGCAAGCAGATAATTTTCATATTATGTAACAATGATTTGATCACTGATTCAGTATGAGTTCCAAGTCCCATCATTTTTACATTTTGATTAAATAATTTCACTATCTTGAATATATAATCCACATGCAGTTTGGGGATCTAATTTCTCAAGAGTCTAATAAATGTTTCAATAGAAACCAAGGGCAAAACATACAGAACACTTTAGAATTCTGTCACTTTTGATGATAAGACAGCATGAGGAAAAATGAAAAATGAGATGCCAAGGGTATTCATTGAGCACAAATATTTATTATTCTCTGTGAAGACACACACAGATGTAATTTTCACAATATGGATAGGTCAGCTTGGAAGAATTTGGGGGCTTCAGTACTGGGCCTGGGGCTGAGAAGGACTTTTCTATCAATCACAGAGGCAAACAGTATGAAGAGCAGCATGGAGAACGATGTGGCTAATTCAGACTTGCTCATGCCAAGGGATATGTTTCTGTTTAGGTGAGTAGAATAAAACTAAAGGGGCCTCCTGACAACGCTATTACTCAAAGATCCATGTGTTCATGATGCTTCTGAGTTTTAATAGAGTAGTATTCATCAGCTGGAAATGTACAAGTTGAAATTCAGCTTTGAGGTGAGGAACTTGGACAGAGCTGGGCACTTTGGGATATTCCCAGGCGTATGGCATAGAATTAAGCCTAAGACCCCGTTCCCCTCAGAGAACCTGGAGTGAAATCAGGTAACGAAAGTCAGAAGCCAGTCTTTTCCTTAAAGCAAACACAGTAGCTCTGGGTTCCACTACTGTTGTGGATGGGACTGTAGTGAACTCACTGTTGTGGTCCAGTTAAGACTTAGGAACTGCAGAGCTCTGCTGTCTGGGCTGTGACAACTCCAAAAACCAAGGAGTAACACTCAAGTCAACTTTATTTTCATGTATGTCTTTTGGCCTGATGTTAAGATACTGCTTTAGCTCATAGAGTAAAACAGAGTAGTCAGACTTGCATACTGTCACAAGAGCAATTATCCCCATTAGATATTAGTCCTCTGGAATCAGCCTTGCCCAGAGCTATGCATTTTGAAATATCAGGTATTTTCTCATATGAGTTGGCAAGTCATCCAACTCGCTATTTGATGTTGCAATCAGGTGGCTGCTGTCATAGATCAGTAGATACTCAAATCTCTGCCCTACAGGGAATGCTGCCATTGGCATGAGACAGCGTGTTCGTTTTGGCTTTGTGTATTGCACATTTGACTGAGCCAGTGTTGTGCAAATGGAAGGTGCATCATAGCTTATCATAATGGAATAGCAAAGCTAAAAGATACTGCATGTCTAAATCTTGCACTCTCACTTTACGTGTATTCCCCAAAACACTGTAAAATTCTAGAGGGCAGGGACAATGTCTTATTTGTTTCTACCCGATCAACATAACTTCCTTCTTTATACATGGCATGCAAAGTAATTGAGATGATTTACATTTACATTCCTCTGAGAAGCAAACCTCTTCTGTTTATTGCAAACATGTCTTTTCTCCATGAGTCCCTCATGCTAAGGCCAAAACCCACAGGAGTGTGATTCTTACTACATCAAACAGTCCAATCTTGCTTATTAGTGCCTCAAGAAATACAGAGGGAGAATCAGCCACTTCCCCAGGGCTGGGTCCTTTCATTGCCCCATAACATCAGTGAGGGAAGGGCAGAGGTTCAGTTCAAGGCTCAATCTATCACACTAGCCTTTCTTGGTCCTCCATAAGTGAAAGATGCAGGGGATGGACCAGAGTTCCTAAGATTAAAGCTCTTTTCAAGACACTTAATACACACAGAACAATTTCTCTCCCCAGACATTCAGAAAGTGTTTTCACAGCAGCCCAACATGTGCCTAGAATCAACTTCTACTAATCCCCTCCATTTCTATCCTTGTGACGATCTTTTATATCAGAGGGATTTGTGCCCTTCCTTGCACATAGGATCATCTTGGTTCATCCCAATGATGTGTTAGTAATTCCGAAACTCCAAGAAAAGCCTAACTCCTAGTGTCCCTTTTCTCAGAAGGGCCCTTGGTTCTAGGAAAACTTGCCCACCACTCAGACTGCTTCTAGTTGAAGCATTAATTCCTCATTGTCATTTGCTCCTCCCTTTCTCCCTTCTTTTGCTATGCATGTCATCAATCCCTAGGGTGTTGAATTTGGCCATGTGACCTGTTTTGGTCACTGCATTAAAAGCAGTTAGTGACCGTTTCAGCTAAGCTGAGATCTTACAATTCATACCAACCCTTGTGTACCTCTGCCATGCATGCATAGAAAGAACATGTACTAAGAATCTGTTGCTCCTTTAGGCTGGCTTCTGGAACAGAAGACCAGCGGATTAGACCTGAAACTGAGCTGTGGCCTAGAGTCAAACTTCATTGAATCCTGCTAGGATCAACAATCCCACCAGAGGCTGACTGACCTGCAGACTAGTGAGCAAGAAATGTTTGTTGTCATATGCCACTGAGATTGTTTGTTATTCAGCATTAATGTAGTGATAGCTAACTAATGTACTTCATATACTACCAGTGAGTATGGGGGAAAGAGAGCAAGGCACCTGGTGGAATTTAGTGTTCAGGATGCTGTTATCAAATCCTCTTGGGATCAACACCTGTGGACAGGAGGAAAGGAAGCAGGACAGGACACAGGCAGAAGCTCTACTGAAATGCCTGCCCGACAACTAACTCAACTGACCATGTGGGCCCTCTGGAGATAAAAACAACAACAACTCTATTGCAACAACACACTCAGTGCCCAGATCTTGGTATCTAATACCGTTTTGCAGTAAAAGGAACCACACCTCCCTGGAGAAATGACAAGTCCAACAGTTGCGGCAGGGAATGTACAAGATGCCTGGAGCATCTTACAGTGCCATAAAGTAAGGAAGTGCCAAAAACAACAACAATGATGACCACAAACTGATGTGTCAAAGAAACACAGGAGCCAACCAAAAGAGGTGCCACAGCCAAAGCTGGAATAATTTGAGCACCAGAGTAAATAAGGCAATAATGAATTGTAGTTCAAAGCGTAAGACAAATATCCAGAGTCCATACTCATATAAATACATGCTTAAATAAATAAATAAGGGAGAATAACCAAATCTTTTGTACAGAAGAATTCCAAATGCTTTATGTAAATACCTCTCCTGCAGGAAGGAACAGCATAACTCCCCACTCTTTACTATGGGCTGTGGATAGTAATTTCTTTCCACAAAGTATAGTACATAAAGAGAGAGAAAAAAGAGTAACTTCATAGTAGAAAAACATAACAAATACTACACCAGCCGTATACATAAGTTTCATATCATCAATGATAAATCATGGTGATAGTCTGTACCCTGGATATGATGTAAGGAGAATGGTACTTTATCTTTACCGTCTTCCTCCCACAAACCCTAACCTCATTCTAACTGTAAGAAAAACATCAGACAAACCAGAGATAAACAATCATCAGACAAACCCACCAATTCTAAAGAGTACCTACCAGTACGCCTCAAGACCGTCAAGGTCATCAAAACCAAGGAAAGTCTGAACTGTCACAGTCCCCAAGAATCCTAAGGAAACATGACATGTATGTAATGTGTCCTAGATAGGATCCTGAGGCAGAAAAAGAATGTTAAGCAAAGTCTAAGAAAATCTATATAAAATATGGACTTTAGTACATAATACCAATGTATTAATCAATATTGCTTCATTTAGTTGTGACAGATACATCATCCTAATGGAAGATGCTAATGATAGGTGAGATTGGGTACAGAGTATATGGGAAATCTCTTTTGTTTTGCAACTTTTTAAAATCTAAAACTATTCTAAACCAATAAGTTTATTTTTAAAAAACTAGGATGTAGAAAAGAAGGAGGTGTTTAGCTTTGTTTTCTATTTGTTTTTAAAATTTTGTCCTCTACAAAGTAAAACAGTAACTTATTGCACATTTCTATTTTGTAAGAATGGTCTCTGCAGTAGAAGGGTATCTGTATATAGCAGGATGGGGGATTTATAGGTCTCCTGGATAGAAGGTTTTTGTTTTTTTTTTTTAATGACAACCATGGGCGGGGGTGAATATGCAGAATACATCATGCCATGAAATTAAAAGATGCATACTCCTTGGAAGGGAAGTTATGACTAACCTAAACAGCATATTAAAAAGCAGAGACATTACTTTGCCAACAAAGGTCCGTCTAGTCAAGGCTATGGTTTTTCCAGTGGTCATGTGTGGATGTGAGAGTTGGATGATAAAGAAAGCTGAGCAATGAAGAATTGATGCTTTTGAACTGTGGTGTTGGAGAAGACTCTTGAGTCCCTTGGACTTCAAGGAGGTCCAACCAGTCCATCCTAAAGGAGATCAGTCTTGAGTGTTCATTGGAAGGACTGATGCTGAAGCTGAAACTCCAATACTTTGGCCACCTGATGCGAAGAGCTGACTCATTGGAAAAGACCCTGATGCTGGGAGGGATTGGGGGCAGGAGGAGAAGGGGATGACAGAGGATGAGATGGTTGAATGGCATCACCGACTCGATGGACATGAGTTTGGGTAAACTCCAGGAGTTGGTGATGATGGACAGGGAGGCCTGGCATGCTGCAATCCATGGGGTTGCAAAGTGTTGGACATGACTGAGAGACTGAACTGAACTAAACTGGATAGAAGTTTACTGATTTTTTTCTTCCAGTGTTTGCTTCTTGAGCTCGTTAGCATTCAGCTACCTTTGGCCAGTGAATTGGCTGTCTTCCTGTGTTTGACAGATTGCTAACTCTCCCAGGCCAATTCACAGTCTGAAGATCTCCTTAGCTAAATGGAGGAGAAATGTTGATGGTATCCTTGCCAGTCACTGTTTTTAGTCCCACTGAAGCTTCTGAAATATTAAAGGGGCAGGCCCTTGATTAGAGGAAGCTTTCATTATTTTCATTTTTAATTAATTAATTAATTTGGTTGTATTATTCAGGTTATGGAATCTTAGTTCCCTAACCACGGGTCAAATCTGGGCCTTCTGCAGTGAAAGCACAGGAACCCTGAGGGACTGCCAGGGAATTCCCTCATTTTCCTAAAAGAATATTCTCTCATGGGTGCTTTTTGGTGTGTCCTTCTCTCACAATGATTTCCACTTCTCTTAATCTTTGCTTTTTCATTCACTGGCTCTTGGGGTGGGCATCTGCACCATTTTTACAGTAGGTAGCTCTGGCCCCCAGCCACTGCTGATTGGATGGATTGGTGGTAGCTCACGACCCAGTGGACCTGTCAGGATTCCTTCTTGAGGGTTTAGAATTGGGGCTGAGATTTCTGTCTCAGAATTTAATTGGCCTCTTGAGTTGAGGGGATGAAAGCTCCTGAGACTTGCAGCACAATTATCTTTAGCCATGCCAGTTTCCTAATGCTTGTAGCCAAAAGTATTCCTATTGATTCAGAGCAAATCTATTTCTAGTAAGTATAGAAGAGGGTGAGAAAGAAAGTTAACATAATGATGTGCCAAGTCTCGTGCTAGGCATTTTTTATTTATCTTCTTGAGAATATTTGTGTCTTAGTAAAACAAAATTGGTCAGATAATATGATCACAGGATCCATGTCCTCATCAGAACCTTGATAAGTCTCCAAGATTTGGATTATCAGTGTTCATCAGATATGTCGACAGAATGTGAGTTCTGCCTTTCTCATTCTAACTCGTTCCTAGAATATTTCCTGTTGTGGATATGTATTGTTTTTGGCTCCCCATTGTCCATTCATTGATCTTCTGGTGAAAGGAGACTGATTTTCCTTGGGGAAACTATCCTCTTGGGATTTGGTCATGCTTAAAGATTATCTACTCCCAGAGTTTTCAATCACATGAACCAATAAAAACCCCTTTGCTGAAGCCAGTTTGAGCTGGGATCTTGCCACTTGCAATGGAAAGAGTCCTGTTTCACATACTTAGAGGAAGTACATGCTTTTGTTATGAATGGGCTCCACTTATTTCCTCTGTACACTTTCTGACTCAGTGCCAAGGCTTCTTTTCTACCTTCACTCTCCCCCTCTCACCCAAAATTCACCCTTTATCTCCATGAGTGTGTGTGTTTGTGTGTGTGTGTCTGTATCTTCCAACAGGGCCTTGGTTTAAAAATGCATATCATTTAAAAGACAATGGAGCTGGTTTGTTTTCACAGTTGATTAGCAAAAATGTTTTAAGTGCTTGCTTGAAAATCCTTATTCTCAATGTCTATATGTCTCTTTCCTGAAAGTACTGTCAATGATATGTCAGAGCATGCATCAAAATGATACCCTACATTTTTAGAACCAATATAGTTGACAGTGCACATTCACATGTGTTAGTTCATTTCACCCTTAACATGTAAAGGAGATGTTGTCTTTATTGTTAAGATGAGAAAACAGAACCAAAGAAGTTAAGGGCCTCATTCCTAAATACAAAATAATGGCTAAGAGTTACATGAGAGAGGGCATCCAGTGTGCCAATATACCTTTCATGATTTAAGCCAATGTCAGGGGTATTATATTACATCTGTACTTTACAGATATAGAAACTGAGACAAAAATGTCAAAGCATCTGCTATTCCATATCTGCTAATCGGCAAAACCAGAGCCTGAATTCTGACCCAAGTCAAATGACTTTTGCACAGTTATCATTTAATATAGCAATGTGCCAAAAGCCAACAACTGGAAACAAGAATGAACTTGGCCTCATGGGGAGATCATCAAACTAGAATCTGGAAGCACTATTTTTTCTTATAACTCTAATAATGATGCATAAGGATGTATGTATTTTGCATCAGAATTTTTACTATTTTAATCAACTGAAACTAAGATAATTTATAGAATAGCACATATGAATAGAGATTTCAGAATTTTCAGATGGAGTACTTAGTTCTTTTTATATTCCAGTTCTTAAAAATCAATTAATATGTTGTATCCCCCAGTCCTGCCATAAGTAAAAAAAGATCTACTTTTAAATCATTTAGCATTTAAGATAATTATTAAGCTTACCTTTGAAGAAATAATATTTCTTTAATAACACAACATATGTGTAGATAATAAAAAATCTAATGGTTTCTTTCAAAAAACAAACTTAAAAAGGTTAATTGAATTAGAAGTGCATGTGTATGTCTGTGTGAGTGTATAAAATTGTGCAGCTTTAAATTTTACTTATCAGCAGCAGCTGCCCTTAAGGAATAAAACTGGCTTTTTGCTTTTTAGTGATTTTTAAAATAGAATTGTAAATAATACCTGCCAGTTAGAGCAATGTGACTTACAGTATCAACATTTCCAAAGAATTATTTGTTGTCTCTTATCAAGTTACTTTTTCACTGTATTTCCATTTTCCCATCTATGAAACAAAGACAATGATATTGATTTTCACATATTTATACAAGAAAATGAATTTGTCACAAAACTTCTGTGGTAGTCTTCCAATGGAAATTCATTGTTCCAGAAAGAAAAGACTAGTGGCCGCCAGCTAACTTGACACTCCCTTAGATTAGACTTGGTACTTCCCAACTTTTATCCCAAGTAGGATTCGAAAATCCATGGACATGGTCAGGGTGTAGGGAGATCCAGTGTCCAGGGAGAAGCCCTAAATCAGGCCAGAGAGAAGGGCCAATCCAACGAACTGGGAAAGATGCAAAAGCAAGTAGGAGACAAGAAGAACAGAAGCAGGGACGCCAGAATGGAGCCAGCACATTCTGGATGGACACTGCAAGGATGAGCTGTCATGGATGGAAGAGGTTGACCTAGGGCGCAGAGTACTTACGGGCCTTTCTTAGGAAGAGGAAGATCTAGTACAGAGTGTGGGTCGCAGCATTGTTCTATAGTTGAATTTTCCTTGAGTTCAAATAAGGAAATCTTTGTTTCCCATTTCCAAAAGCATTTTACTTTGGAAACTTTCAGACACAACAGCAGAGAGGATAGAATGATGAATTTCTATGTCCTATCACTGCTTCGACTATTGCCACAATTTGCCAGTCTTCTTTCATTTATCCTCCCCTACCTTATTCATTTATTACTCTGACTGGAGTATTTTAAAGGTCATTCCAGATGTCAGACTTTAATACTTTTTACTGCGTATCTCTAACTGGTAATTCATGAAACATCTCTAATTGATAAGTAAGCGGAAAACTTAACAAGTTCTTCATGCTATATAATATCACATTCATATTATAATATAAATTTTTATTTTAGTTTAATTTTATAATATTTTGATTGTCTCGAAGGTATTTGGTTTGGATCAGGGTCCAAACAAGACTCACATGTTGATTTTGGTTGTTTGGTCTCTTAAGTTTCTCTTATTCTATACTGGCCCCCCTTGTTCAGCTACCTGTTTTCCATGTCTTTGATTTGTTGGAGAAACTGGGTCATTTGTCCTGTAGAACAATGTCCTATATTTCGCATCTTCTCACTTACCTTGCTCCACAACCTCCCTTTTTTTCCCCTAAATTAGAATATAGACACTTGATGAGATTCAGATTAATTTTTTCAGGCAAGAATATATCATAGCTGGTGCTATAAATAAAATATTTACAACCCATCTGGCAAACCTATACACATGGTTTTATGTGGCCCATAGAATTTATGTTTATTTGGCGTATATATTTAAAAAAAGTAAAGGTTGAATTGGTTTCTGAGACCCGAGTTTTGTCAGGAAACAGAACATTTTATCAGAATATGGACGGAGTTAAGGGAAGCAACAGGCCATGGGAAGACAATCTGGGGCTTGTACTTGCGAGGAGCCGTCATGCCCCCATCCCTGAAGGGCCTGTGGACAGGAGCCTTTGGCAGAGGATCGTAACCAGGGCCAGCCCGAAGCAACCCAATACTTTACAGAGCTGGAGAGGGAGAAATCACTCCCCTTCCTCAGTGTCCTCCCTCCCGCAATGACGCACTAGTCGGTGACTCCCACTGGTTGAGCTCAACAGGAAGCTGGGACTATATGAAAAAAGAATCTAAAAAGAAAAAAAGAGTGGATATATGTATATGTATAACTGATTCACTTTACTGTACACCATGAAAATTAAAGTTGCTTAGCTGTGTCCGACTTTCTGTGACCCCATGATAGTCCATGGAATTTTCCAGGCAAGAATACTGCAGCGGGTTGCCATACCCTTCTCCTGGGGATCTTCCCAAACCAAGGGATGGAACTCAGGTCTCCCACATTGCAGGAGGATTCTCTACCAGCTGAGCCACCAGGGAAGCCCCTGTGAAACTCATACAACATTGTAAATCAACTATACTCCAATAAATATTAAAAAGAGAAACAGGAAGCTTGAAGACAAAGCAATCCATTGATACCGATATTAAAGGCGAGCCTGTCTGCACAAAAGAGAGTCAAGAAGGGTGGAGAGTGGATTTGGAGGGGCAGAAAATTTACCAATATTTACAAATTGGAAGACTCTTACATGAAATTCTGGATTTCTAGTTTCTCTCATCATACGAGATGACCATGCAGCCCCAAGACCAAGTGTTGACAACTGGTTAGAGTTGAGCATCGGTTGCCCTATGTCTGATACAGAAGCAGGGCTGTGGATGTCAGATCAATCCTAGGAAGGAAGGGAATGAAGAGAGAAGAGAATCCTGGAACAAAACTAATTACCTACCCAGAAGAAACTTTGAATCCATAAGGAGCTGAGTTAACTATGAACTGGCCAGATAATGTTTTCAGTTTTAGTAGAGGAAATGGGATCTCATGTGAATTTAGCTCTGTTTGACTAGAGAAAACTAAAGGAATAAAAAATTTTCACACTTGAATATTGCACTAATATGAAGTGTTATTATGCTCATGATAACAAGAAAAAGAATATGGAAAAGACAATCCACATAGGGAATTCCCTGGCAGTCCAGTGGTTAGGACTCTGTGCTTTCACTGAATCAAGGTCCTGCAAATCCTGAGATGCAGCAAAAAAAGAAAAAGAAAATCCACATATATTTAGAAGTGAGCTGAATGAGAGTCCCTTGGACTGCAAGGAGATCCAACCAGTCCATCCTGAAGGAGATCAGTCCTGGGTGTTTATTGGAAGGACTGATGCTGAAGCTGAAACTCCAGTACTTTGGCCACCTGATGCGAAGAGTCGACTCATTGGAAAAGACCCTGATGCTGAGAGGGATTGGGGGCAGGGGGAGGAGGGGACGACAGAGGATGAGATGGCTGGATGGCATCACCGACTCGATGGACATGAGTTTGGGTAAACTCCGGGAGTTTGTGATGGACAGGGAGGCCTGGAGTGCTGCGATTCATGGGGTTGCAAAGAGTCGGACACGACTGAGCGACTGAACTGAACTGAACTGAGTATACATATATACATTTTGGCTGATTGCCAAATGACTGTGTGTTAAGATGGTTGCTCTGCTGAACACAGTTGTTACATTTTAGAATGAACTCCTAGCCTACAGGAACAAAGGTGAAAATATTTTCCTAAAAGCAATTAATATGCCTGTTTTATTCTTGAAAACCTTATAACCAACTAAAATTTTTGACATTATCGTGCAGGAACGATCATTTCTCAGCTCCTAGGTTGTTAGTAAGGTCGAGATTCTGCCTATTGCTGACACCAAATATATCAGGTCACTGTATATAGTAGCTCAGGTTATACACTACACAAGGCT
The DNA here is from genome assembly GCF_963930625.1 of Muntiacus reevesi. Classification (NCBI taxonomy): domain Eukaryota; kingdom Metazoa; phylum Chordata; class Mammalia; order Artiodactyla; family Cervidae; genus Muntiacus; species Muntiacus reevesi. Next base: position 50,535,262 of record NC_089265.1, read on the forward strand.
AGGTAAGGCCAGTTGCTGTGTGGCATCTATAAATAGGCATTTTTTGGTGTGGCTAAAGATGCCGCATGCTGCAACTAAGACCTGGTGCAGCCAAATAAATTATTTATTTATATTTTTTAAGAACTTGCCATGAACCCTTGCCTTCCACAGAGGGGAAGGGAATAAAAGAATGTGCATCTATCCCAGACATCAGAGTATCCTTGAAGCTCACTGCTAAGCCAGCAGCTTAAAAATGATGGGCAGTGTGAAGACACGGAACATGTGGGTCAAAAGCAAGAGGAGTAATGATGAGAACAGTGAGCAGGAGACGAGAGGCAGAGCTAAGAAGCAAAGTTTTTGCTTCCTAGACAGACGTTTTTCACTCCCCCTTTTCTTCATTCCCATAGCCACTGCCTTGGGTCCTGCTTCCCTGATCTCTCTCCTGGACTGTTGTTGTACAAGACTGGGAATCAGATTCTTAAACTTAGGTTAGAGGATAGAGACTGCACATAAAGCAAACATTTTAAATGACTCAGTCATTTCCCACAAAGCACAGAGTGTGTGGTTTTGTGAATACAATTTAGCGACATTCATGCACCTCAAAGTTTGAGAACCACTGAGTTAACAAGAGAAACGGAAGGAAAATAAAGATCTTTTATGTCTGGGCAGTCAAGCTGGGCTTTCTTTAAGAAAGAGGGAAAGGCAGGGTGGGATGAATTGGGAGATTAGGATTGACACATACCCACTATTGACACTATGTATAAAACAGATAACTAATGAGAACATTCTGAATAGCACAGGGGACTCTACTTAAGGGTACTATGGTGACCTGAATGTGAAGGAACTCCAAAAAGGAGGGAATATATGTATATGTATGGCTGATTCATTTTGTTGTACAGGAGAAACTAATGTAATATTGTAAAGCCACTTCAATAAAATTAATTAAAAAAATAAAACTATCAACTCCCTTGTGTTGATAGTAAATGAATGAAAAAGTTCAAGGTACTTACTCAGTTTCACTAACATTAAGCCTTTGTAATTTTAATGCATGCTGAGAGATTTTTTTTTTCTTTCCTGTTCTAAGGATTTAAGGAGTCACATCTTACAAGGGGATTCAGTTCTAAATTCTGACCATAACTTAAAGTCATAGTTCTCTGAACTGCCCTAAATTTTCCTTCTGGAATGTAGATCTATTCACATCACTCCTTTATAAAATTCTTCCATGCACTGAGCTCTTGACTTTTGATTTCATTGCCAATAATTCCTGGGCACAACAGGTGGGCCAAAAAGCAGCCTTTATCCCCAATGGAGAGACATGCTATGGTCCGATCTCCCTCACATATAAGTCGTGACTCATGTAGCACAGGTCATAGTTTGGGTTTACTGTAAACTCAATTTGGATCACCGTTACATTGATTTGATTAAACCACACAGGCAGTTGCAGCATCAATCATCATCGATGCCTAATCCGAAGGCACTTGGACATCAGGAGAAGTGCATGAATTTTTATCAGTCAGACTGAAATGAGGGTGTGCCATTCTGACTACTGTAGCCGTACAAGGGAAGTGGGAGATGTTTGCGCTCAGAACCTGCTGTTACTAGTGGTCAGGTACAAGTCTTTTGAAAATCTGACCCCTGTCAACTGATGGTACAGGAGTGGCTGGGAGGAGATACCCCATGTCCAAGGTCAGGGGTGGCGGCCAAGGGGAGCTACCCCACGTCCAAGGTAAGGAGCAGTGGCTGTGCTTTGCTGGAGCAGCCGTGAAGAGATACTCCACATCCAAGGTAAGAGAAACCCAAGTAAGATGGCAGGCACTGAGAGAGGGCATCAGAGGGCAGGCAGACTGGAACCACAATCACAGACAACCAGCCAATCTGATCACAGGACCACAGCCTTGTCTAACTCAATGAAACTAAGCCATGCCGCGTGGGGCCACCCAAGATGGACAGGTCATGGTGGAGAGGTCTGACAGAATGTGGCTCACTGGAGAAGGGAATGGCAAACCACTTCAGTATTCTTGCCTCGAGAACCCCATGAACAGTATGAAAACACAAAAAGACAGGACACTGAAAGAGGAACTCCCCAGGTTGGTAGGTGTCCAATATGCTACTGGAGATCAGTGGAGAAATAACTCCAGAAAGAATGAAGGGATGGAGCCAAAGCAAAAACAACACCCCGTTGTGGATGGGACTGGTGATGGAAGCAAGGTTCAATGGTGTAAAGAGCAGTAATGCATAGGAACCTGGAATGTTAGGTCCATCAGTTCAGTTCAGTTCAGTTGCTCAGTTGTGTCCGACTCTTTGTGACCTCATGAATCTCAGCACGCTAGGCCTCCCTGTCCATCAACAACTCCCAGAGTTTGCTCAAACTCATGCCCATCAAGTTGGTGATGCCATCCAGCCATCTCATCCTCTGTCGTCCCCTGCCCTCGATCCCTCCCAGCATCAGGGTCTTTTCCAATGAGTCAAATCTTCGCATGAGGTGGCCAAAGTAATGGAGTTTCAGCTTCAGCATCAGTCCTTCCAATAAACACCCAGGACTGATCTCCGTCAGGATGGACTAGTTGGATCTCCTTACAGTCCATAAATCAAGGCAAATAGGAAGTGGTCAAGAGTGAACATCAACATTCTAGGAATCAGTGAACTAAGATGGACTGGAATGGGTGAATTTAACTCAGATGACCATTATATCTACTACTGTGGACAAGAATCCCTTAGAAGAAAAGGAGTAGCCTTCATAGTCAACAAAAGAGTCTGAAATGCAGTACTTGGATACAATCTCAAAAACGACAGAATGATCTCCATTCATTTCCAAGGCAAACCATTCAATATCACGGTAATCCAAGTCTATGCCCTGACCAGTAATGCTAAAGAAGCTGAAGTTGAACAGTTCTATGAACACCTACAAGACCTTCTAGAACTAACACCCCCAAAAGATATTCTTTTCATTATAGGGGACTGGAATGTAAAAGTAGGAAGTCAAGAAACACCTGGAGTAACAGGCAAATTTGGCCTTGGAGTACAGAATGAAGCAGGACAAAGGCTAAAAGAGTTCTGCCAAGAGAATGCACTGATCATAGCAAACACCCTCTTCCAACAACACAATAGAAGACTCTACACATGGACATCACCAGATGGTCAACACTGAAATCAGATTGATTATACTCTTTGCAGCCAAAGATGCAGAAGCTCTGTACAGTCAACAAAAACAAGACCAGGAGCAGACTGTGGCTCAGATCATGAACTCCTTATTACCAAATTGAAGACTTAAATTGAAGAAAGTGGGGAAAACCACTATATCATTCAGATATGACCTAAATCAAATACCTTATGACTATACAGTGGAAGTGAGAAATAGATTTAAGGGACTAGATCTGATAGAATGCCTGGTGAACTATGGATGGAGGTTTGTGATATTGTACATGAGACAGGAATCAAGACCATCCCCAAGAAAAAGAAATGCAAAAAAGTAAACTGGCTGTCTGAGGAGGCCTTACAAATAGCTGTGAAAAGAAGGGAATTGAAAAGCAAAGGAGAAATGGAAAAATATACCCATTTGAATGCAGAGTTCCAAAGAGTAGCAAGGAGAGATAAGAAAGCCTTCCTCAGCGATCAATGTAAAGAAATAGAGGAAAGCAATAGAATGGGAAAGACTAGAGATCACTTCAAGAAAATTAGAGATACCAAGGGAACATTTCATGCAAAGATGAGCTCAATAAAGGACAGAAATGGTATGGACCTAACAGAAGCAGAGGATATTAAAAAGAAGTGGCAAGAGTACACAGAAGAACTGTAAAAAATGATCTTCATGACCCAGATAATCATGATGGTGTGATCACTCACACTCACCTAGAGCCAGACATCCTGGAATGTGAAGTCAAGTGGGCCTTAGAAGGCATCACTACGAACAAAGCTAGTGGAGGTGATGGAATTCCAGTTGAGCTATTTCAAATTCTGAAAGATGATGCTGTCAAAGTGCTGCACTCAATATGCCAGCAAATTTGGAAAACTCAGCAGTGGTCACAGGACTGGAAAAGGTCAGTTTTCATTCCAATCCTTAAGAAAGACAATGCCAAACAATGCTCAAACTACTGCACATTTGCACTCATCTCACACGCAAGTAAAGTAATGCTCAAAATCTTCCAAGCCAGGCTTCAACAGTACATGAACTGTGAACTTCCAGATGTTCAAGCTGGTTTTAGAAAAGGCAGAGGAACCAGAGTTCAAATTGCCAACATCCGCTGGATCATCAAAAAAGCAAGAGAATTCCAGAAAAACATCTATTTCTGCTTTATTGACTATGCCAAAGCCTTTGACTGTGTGGATCACAATAAACTGGAAAATTCTGAAAGGGATGGGCATACCAGACCACCTGACCTACCTCTTGAGGAATCCGTATGTAGGTCAGGAAGCAACAGTTAGAACCGGACATGGAACAACAGACTGGTTCCAAATAGGAAAAGGAGTACATCAAGCCTGTATATTGTCACCCTGCTTATTTAACTTAAATGCAGAGTACATCATGAGAAACTCTGAGCTGGAAGAAGCACAAGTTGGAATCAAGATTGCTGGGAAAAATATCAATAACCTCAGATATGCAGATGACACCACCCGTATGGCAGAAAGTGAAGAACTCAAGAGCCTCTTGATGAAAGTGAAAGAGGAGAGTGAAAAAGTTGGCTTAAAGCTCAACATTCAGAAGACTAAGATCATGTCATCTGGTCCCATCACTTCATGGCAAATAGATGGGGAAACAGTGGAAACAGTGTCAGACTTTATTTTTGGGGGCTCCAAAATCACTGCAGGTGGTGACTGCAGCCATGAAATTAAAAGACTCATACTCCTTGAAAGGAAAGTTATAACCATCCTAGACAGCATATTAAAAAGCAGAGACATTACTTTGTCAACAAAGGTCCATCTAGTCAAGGCTATGGTTTTTCCAGTAGTCACGTATGGATGTGAGAATTAGGACTATAAAGAAAGCTGAGCACTGAAGAATTGATGCTTTTGAACTGTGGTCTTGGAGAAGACTCTTGAGAGTCCCTTGGACTGCAAGGAGATCCAACCAGTCCATCCTAAAGGGGATCAGTCCTGGGTATTCATCGGAAGGACTGATGTTGAAGCTGAAACTCTAATACTTTGGCCACCTGATGCGAAGAGCTGACTCATTTGCAAAGACCCTGATGCTGGGAAAGATTGAGGGCAGGAGGAGAAGGGGACGACAGAGGATGAGATGGCTGAATGGCATCACCGACTTAATGGACATAGTTTGGGTAAACTCTGGGAGTTGGTGATGGACAGGAAGGCCTGGCGTGCTGTGGTTCATGGGGTCGCAAAGAGTCAGACACGATTGAGCGACTGAACTGAACTGAAATATCAACTTGTTGTTGCACTGCCAGCCTTCCGGCCTTGTCCTCTGCCACTAGCCACACGTATCACCTTTCTCACTGCAAGGACTGACTTGTGCCCTCTGTGATACCCTCATTCCTCTGCACATTCAGCACTTCTTTTCTACAATGCCCTTCCTCAGTCCTGCTGTGTAGACATTTTCTTTGACAATCCTCCTGAATGACTTCTCTACAGAGTGTTCCTTCTTATTTTACTACCCCTGTAAAATATAGTTCCTTCCTTGGATATTTAAGTCAGCTATCAATTTTCTTAATGATAATGTAATTCATTATTTACAGAAAATTAAAAAGGAAGGAGGAAGAAAAGAAGGGAGGGAGGGAGGGAGGGGAGGAAAAAAGGGTAAAGAGAGGAATGAAAATAGAAGGTAGAAAAGACAGAAGAAGAAAGAAAGATGGAAAAGAGGAAGGGATGGTAAGCAGGTAGGTGGAACAGAATGCAGAGGGGAAGAAGAAAGTGAAAAAGGGAAGGAAGAATAAAGATAGGGAACATGGGGAAGAATGGGGAGATGGTTTAGGATAGAGGATAACCATTAGTATAAGTGTAATATGTGAGGCAGGCTCTTCTAAAAGGGTTAGGGACAGAGGATCAAAACTATTGCTTCTCCTGCTATAGCTCCTGACTATCCAGGACTCCATAAAATCTTCTGCAAACTTCTGTAGAAGTCACACATGTGTCACTCCTTGAGGTTTAATCCACCTGTCCCCACGCCCAGTCAGGTTTACTTAGCAAATTCAGCTTTCTCTGTAAACTCCTCTCCTAGCCTTATCATGATGAGAGTTTTCAGCTCTGTCTTGCCCTGTGTTACATCATAAAGCATCCTATGTTAATTTGATTATGGAGGTCACGATGCGCTTTTCTCTTCTTCTTCACCTCCAGGAGTGGGTAACAAGAGGGTTTCTTTGGCAGAGCAAATGAATATTTGCTCATTTATTAATATACTCACCCCCACCTCCCACTCCTATTCCATTCACAGACTCAGCAAACATTTTCTGTTGTGGTATTAAATGAAAGGTACTTGTCAGGGGCTGCATAATCCACTTAGACTAGAGAAATGAATCATTCTTTGAATCTTCCTTTTCAAGACTTTTCTTTTGCTCTCTTCCTCTCACAAAACCCCACGTAACTGTTCTTATCTTATTTCCTTTGTGGGTCTCTATATTATTCTTTGCAGCAATTTTGATTAAAAAACTTTTTAAAGCATACAGCAACAGTCAAGCAACAGCAGTTCCGGAAGCATCTACAGAGTGCTGAGTTCATTCTTCAACCTTTCAGGCAAAATTTTTCCAGGAAGTCCTTCTCCTGCCCAGTCTGCTTGGAAACATTTTGCCTCACCCAAGTGGCTAGGGTGCTTTTTTCTCAGGTTTCTATTTTAGGGTTTGTCCCCCAGAAAATTTCTGACACAAGACTTTGGTTCAGGCAGTCTGTTGAGGTAGTTTCTACCATTGCAGCCAGGAGTGACTTTAAGAGTTGCCTTACAGGCTTTACTGTGAGCTGGTTTGGGAGCAGATAGTAGACATCACCTTATCCTGAGTTACACAGGAGTAGAAAAACTGGTGACCTGGAGCCAGCTTATATTATCTATCTTCACCTTTCATTATTTCTTAAATGAATGCAAAGTTTTAACCAGAAACCATGCAAGAGGTAGTTATTTCAATGGTAATTCTTTCAAATTCTTTCAGAATTTTATTTCTTAGCAGAAAGAAAAGAGGGGTGGTGGTGGCATTTTCATTCTTATTAGTTCAGCTTTGCCCTAAACAGTGGTCTAATCTGCTTAGAAGAAACCCAGGGGTTATGCCAGGGGCCCTAGGGCCTTCCAGAGGCTTGGCTCCAAAGTCAGTTCTGCTTTCCCGTGACCATGTTATTCTCATTCATCATTGTATTGCTGATGATCATATATTTATTATTTAAAAAGTGGAAACATACAGATTGTTTTCAATTTTAGTTTTTACAGCTTCTCTGTGCCAATACATATAAAGAATGTTTATTCAGAAAACTCAAAAAAAGGCAAATAGAATAAAATGAAAAGACTCAAATTAGCACTTAGAAGTAATCACTTTTAACATTTTGGCATCTATCTTACCTTTGTATATATAAAAGTTTTTTATGTAAAATTAATAACACATTATACATCTTCACATGTATCTTCATTTTTATATCAGGTGTAAATTATTTTCACTTAAAAATTGATTTTTAAAAATTTCAGTTTTGCACTGTGTAACATTTTACTAGTATTATTTGACATCTTTGACTAAAGCTGTTTGATTTTTAAAAAAAGCAAGGCATTCATTTATCTTTCTGTACTGGGTAAACTCATACATAAACCCACCAGTCAATATTTTCTGGCCATTAAAAATTCTCTCTAGCTCAAGAACTAGAAAGTAGCATTAAGAAAAAAAAACCAAGAGTTTCTTGGCAGTTTATCTAAAGACTGGCCTTTATAGGATATGAATATTTTAAAATTTGATTCCTACGAACATTTACATTGACCTTTTTCTCTATTTGCTTTGGAAATGTACAAGATGTGATGAGTCTAAGTATTATCAAATGCTTTTAATAAAAAATAAATTCTACTTCTCCTAGAACAAGAAGTCATACTCTTTATTTGAACAATGTTAGGTAGCTATAAATGAAAAGAAAATTACAGCAAAATCATTGATTAAAAAGAACTTAAATTCTCTTCCCACTATATAAATGTACCCGTTTATGGGCAGTGAGCCCCCTCTCTCCAAGGAAATGCTGTTCAGAGACCATAAAAATACATGATATTTTTTTGAAAATTACTCACTTTTGTACAATGATATACATCTTGAAAAGCACTGTCAAACATACCAGCTTATTGAATTCTCATGAAAAGCCTGCAAGTTGGGCAGACCAGGGTTAATATTCTGTTTTACAGGAGAGTTTGGTAAGCCAACTGTTAGATGGCCACAATGATCCCCAATTATTATCCATGACTTCGTTTAATCCTCAGCCCTTGAAAGTGGACTGGGCCTAGTGACTTTTTCCTAAACAACAGAACATGGCAAAGGAGATAGCAAGTCACTCTGTGATAAGGTTAGAAATGACTACAATTTCCATCTTATGAGCAGATTCTCTCTGTTGCTTTTCTACTTGCCTGCTTGAATGAAGCAAGGTGTCACGCTGGGAAGGCCCATGTGACAAGGAACTAAATCCTACCAACAGCCATGTGAGCTTGCAAGTGGATCCTTCTCCAGTGAAACCTAGAGACAATTACAGCCCAACCAACTCCTTGCTTGCAGCTCATGGGAGACCTTGAAGTACAGAAGCCAGCTAAGCCAAGCCAGATCTCTGACCCATAGAAACTATGAGAAAATAAACGTGTATTGTTGCAAGTCACGCTGTGTCAATGTGTTATACAGCAATAGAGAACTAATACCAGTGGTAGTCTGAGGCTGAATGTAACCTGTTTGTAGAAATAGTGAAATATGGCCACAATTCTCTGATACACCTGTCATACATAGGTGAGTTCTAGGTCCCCTCCGCTTGCATCTGGACAGGCCTGTGATTGCTTCCATCCACAGAGTTCACTCAAAGTGATGCTATTTGACTTCTAAGGCAGGGATATAAATACATCTTACTTATGTCTTTACTTTTTATTATTGTTCTTTTTAATGAATCAAAGTTATACATTTTGTTGAATGTTTATATCTTTATTGAATTATAGTTCACAGGATATAACATTATATTCAAAAATTTTAACTTTTGTGGATCTAAAGATTTGCAAGTTACTCTGAAGGTCAGTGACATGTAAATATTTTATCATTTTATTGGGCACACACAATTTTGATGTTTGATTAATAAAATATTCACTTTTGAAGTGAGCTAATTAATAAAACACTCACATTTGAAGCCCTGAGATGCTGTTAAAGAAGTCCTACAACCCTGAGGCTGCCATGCTGTTAGGAAGCCCAAGCCACTTGGAGAGGCTTCATGTAGGTGCTCAGGATCACAGTCATAGTTGAGCCTGCTTATCCAAGCCCCAGCACCAGGCAAGTAAGTGAAGAAGATTCCAGATGATTCCAGCCTCAGTCATTCAAATCTTCTCAACTGAGTCCCTGAACATTGTGAAGCAGAGACAATTCATGCTTACTATGCACTTTAAAAATTCCTAACCATGGGATTTCTGAGCATAATGAAATGCTCAGAAACGCTGTCTTCTTCTGCTGCTCTCTGGGCTGGTTTGTTGCACCGTAAGAGCTGGGACAGGGCCCAAGGCCACATGCACAGCTTGTAAGAAGTAGAGTTGGAACCGAGATCCAAGTTTTCTCATTCTCACTTCAGTATTCCTTCCGCCATTCCAGATGTTGCCTTTCTATCTAGGGTGTTTATATTTCCTTTCACTTGTTAGGAGAGAATCTCTGGTACAGTGGTGGTCAACTTTGGCAGCATACTGGAACCACTATGAAAGCATTTCAAGTACTGATTTCTGGTTCCCACCACCAAAGGGGCTGACTTTTTGGTTTGGTGTGCAGCCAAAGCATTAGGATTTTTATAAAAGTTCCTAGCTGATCCTAATATAGAGCCATGTTTGAGAATCACTACTCTATACATGCTTATCTCTGCCAAAGGTCACACTTGGTAAAGATCAAATCAATTCTCAATGATCCATCCTAGTGAAACGAAGCAGATTCGTAGAGAATCCAAAAGAGCAGATTATTTTAAAATCATAGTTCTATTAAATGTAGATTATGTGTGTGTGTGTGTGTGTGTGTGTGTGTGTGTGTGTGTGTGTGTATGAAAGTGCACATGAACACCACTGTGTGTGTGATTATTTCGGAGGAGGAAGATAAACTTTCCAACTTGTGTTTGCCAGGCAGCACGTGAAGCACCAGGAGTTACAATAGTGCTAAGCCCTAATATGTTTACAGTAAAGAAACTTACCCTCCAGTAATAAGAAAAAGAAGAGCAGAGCCTTGGAACCCAAGAAACCCTAGATTTTGGAAGTGTTATTATCCCACCTAATAGGATAATCACATAATAGGACTCATCACATAGGAAAATTATGATAAGTATAGAACTGTGAAGTCACATTGAAACATGAGTGCTGAGCACAGTTTATCTTAGTAGCTACATGACTTGCCTCTGAACACTAGCCTCATAGCACTCAAAAATCAAAATTGTGCATATGCCCAATAAAATGAAAAATATTTACAAGTCACAGAACTTCAGGGTAACTTGCAAATCTTTAGAATCACCAAAGTTAAAATTCTTGAATATGAGGGTCTATCCTGTGAACTCTAATTCAACAAAGATATAAACATTCAATAAAATACACAACTTTGATTCATTAAAGAGAGTAATAATAAATAAGTAAAGATACAAACAGTGGTATAGGAGCATAGAAGAAACAACTGCTTTCTCTGTGATTTGTTTAAACCAAGAAAGGTTAAGAAACTTGACTTCAAGGAGAAATTATCTAGGCTTTGTGTATGTGTTAAAGTGTCTACATATATACAATTATCCTACATACAAGCTACATATTAAATGCTATAAACTTATAGACAACAATATTATAATATTCAAACTTGTCTTTAGATCTTAATTATTCCCATCAAAAATGTAATTATGTGATATAATAGAGGTGTTAAGTAGCACTACAGTGGCAATCATATTAAAATATATAAATAGATCAATCAACATGTTGTACACCTTGAATTTATACAATGTTTAATTTGTCAAATGTATTAAAAGTTAGTTAAACTTAAAAGCTTTGTAAAACAAATGAAACCATAATGAAAATGAAAGGACAACCCACAGGGTGGGAGAAAATATTTGCAAATGAAGTAACTGACAAGGGATTCATCTCCAAAATATATAAACAGTTCATGCAGCTCAGTGTAAAAAAATGAACCAAAAAATGGGCCAAAGATCTAAATAGGCATTTATTCAAAGAAGACAGATGGCTAAACAGCACATGGAAATATGCTCCACATCATTAGTTATTAGAGAAACACAAATCAAGACTACCATGTGGCATCATCTCACATCGATCAGAATGACGATCATCAAAAAGTACACAGTAAATGCTGGAGAGGGTTTGGAGAAAAGGGAACTCTTCTACACGGTTGGTGGGAATTTAAATTGGCACAGCCACTATGGAGAACAATAACAGAGCTACCGTATGATCTAGTAAACTCACTCCTGGGCATATATTCAGAGAAAACCACAACTCAAAAAGCTGCATGCACCCCAGTGTTTGTTGCAGCACTATTTACAATAACTAGGACATGGGAGCAGCAAAATGTCCATCAACAGATGAGTGGATAAAGAAGATGTGACACATATATACAATGGAATATTACTCAGCCATAAAAAGGATGAAATAATGCCATTTGCAGCAATATGGATGGACCTAAAGATTGCCATTCTGAGTGATGTAAGTCAGAGAAAGACAAATATGTGACATTGCATATATGTGGAATCTAAACAATGGTACAAATGAACTTACTTACAAGATAGAAATAGGATCACAAATGTGGAAAACAAATTTACAGTTGCCAAGGGGTAAGAGGGAGATGGATAAACTGGGAGACTGGGATTGACATATACATACTGCTAGATATAAAATAGATAACTAATGAGAACCTCCTGTATAGCACAGGGGACTCTACTTAATACTCGGTGATGGCCTGAATGGGAAAAGAATCTAAATGAGAGTGAGTATACGTCCATGTATAACTGATTCAGTTCGCTGGACAGCAGAAAACCAATACAACATTGAAAATCAACTATACTCTAAAAAAAATTAATAAAAAACAAAAGAAAATTATGCTGCATTAGCTGAGACTGAACAAAATCATGGTTCTAATTCTAAATACATTTGCATTCCTTACAACATAGCCCTGTGATAAAGAGCAGGTTCTCTTTTTAGTGCATACCACCTGTGTGTGCGCTGATAGAATACTTTAATTCTGTTTTTATCCTTCTGTTCTGACTCTACAGGTATGTGTTGCCTTGACTGGCTGCCCATTAAATTGGACTCTTGTCATTTATAACATGCTTTTGGTTGGTGTTAGCCTTAAATTGTGTCCAAGAATCATCCTACTTTGCCTTCCTAGAGCTTTCACTTCTTTACGAGTTTAAAAGAAACAGCATGCTTTCTCATTTCCTATTTCAAAGTTCATACTGAAGAAGTGGTACACAATAAATCTCACTGTACTGCTTGGGTGAGTCTTCATAGAAGAGGTATTTTTTGAGCTGGTCCTGAAGGAAGCCTGTTGGAAACTCCGAAGTCATACACACACTCAGTACACAGCCTTCAGAAAATCTGTATCACAGTTAGGGAATCAAGCAGTAAAACTGGTGAAAATTAAATCACAAAACAACACTACAAGATATGTCCAAAAACGCTTAAATATTTGGCAAGTTCTTGGTATAGATAACTGGTACTGGTTTAGAATAGGGAGATACCTCCTTGACAAGGAGTAGATTGAAGCAGGTGGACCTCAGCAGACACTGAACTTGTGGACATGTACATACGTGGAGAGATGGAGTAGCAGGAGAAGTAAAGGAAAAACAGGGTGTAAGAGGGAATACATCATTGCCTGCCCTTACAGAGAGCGGGGGCTCACCCAACAGTGTGTTGGTGGCTTATTATCACCGCCTTGGAGTAAATTCATATAATTTAGTAATTTAAAAGATTTAATAATCCATAAACATCTACTCCAAATTTGGCTGTGGTATTCTGCTTTTGGTGGCTGCTACTTTCGTTTCTATTCATTAGTTCCTGTCCCATGAGCTTGCCACACATCTGCATTTTCACAAGACAGTGGGTATTTTTGGTGAGAGGCCCGGCAAATGAAAGACAGAGGGAACTAGCTGGTTATTTCCGGTAATGACTTGCGGTTTCACCATTAAGCAGAGAAGAGACGCTATGATGTGTTGTGGTCTTTCCGCTTTCTATCTATGCTAAGTTCATTTCCCATTTTCTAGGCACTTTCTTGAGCAGCTCTGCAGCAATCAAATTAAGGGGGCTATCACTGTGATAATTAAATGCTTTCAATTGTTAATGCTTGATGTTGCACCTCCTCCCGTGGCGGAACACAATGAAAGAGATGGAAATGCCCTGGAAGCGGGAATTACCCTGCTCTCAATGACAGGTAAGAACATGCTTCATAAGATTTGTGTAAAACAAAAATCATTTGTGAAGCAAGCAAAGCCTAAATGCTTCCATCTGTATATCTACCACAAATAATGAAATATATGGAAAATTTGATAAAGGTGTTGGGGAGCAGGATAAGGCAGCTATTTGATTTTACTTTAAGTTTATTTTTTTATTTTACTTCAAGTTTATAGGAAACAATTTCTAAAAGATTTTTCTCCCTTAAAGATCCTGTTCACATGTTCTCAGAGGTTGGGAAAAAATATGTGGGTGGGTAGATCCCAAGGCATTTGCTTAAGGCTGGTTCAGATAACTTACTCTGCAGATCTTTATGTCATGACAGTGAATCATCACTTTGATGCACTGTTGATCAATAGAAGGAAATTGTAGAGCAGTAAGTATGATATAACTGTTAAAAGAGATGCAAAGAAAACTGTATGCATGGATAGATGGATGTGTAGACATATCTCTCTAACCATCTATCTACCTATCATTTGTCTATCTATCCATGCAAAGGAAAAATCTGGAAGGCTACACACCTAACTATTAATCATGGTCAATTCAGGGAAGGGAATTTGGTAGGGATGGAGCGAGAACAATGAAGACGGATGACATATTTTACTTATATATTTCTGTTTTATTTAAATTGTTTGCAATTAATTACTTCTGAAGTTTAAAGATGCATCATAAAGAGAAGATAGCAAGTAAATAAATCACCAGCTGGGATCCAAAATATAAAAGTGAGTTGTTTAAAATGACAGCATAATATTTTTTAGCAGTGACAAATTAACTGCTTTGATCTCAGTATGATGGGTTTATAAGAGCTTATGGGGAAAAATGATAAATATTTAGTGATAGCAATTTTTTCAGTGGCAAATGACTTGTTCCTTGGAAATGAAAAGAATAAGAGGTAAAGTATGAGGATGAAAGTGCTACAAAATAGAAAGTCCTGGGATTGAGCTGTAACTTCCATGTAAAGGTGCATCTCAGGCAATACAAACAGAGCAACAACAACAAAACCTACATGTTTGGATGATAGTGACTGCATTACTTGGTGTGTGTGTGAGTTCTCAATCATGTCCGGCTCTTTGCGATCCAATGGACTGCAGCCCACCAGGATCCTCTGTCCATGGGATTGTCTAGGCAAGAATACTGGAGTGGGTTGCCATTCCCTTCTCCAGGGGCATTACTTTACAATGTAAATTCAATTTAATAGACTTGTGATTATGTAGTGTTATGGACTCAACTGTGGGCCCCACCCCTCAAAATCTGTATGCTGAAGCCCTAACCTCCACTGTAACTGTATTTGGAGGTAGGGCCTTTAATGAGATAATTAACGTTAAATGAGGTCATAAGGGCAGGGTCCTAATCCAATAGGACTGATGTCTTTATAAGAAGAGGGAGAAACTCCAGGAATGCATGTGCACAGAGAAAGGCCAGTGGGAAGGTGGCCGTCTACAAGCCAGGAAGAAAGGTCTCACCAGAAGCCAATCTTGCTAGCAACTTGCTCTTGGACTTTCCAGCCTCCAGAAGTGTGAGAAAATAAATTTCTACTGTTTAAGCCACCCAGTCTGTGGTATTCTATTATGGCAGCCCAAGCTAATACATTTACCTTACCATATGCAATCTGTGCGAAAGTAGAAGAATGATTACAGAAATGAACAATACCAGAACTCTGCCTTCTCGGATCGAAGCACAGTAATACATGGTTAAAACATGATTCTGGAACAAGACTGTACTGGGTGACCATGAGGAAGTTACTTAACCTTTCTGATCATCTATTTCCAATCTGTAAACTGAAGATAATAATAGTATGTAGGTTATAGTATTATGAGGTTAAATGCTTACTATTTGTAAAGAACCTAGAACAATATCTGGAACACAATGAAAACAATCTAAGTATTTGTTAAACAAATAGATGAGTACTGTCCATTGGAAAAGAGGATATAAGATCAAAAATATGAAGAATAACTTAAAATAGTAATGAGTTACTTATAATTTTCATTTAACACCTCAGATAAACTTAAGCATTCTCTATAAAGATTATGAAGTGCCTCTATTAATGTAAATCCAAATTATGATGTTAAAAAGAAGATGAAATTAATAGTAATATACCAATGTTGCTTTATTAATTGTGACAAGTATTCTATATTTTTGTAAGATGTTAATAGGGGACATTGACTATGAGATATACAAGAACTCTGTGCTATGTTTTCAATAATTATATGTAAGTCTGAAACTATTCTTAAAAATTATGTTTAGAAAAGAAGATAAACTAAGGAATAATTATCTACTTTAGTGAAATATTGACCATTAAGTAATAAAATTTAGGAGTCTAGCAATAGTAATTTTTTATTCAAACCTCTCTATTTTACAGAGGATGGTTGATTTCAGTTTCCTTTACAGTATCTAATTTTCAAGATCAAATTCACATGGGAATCAAAAGGACTAGACAAAAGGGCACTAATGTAGAGGTGGGATATACAATGTTTCACTGAGTTCTGCCTTAAACTGTAGTAAGGCCTGGCTCATATCACAGTGACCGTCTGGGCATCAGTTTCCCATTGGTCACTTTTCCGAAAACATTTTAAATTCTAAACCTTTTGGTATCTACTTCGACAAACCAAGGCAGCTCCAGGAAGCAGACTCTAACCTATGGAACAGTCATCTAAGCCTAGAGCCAAACTTCTGTATGCATCTGGTGTGCCAATTCTTGAGTATGTGCAAGTGGGTTGTGAAACAACCAAGAGTACATACATTTTAGAGAGTCAGAACTCAGGGGTAGGTTTTCATAGTGTATACTATTCAACAGTTCAATCATTCAGGTTTATATAGGAGTAACTAATGAACCAATCCTGATACTAAAATATTTACATAAAGCTTGCAAGGGGCAATAACATTATAAATAAGTACATGCGCTAAGTGCATGTTATTAACAGATAAATTTTGATGCAGAGAAAGAGGGGGCTGGAAATGTCCTACAGAGGCAAGGGAGAAAGAAAGTTATGAACTAAGGCAAGAACATTTCAAGCTAAAGAGAAGAAAATATATAAAGGTTAAGAGAGTTGACACCATCACATCATCAGCCTGATGCCAACTGATGTTGAAGAAATGCCATCACAGATATACTCTGATGAGATAATACACAGTCCTAGCTCTGAAGGCCACCTGTTGAAAAACCAGGAATAATGATACCTATTCAGTCAATACATCTTGTGAGAGATTCAATTGTCCCAGAAGTCCTTTTCTATTCCACTACTAGTTTAAATGGCCACTCATGTTGTCAAGTTACTGTTAAAGTTGCATTATTTTCCTTTTGTGACTTACTATCATAACACATTTATATGTAATCAGTGATTACATGTAAAAGAAAATAATGATTTGTGGGCTATGATTTCTTTATTGCCTAAAGAACTCATATTCTCATCTTAGCAAATTATAAAACCCATGAAAGCCCCTACAACCTTAATGTTCTGCATGTTGTTTGATTAGATATGATTGCACATAGATGTGCCGTGGAGTTTATTTTTCTTTTAACCATTTTAAAAGCATTGATTGAGACAGAAGTTCAAGAAAATGGACAGCTACTGTATTGGCTTTGGTCTTGATATAATTTAAAATATCTGTGCTTAAAATATTGAAAACTAACAGCACTACTAATTGTTCTAACACTATTAACCATTTCGAGTCAATCTTTCTGGGCAGACATATATAAGAATATTTACATTCTAGAAAACAACAAAGTATTCTAGGTAGAGTAAAAGGGATTCTCTTCTGCTTATTTTCTGTCTAGAGGCATGTTTCATCAAGCAGAAGGCTGGACAGAAGCAGTGAGATTTTTGTTTTTTTTTAATAGTCAAGAGAAAGCTCCTCTAAACTGAAGCAACTTAGGCAACAATTGTTCTTTACAACTCTAGCTCATGATGTAAACACTGTGTCTAACAACGAATAACATGTCCTGAAGCTGCAAATATGTCCAATCTATGTATATACGCAATCAGCATATTATGTTTGATCTATATATACATGTAATCAGCTAAATAAAACTTTGCACTTCAGGACTTCCCTGGTGGTCCAACGGTAAAGACTTAACGCTTCCTCCACAGGAGGCGCAAGTTCAGTCCCTGGTAGGGGTACTAAGATCTCACACTAGACCAATTTCTAACCATTATATTCTAGGTTAAGGTCACCACATTGTACAACAACAGGAGACTTAATTCACATTTTACTCCACATATAACTCTACAGTGAAGTTAGGTGAATTGTGCCCTCTTTCCCTCTTTGAACTGTACAGCCTAGTTTCCCTGCTGTAGTTCATAAAAACTATGAAATGGAAAATGTATATCAATAAATCTCATTACTAAACTCTTCCTCCCACTTTTAGCAAAATCAGACTTTCCAAGACCATAATATAATATTTTTCAAAGAGAGATGTTGTCTTAGATGTTTTATTTTGTTTTCCTTTTCCTTCTAGCATTCCCTTCTTTGGGACAGAGACGCCTCCCCCACTTCCAGCAATTTTGGTGATGATATCAACTTCCAGTGATTACAGTGATGGGCATGGAATCCAGGCTTGACCAATTATGGCAGATATTGCCTGGAAGACAGTGATTGGTCCAAGGGTCAGCACGTGATCCCAGCAAGGCCAATCATAGTTCTTCCATGAGGTTTGATATGTGGATATAGCGCTGTGAAAATGTATTTCTGGGGAAGTTGGCAGCAATTTCCTCTATTAGAGGGAAATCACCTACGTAAAATTAGATCAAGAGGTAAAAGCCAAGTAGCAAAAAGAAAAGTGAAGGGATGAGAAGGAGAGGAAATATTCCTGAGGACATCTACTTGAGTCCTTGGATTTACCTCTTATCTCACAGCTATGTTTGAAAATTACTTATTTTGTGTGCAAATAACTTGATTATCAGAACTCAAGATTACAAGTTTTTCATTCCTCTCAGGAGACTATTCTGAGTCTGGTCAACTTAAAGCCATATAATTCTACATCCTCTCTCAGAAATAGAAACAGAAAAAAAATTATTTAAAACACTGGTGTTATTAATTCACTTGATCCAAGATATTAAGGCAATGTTTCCAGGAATAGTTAAGGTTACTAATGCTATATAGCAGATATAGTGAGTGAAATTTTAAAAATACCTTCTTCATTATAAAACTTTCTGAAAGAGCACAATTTTTTTTAGTATAAGATAAGGGTCACTTATATCACTACCACCAAGTGTTACCAAATCTGCACATGTTTTCACACTAAGAAAGTGGAATTAATTTTCCCTTTTACATCGTATAGATTCTTTCCCATATTAAGTGCACAGAGGAAAAGTCAAGATATGAGCATTAATTCTAATCCAAATTCTGTCAGTAATTTATGTCCCCACTTAAAAATCCAAAAAATAAAATCATACTTCGTAGGATGATTGAGGGAGACAAGTGATATATACATATAAATCAAGTACCATGACCAGAATTTAATCAATGGGATGAAGCTGTCTAATAAATGGTAGTTGTTGTTTTATAAACGAGGAGACTAAGGCATAGAGTGCAAAGAAAGCAAATAAAAGTCTTTAAAAAAAGAAGAGTTTTGATTCTAAATGCCATGTTCCAATCTCCTTCTCTGCCCTTCCAGCGAAGCAGTCTGCAAAAAGCTTCTTCACACTTTCTTCTATTTGATCTTTATAACAACCCTAAGAGGTTTATGCAGAAAATTGCTCTTAATCTCTGTGGGGAAGTGAATTTTAATGGATGAGTTTTAATGGCTGTTTAAGCTAATTGAAAAGATTGGCCAGCATCACAACTCCAACAAGAAGAGAAGTTGAGTAGAGAGACAAAGAATAACACACATGAACTGAGAAGCCAGAGAATAGGAGGCTGACGGCACTACCCAGAACATACACATTCAACAGTGACTTGCAAAAACTGGAGTCTAAACTCACGCTCACCTGATACTCATAGGCAGTTCCCTTATTCTTTTGTTATTTTAGTTACTTATCCAAAAGGGTGGAAAGAGGTTCCAGAAGGACGTAAAGAAAGAATTTCCTTATTCCCTCAATCCTCTTCATGCTCAGGAGGCAAGGTTGCTGCTATTGCTATTACTGTTTTAAATAAGGTAACATTTAATACAATTGGTAACATTCGGAGTTCCTAATTTGTACAAAACACTATGAAAGGTACTTAAGCTCTAATTCTTTCAACAATCTTTCTCTGGCAACAGAGAAGCCCTAGATCACCCAGTTGGATTTCTCTTTTCTTCTTCCTCTTCCTCTTCTTTCTTTCTTCCTCCCTTCATCCTTGTGTCTCTGCCTCTCTCTCTTACACACACACACACACACACACACACTCACAGAGGCATTTATTTATTTTGCATTGCTGCGGAATGACAACTCTATAGTTACCAGAAGTTCTGCCTCAAAGTAAAACAGTTAACTTAATGTTTTGTATTCTTTTCCAAACAGAATATCTCAATTTGCTGTACACCAGAAACTAGCAAAACATTGTAAATCAACTATACTTTAATTAAAAAAAAAATATTTGGGCAGCTTCAAAACACTCATGCCAATGGTTATAAGGGAAAAGACAGATTTGGGAAGTTGTGGTGAGTTTACCTTCCATCTTGAACTCTCCATCCATCTAACAGTTTCAATCATCATTCCTAAATATGCACATATCATTTATTTGGAAAGTATTGACTGAGTATACATGAAAATGCCACAGGCACCATTAACGTATTGGTAAGCAAACAATTAAAATCCTTTGTGATGGATCAAATTACAGAGTTCTCTTTTACCGACTACAGGAAGATGAAAGAGGGAAGTTATTAACCTGCTGAAGAGTTCAGTAAAAGTTCAACTTCATATTATCAAATTCCATTCTCTTTTTTTATCCCATTGGTTTGCCCCAGATGGTTAAACCATGCTATGGTTTGAAGAATTCATCAGGTAGACTTGAAATTCACATGTATTACTACTCTGACATATACAGTTTTTAAAGAGAAGAGAAGGAACTCCGTAGAGTTCGGCGGCACTGTGGCCCCAGGATTCTACCTCAGAGACATTTCTTCACATTGTCTATTTTCCATAGATGAGTGGAGTCAAAGTCCATACATTGTTGTGGCAGAGTCTGTGTTGGCATGGTAAAAAGATTCAAGAACTGACCCTCGGGAGAGCCGGATTTTAAAACTCCCAAGTCATTCACTAGCTGGATGACAACAATGAGCTTCAGTTTTGTTAACAGTAAGATAACAGACTGCATGATTAGATGATTTTGAAGGTCTATTTCCGATAGAAGATATGTATCATTACAGTTTTTAGAACTTTTTAACTACTTCTAATGTCTACATAAAGAATGAGTTAGTCTTGTTTATCTATTAATTTATTCATTTAACCATTCATTCATTCATTCCTAGCATACTGCAGTTAGTATCATGAGTTTTATGGTCAAGTCCTTTGATTTAGGGCTTGGTATCACTACTTACTAGATAAATGACCTTGAACAATTAACTTACTAACTTCTTTGTGACCCTACTTCCTCATTTCTCAATGAAAATAATTTTACCTTCATCATAAGGCTACTGGAAGGTGTATTAGTTAAGGACTCTCCAAAGAAACAGAACAAACAGAATGTGTGTTTGTGTGTGTGTGTGTGTAAGGGGAGTGCTGAGTGTGTCTGTGTGTGTGTGTGTGTGCTCTGTGTGTGTGTGTGTGTGTGTGTGTGTGTGTGTGTGTAGAGAGAGAGAGAGTTTAAGGAATTGGCTTACAAGATTGTGAAGGTTGGGAAGTTCACAATCTGCAAGGCAGGGCAGCAGGCAAGACCCAGGAAAAAACTGATGTTGCATCTTGAGTTCAAAGGCAATCTGGTGGTAGAATTCCCTCTTTCTTGGAAGAGGTCAGTCTTTTTCTTAAGGCCTTCAATTGATCGAATGAGGCCCACCCATATTATGGAGGGCAACTGCTTTACCCAAAGTGTATTATTGATTTACATGTCAATCTTATCTAAAAATACTTTTACAGTAACATCCAGATGTAATTGACCAAACTTTTGGGTCCCATGGCTTAGCTAAGTTAGCATATAAAATTAACTATCACAGAAGGAATACTGATAAAGTGGGTGACAAACTTAGCATAATGTCTAACATAAAAAGCAAATAATAAAAATTATCTATTATTATTGCTCTAGTTTTGCTGGATATTAGGTTAGGTTCTGAAGACATAACAACTCCATATGATACAATCTTTGCTGGTCTTCAATGAACTTACAGTCTAAACATGGACCCTAATAAGCTACCTGACCATTACAATATAGAATTCCGAACACTGAGAGGGAAAGAGTACTATGAGAAATATGAGTGCCATAAGAATACATAAAAGGGGCCTCAAATCAGAATGGATAGAGGGATAACTTAGCTAAGATCTAAAGAATGAATAGACTTTGGTCAGGTAAATGGACATGGGAGGAAAGAAGTGCATGGAACTAAAAATGAGAAAGAACATTATCTATTCATAGAATGGCAAGTAGTTTATCATTTGTTGGGGCACTGGATGGAAGAAGCAAGTGAAGACAAAAAGAGAGATGGACAGGGTGAAGCCTATAAAGAACTGCTGCCAAGATAAGGAGTTTGGACTTTACCCCCAAAGCAATAATGACCTAAATACAGTTGCAATGTTGGGAATAGAGAGAAGAGCCAAATTTGGAAGATCTTAATAGATGGGTGGATAAGACATAATGATGAATTAAATGTTTGAGGTGGAAAGAAGGAGGAATGCTGAGTCTTAGGAGTCAGCTGATGCTATATTTAGAAGCTGCTATAACTTTTTTGGACCTGATAAATGATATCTTGAAGAATATTGGAGAACTTTTCACTAGTCATCTACACTTTCTGTTCTTCATTTTCCTCATCTGTAAAATGAAGATGCTAGACTCAATGCTCTTTGAAGGGCTTTGTTTTGCTCTAAAATTCTACAGTCCTATGACTATTTTTTAACTTTGTACATGAATGCATTTTCTGGGAAGATGGATTTTGTATGACCAACTCAGTAAACGGAAGTGCAATGAACAGTATCATCATAGTGGTATTTAACTATGATTTTGCAATTATTACAGGATGCCACAATGAGAAAGATGAGGAAATTAGATTACATATTCTAGTATCTTTTACAATCTGTTTGAACTGTCAGAAAAATATGGGTGGTTGACGTTGCAGATCTAAAAAGATTAGATGAATTGTTCTAACTAGAATCAGAGTTGATAAGGGAATTTCTGTGAGTAGTGACACAGACCAAAAAGTTGATTGGTGAAAAAAAATGCATGGGAGAGAGAAATGAGTGAGATCTTCTTTTTCTGCTATGTGTTCACACACACACACACACACACACACAAATTGATTGCTATGGTTTCAAGCACTTGATTTATCTTTTATGATACTTGAAAAGTAGTATTTGCTCTATGTGCTACGTCACTTCAGTCATGTCTGACTCTTTGCGACTCTATGGACTGTAGCCCACTGGGTTCCACTGTCCATGGGATTCTCCAGGCAAGAATACTGGGGCATGTTGCCATTTCCTCCTCCAGGGATTCTCCCCAGCCCAGGGATCTAACCTACATCTCTTACGACTCCTGCACTGGCAGGTGGGTTCTTTACCACTAAAGCTACCTGGGAAGACACGTGTCTTTTGTTCTATATTTCAGAGTTTATTTGGTGTTCTAAGGAGCTGCAGAATCAGAGGGAGAGGATGAAATCAAATGAGGATTTGAACTATTTGAACTAAAAACCAGTCTAGATGGTCATCAAACTCAAGCTGAATTTGAAATATTATTTAGAAGTCTTTTTGAACAAGAACTGAATGGTGAAAAGATTTTCAGAGATAATCTGGTATAAGCCATTCAGAACCTCGTTGATTGGATACTAGTGTTCCTTTTACCTGGAAAACTTAAGGAAACTAACATAATACTGTAATTCAACTTTCTGCTCTTCTAATAGAGTGCTGGGAATAAATATCTTGCAACATGAATATTGTATTTATCAATATTAGTTATTTATTTGGTTGGACTGACAGAAAATGATTAGAAAACATTTTATCAAAAATTCAGAATGCATTTCTAATTTAGATGGAATTCAAATTGGTTGGGAAGGTGTCTACAATTTGCTAGACAGTGTCTTAAAAACAATCGACAAATTTAGCTCCAAGTAATTTTTTCTCATCTTATTGTACTTAATTGTGTAAATAATCATTACAGACCATATTAGTAACTAATTTTCTTGGGAGAAGAAGGAGAATCTATATTCAAGCCTCACTTTGACAAAAGTCTGCCATAATATCACCAAGTACTATTCTAAGGGCCATGGGATTTATCTAAGGGCTATATGAAATCCATAAATTTTCTGACCTCACAATGATAATTTAAAATAATATTATCTTTATCACTTTACTGAATTAATAATTGAATACTGACTCACATTCTTCCCTGATTTAATTCTAAACCTGTGAGTTATCTCTTCCTGATAGCTATTCTCAAACAATCCTTTCATTGTACAGCTACACCTCTAATTTAACTCTTTTCAAATGTGTTTGAATTACAGACCAATTTTTTTTCTACCAAATTCTACCACAATGTAAATTTACTTAAATATCTAAGTAAGTTTAAATACCTTATTCCAAGGCAATAAATGAATTTAGATAACCTTAGGATTGATGAACCAGGTGAGACTTAATCCAAATAATAATACTTTATATAATTTTGCTGATGTCATAGTCAGTCTATTTTGTCTCTATTTTATTATAATCCTCTAAAGGCAAGGATAGAGCTTAGTTTTCAAAATGTATTTCAAGTCCTCACTGAAATTTTCAGTCCCTACTGGTATTGAAATCAAGAAGAGTTGACCAAGTTGAGGCACCTGTGCTGGGGGTACATTCATACCAGCATTTGGAGTCCAGAACAGAGGAACCAACTACAATTGAAGATGCTTCTGCATTGACAAGAAAAGGTACGGGCCAGAGGTTTGATCCCAAAATCAAGACATCAGACAATGTCAAGGAGCAAGCCAAGTAAATAGAGGTAAGTAAGAAAGTGAAAAGGGCAAGAAAAAGAAACAAAACCAAAAAAAGAGAGGCAAGTCGAGAATCAAAAGCTGAGCTGAACCCAAGTTAAGTGGGCACAAGGGCAGGACCTGAAGCACCAGGGTCCTCTTGTGACCACAGCCCCTGCACGAGGCTCCAGGGCCTCTGTCCTGACGGACTCTCAGGCAGACCAGAACGGACTCTGCATAAGCCATGGGGCATTTTGCCTGGCCTAGAAGCTAAGTTGCCTGGCCTAGTATGAAGTTACTTTTAGGCCCAACCTTGTGCCTACTTTGCTTCCAAAGACGGGGACATCTCCTTTCAAGCAGAAGAATGAGGTCAGGGACCATTTATTTTTATAAGTTCAGAGAAAGGAAGAACGAACACAAAGTACTTCCAAAGAGATCCAGGAATATTTTGTCTCATTTCTATTTTATTGATAAACACTTCACTCTTCCCTGGTGGCTCAGACGGTAAAGAATCTGCCTGCAGTACAGGAGATGCAGGTTCGATCCCTGGGTTGGGAAGATCCCCTGGAAAAGGGAAAGACTACCCACTCCAGTATTCTTGCCTGGAGAATCTCATGGATAGAGGAGCTTGACAAGCTATAGTCCAGGAGATTGCAGTTGGCCACGACTGAGTGACTAACAACACTTTCCTTTTCCCAGCAGAACTTTGCTCCCTAGTACAGTGGCTTATATGTATCTTTGTTGTCCACTTTTTCTGTGACCTTTACCTGGGGTCTTTTCCTCTGGGAGAATGGTGAGGTGGTGAGGGAAGACATAAAGCTCTGAGTGTCCCCTAAGGGTTTGCATGTGGGGCTAAAATTCCCCTCTATTATGATCTTTCCTGGATTAACCTATCTATACTATGTACCAACCAGAGGTGACGTGGTTGCTACTCACTGCCCCCCAAAGGAATAGCAGTGGAAAATCAGAAGAAAACAGCTGTTCTAATCCATGCCATTATTTCTCTTATTTATCTGGGACCGGTAACAGGGACAACTCAGGTTCTCAAGTCGATAAATGAATGATGCATTAACATAGCTACAGAATCCTCTAAAACTTGATAGAACATCATTTCAAGTCACATTATGCACTAGCCAAAGGAAGTTCCCCTAGTCTCTTCCCTGTTTGTTAAGTGTTATCAACAAAACTGTACAAAAAAGGTCCTCATGACCTTGATAACCACAGTGGTGTGGTCAATCGCCACACCAGACATCCTGGAGGGTGAAATCAAGTGGGACTTAGGAAGCATTACTATGAACAAAGCTAGTGGAGGTGATGGAATTCCAGCTGAGCTATTACAAATCCGAAAAGATGATGCTGTAAAAGTGCATCATTCAATATGCCAGCAAATTTGGAAAACTCAGCAATGGCTATAGGATTGGAAAAGGTCAGTTTTCATTCCAGTCCCAAAGAAGGGCCATGCCAAAGAATGTTCAAACTACCATATAACTGTGCTCTTTTCACATGTTAGCAAGGTAATGCTCAAACTCCTTCAAGCAAGGCTCCAACAGTATGTGAACTGAGAACTTCAAAATTACAAGCTGGATTTAGAAAAGACAGAGGAACCAGAAATCAAATTGCCAACATCCACTGGATCATAGGAAAAGCAAGGGAATTCCAGAAAAACATCTACTTCTGCTTCACTGACTATGCTAAAGCCTTTGACTGTGTGGATCACAACAAGCTGTGGAAAATTCTTAAAGAGGTGGGAATACCAGACCATCCTACCTGCCTTCTAAGAAACCCGTATGCAAGTCAAAAAGCAACAGTTAGAACCAGACCTGGAACAGCAGACTAGTTCAAAATTGGGACAGGAGTATGTCAAGACTATATATTGTCATCCTGCTTATTTAACTTCTATAAGAGTATGTCATGTGAAATGCCAGACTGGATGACCACAAGATTAATCAAGATTGCTGGGAGAAATATCAATAACTTCAGATACTCAGATGATACTACCCTAATGGCAGAAAATGAAAAGGAACTAAAGAGTCTCTTGATGAAGGTGAAAGAGAAGAGTGAAAAATCTAGCTTAAAACTCAACATTCAAAAAACTATATATATATATATATATAGGGTCTCCTCAGAATATCTTATTTGAAAACCAGATTCTGATCTTCCTGAAAGAAATTGGAAACTATTGCCATATAAAATGTTTTGCTAGCTGAAGTAGTGCTTCCAGATTATTTCCAATAAATGTCTCATAAACAAGAATCACATGGCTGTACAGCTGTAGATCTTGGGGTCGTTGGAGGGTAGGAAGGCTGGGAAAGGACAGCAAAATCCCTTCCCTTCGAGAAAATCAAAGAAAAACTTCATGGTTTCTATTCATCAAGTGCAATCAATCAATCCATGCCAGTTGACCAGTGACCATTACCTCTGCACTTAATATTCAAGCGGCCACCCAGGAATTTCACTTCTGGATATTTATTTGAGGGAAGAGAAAGACTAAGTCCACAAAAAGCCTTCTATGGGAATGTTCACAGTAAATTTATTTATCATAACTCCAAGCTGGAGTCAGCTCAGATGCCCATCAACAGGACAAACTGTGGTATGTCCATATCACAGAATCATTTGGCAATAAAAATGAAACTATGGATACATGCCAAAATAGGAAAAAAATCTCAAAGCTATTGTGTGGAGTCAACAAAGCCAGACTAGATAAAAATCACTATGCATTGCATGATTCCATTCATAGGAAGTTCTAGACTCTAAATCTAATGTATGGCAGAAAAAAATATCAGAACAGTGGTGATCTCAGGGAAGGTTGACAGGGAAGGGAAACAAAGAAAGTTTCTAGACTGATGGAAACATTCTACATTTTGATTGAGGTATAGGTTATATGACTATATTTGTTGAAACTGGTCAAACTATACACTTCAGAGTTGTGCATTTCACTGTATGAACATTTTATCTCAACAGATTGGACTTGTGAAAATATGCATCTGAAAAATTAAATATGAGAAAAAGTATAAGAAAGTGTTCTTAAAACCTTATGAGCTCAGTAGAAAACAATTTCTTTTTTAAAAAATTAATTGTAATTGAAGGATAATTACTTTCCAATATTGTGATGGTTTTGCCATACATCAACATGAATTGGCCACAGCTATAAATGTGCTTCCCCTATCCTGAACCCCCACCTCCTCCCTCCTGACCCTATGCCTCTGGGTTGTCCCAGAGCACCAGCTTTGGGTGCCCTGCTTCTTAAACAAGATATACTAAGTTCTATATAGAAAGTATTGACCAATATCCTTATCAAAATTTAAAATCTGTATGATGAGGAACACACAGGAAAAAGTCAATTCAGAAATGACCAATAAACATTCGAAAGGATGCATGACCTCAGGAGTAGTCAGGTGAACACAAGCTGTTAAAAAAGAAACTATTTCACACCTATCATGTGATGATAATTTCAGTCTTATGATCTGGTAAAGCTGTGGGACTGTAAATCATACTGTGTTGTGGGATTGTCCAGCAGTTTGGCCATTTTAGTAAGAAAGGACATTCTAGTACCTGGTCACTGAATTTCTCTTATAGATTCTAAAGAAAGTCAGACATGTGTACAAGGGGCTTATGCAAGCATGGGTATTATAGCAGTGTTTATATTACTGAAAAAATGGTTTCCACCTGACTGTCCATTAAAAAAGAGATGTAAAAGAAAAAGGTGATATAGACTCATCTGATGTAATATTACAAGGTAGTTAAAAAGCTTAAACTAGATCAACATATATCAAGATGGATAGATTTCAAAAACAAATTTATTCCTTAATTTTATAGACACATATTTATATTCAAATCTGTAAAAGTTAGATCTTGATATTGGCTACATCTTGGGAGCAGAGAGGGGAAAAGTGAAGTCATTACTGAAAGGGATCCTTTCTGAAATGTGTTATTTAAAAATACCTGGAAGGGAAAAAAAAAAAATACCTGGAAGGGGAATTCCCTGGTGGTCGAATGGTTAGGACTTCACACTCCCACTGCAGCGGCATGGGTTTGATCCCTGGTTGGGGAGTTAAGACCCTGCATATCACCTGGTGTGACCAAAAAAATAAAAATAAATAAGTTAAATACCTGGAAGGAGCATCATTATATAAACAAATGAGTCTTGATTCATTTCTCACACCTTAAACAGAGGTTAATTCCAAATGACTCATAAACATTTGGGTGTTGATTCTAGTTTATTATTTTGGGTTAGGCAAATTAGTTCTAAGGTATGACACCTAAAGCACAACTCACAAGAAAAAAATAATGATTAAATTGGATTTCATCAACATGCTTTTGCTTTGTGAAAGACACTACTAAAAACATGAAAAGACAAGTCACAGAATGGAAGCAAATACTTGCAGATCACATATCAGGCAGAAAACTTGTGTACAGAATTTATGAAGAGCTATCAAAACTCAACAAGAAGAAAAAAACTGATTTTTTTTTTTAATGAGCAAAACTTTGAACAGACACTTTACTAAAGACGATATGTGTGCTATGCTTAGTTGCTCAGTCATGTCCGATTCTTTGCGACCCCATGGATTGTAACCCACTGGGCTCCTCTGTCCATGGGGATTTTCCAGGCAAGAATATTGGAGTGGGTTGCCATGCCCTCCTCCAGGGGATCTTCCCAACCCAGGGACTAAATCCAGGTCTCCAGCATTGTAGGTAGACTCTTTACCATCTGAGCCACCAGGGAAGACCTCCCTATGCTATACAGTTCAGTCCAGTTCAGTCGCTCAGTCGTGTCTGACTCTTTGCAACCCCATGAACTGCAGCACACCAGGCCTCCCTGTCCACCACCAAATCCCAGAGCTTACTCAAACTCAAGTCCATTGAGTTGGTGATGCCATCCAACCATCTCGTCCTCTGTTGTCCTCTTCTCCTCCCACCTTTAATCTTTCCCATCATCAGGGTCTTTTCAAATGAGTCAGCTCTTCACATCAGGTGGCCAAGTGTTGGAATTTCAGCTTCAATATCAGTCTTTCCAAAGAATATTCACAACTGATTTCCTTTAGGAAGGACTGGTTGGATCTCCTTGCTGTCCAAGGGACACTCAAGAGTCTTCTCTAACACCACAATTCAAAAGCATCCTTTCTTCAGCTTTCTTTATAGTCCCAATTCTCACATCCATACATGACTACTGGAAAAATCATAAGCTTTACTAGACAGACCTTTGTTGGCAAAGTAATGTCTCTGCTTTTTAATATGCTATCTAGGTTGGTCATAACTTTCCTTCCAAGGAGTAAGCGTCTTTTAATTCCATGGCTGCAGTCACCATCTGCAGTGACTTTGGAGCCCCCAAAAATAAAGTCAGCCACTGCTTCCTCATCTATTTTCCATGAAGTGATGAGACCAGAAGCCATGATCTTAGTTTTCTGAATGTTTAGCTTTAAGACAACTTTTTCACTCTCCTCTTTCACTTTCATCAAAAGGCTCTTTAGTTCTTCTTCACTTTCTGCCATAAGGGTGGTGTCATCTGCATATCTGAGGTTATTGATATTTCTCCCTGCAATTTTGATTCCAGCTTGTGCTTCCTCCAGCCCAGAATTTCTCATGATGTACTCTGCATATAAGTTAAATAAGCAGGGTGACAATATACAGTCTTGACACACAACTTTTCCTATTTGGAACCAGTCAGTTGTTCATGTCCAGTTCTAACTGTTGCTTCTTGACCTGCATACAGGTTTCTCAAAAGGCAGGTCAGGTAGTCCAGTATTCCTATCTCTTTCAGAATTTTCCAGTTTGTTGTGATCCACACAGTCAAAGGCTTTGGCATAGTCAATAAAGCAGAAATAGATGTTTTTCTGGAACTCTCTTGCTTTTTTGATGATCCAGCAGATGTTGGCAATTTGATCTCTGGTTCCTCTGCCTTTTCTAAATCCAGCTTGAACATCTGGAAGTTCACAGTTCACGTATTGCTGAAGCTTGGCTTGGAGAATTTTGAGCATCACTTTGCTAACGTGTAAGATGAGTGCAATTGTGAGATAGTTTCAGCATTCTTTGGCATTACCTTTCTTAGGGATTGGGATGAAAACTGACCTTTTCTGGTCCTGTGGCCACGGCTGAATTTTCCAAATTTGCTGGTATATTGAGTGCAGCACTTTCACAGCATCATCTTTCAGGATTTGAAATATTTCAACTGGAATTCCATCACCTCCACTAGCTTTGTTCATAGTGATGCTTCCTAAGGCCCACTTGTCTTCACATTCCAGGACGTCTGACTCTAGGTGAGTGATCACACCATCCTGATTATCTGGGTCATGAAGATTTTTTTTGTACAGTTCTTCTGTGTATTCTTTCCACCTCTTTTTAATATCTTCTGCTTCTGTTAGGTCCATACCATTTCTGTCTTTTATTGAGCCCATCTTTGCATGAAATATTCCCTTGGTATCTCTAATTTTCTTGAAGAGATCTCTACTCTTTCCCATTCTATTGTTTTCCTCTATTTCTCTGAGCTGAAAACAACACCCAGTTGTGGATATGACTGGTGATAGAAGCAAGGTCCGATGCTGTAAAGAGCAGTATTGCATAGGAACCTGGAATGTTAGGTGCATGAATCAAGGCAAATTGGAAGTGGTCAAATAGGACATGGCAAGAATGAACGTTGACATTTTAGGAATCAGCAAACCAAAATGAACTGGAATGGGTGAATTTAACTCAGATGACCATTATATCTACTACTGTGAACAAGAACCCCTTAGAAGAAAAGGAGTAGCCCTCATAGTCAACAAAAGAGTCCGAAATGCAGTACTTGGATGCAATCTCAAAAATGACAGAATGAACTCTGTTCATTTCCAAGGCAAACCATTCAATATCATGGTAATCCAAGTCTATGCCCCGACCAGTAATGCTGAGGAAGGTGAAGTTGAATGGTTCTATGAAGACCTACAAGACCTTTTAGAACTAACACCCAAAAAAGATGTCCTTTTCATTATAGGGGACTGGAATGCAAAAGTAGGAAGTCAAGAAACACCTGGAGTAACAGGCAAATTTGGCCTTGGAGTACAGAATGAAGCAGGGCAAAGGCTAATAGAGTTCTTCCAAGAGAACGCACTGGTCATAGCAAACACCCTCTTCCAACAACACAAGAGAAGACCCTACACATGGACATCACCAGATGGCCAACATCGAAATCCGATTGATCATATTCTTTGCAGCCAACAATGGAGAAGCTCTATACAGTCAGGAAAAACAAGACTAGGAGCAGACTGTGGCTCAGATTATGAACTCCTTATTGCCAAATTCAGACTTAAATTGAAGAAAGTGGGGAAAACCACTAGACCATTCAGGTATGACCTAAATAAACCCCTTATGATTATACAGTGGAAGTGAGAAATAGATTTAAGGGACTAGATCTGATAGAGTGCTTGATGAACTATGGATGGAGGTTCGTGACATTGTCCAGGAGACAGGGATCAAGACCATCCCCAAGAAAGAGAAATGCAAAAAAGCAAAATGGCTGTCTGAGGAGGCCTTACAAATAGCTGTGAAAAGAAGAGAAGTGAAAAGCAAAGGAGAAAAGGAAAGATATACCCATCTGAATTCCGAGTTCCAAAGAATAGCAAGGAGCGATAAGAAAGCCTTCCTCAGTGATCAATGCAATACAGTAGGTCTTTCTATGTCTGTTTCATATACAGTAGTATGTTTTTGTTAATCCCAAATTCCTAAGTTATCCCTCCCCACTGCTTTCCCATTTCATAACCAGAAATTTTTTTCTATTTCTTTTAAGTCTATTTCTGTTTTGTAAATAAGTTCATTTGTATTAGTTTTTTAAGATTCCACATATAAGTAATGTACTGGCATGGGTTGCCACGCCCTCGTCCAGGGGATCTTCCCAGCCCAGGGACTGAATCCAGCTCTCCCTCACTGTAGGTGGATTCTTTACCAGTGTGAGCCACGCGTGAAGCCCAAAGGCAATATATGAGTAGGCTAATAAGTACATTAAAGATGCTCAACATCACTAGACATTAGGGAAATGCAAATTAAAGTCCCGAAGAGGACGCACTTAACGGAATAGCTTTTGATATAAAAAGAATGTGACCATTCCAGGCAGAGGGGGATGAGGGGCACCTGGAATCTCGGGTATGTTGCTGGAAAATCAGCAGTCCAGGCACTTTGGAAAGCTTCAGGCAAAGAAGCACAGGTGCTGCTGTTGAAATGACAGCCAAGGAGGAAGCGGGAAGAACAAGAGGATATGGGTGGGGTCCCCGCAGTGTCTGTTTCCACCCCCATATTACTGTATGTCAGTTCCCACTTTACCAAGGGCTCTGACAGATTCCTGTAAGAAGGTCAATCTAGCCATAAACAGTCACTCTTCCATAGCCCACAAGGCTTTTCCCATAACCTTGACTAAGGAACACAAAAAATAGGGGAGAAAACAGGGTGTCTGTCACCAGGCTGGAGACACAATCAAACCAATAGCCTACATTGCAATGTCCTGTGTATTCTGAGGTAAGCCTGCTCTGTCCTTGGAGAAGAATGACCACATTCCACTCTGTATATGGGATGTTACTCAACAGATGTGAAAATTGCTTGTGTCGATTGAGGTTACTGAGTGAGTCTAGTGAAGAGGTAGAAAGAGGGTGAGGGAGATGAAGGAAAAGGAAAGAACAAAAGCCCCTACATTCCTGCCAGGGCCCCATCCAGCTCAGGAGGTCCTCTCCCAGGGCAGGGCAGATTCCCTCTATACGGAGGGAGGTCCAGAATGACTTCTTCATGCAGTTTAAAGTCCCCTGGAAACTTGTGCCCACCTCTGCATCTCCTCTACAAGTTCACCTAGATCTGCTGCCCTGCACCAAATGTTATTCATATCTCTAGGAGTATTAGATACTGGTCACGATGCCATCTACTATAGTAGACAATGATGGGGAAAAAAAAATCAGACAAGGACCCACTTGATTTTATTTCTTTTCTCTGACAACTCTACTAGGTAACTTTAAAAAACCATCTTTAGTACATAAAATTTGCATGAAATAAAATGCAAGTATTTTAACAAATGCATATTGCCATATAGAAGTACCACTATAGTTGAGATAACAAATCATTTCTATTTGGGCCCTGCAAAGGGCCCAAACATGCCCTTTGCAGCCAATCTCTGCCCCAGGAAACTACAGCTCTACTTTCCTTTATTACAGTTTAGTCTTGTGTTTTCTAGAATTTCATATAAACGGGATTATACATTATTGTGTTTTTAGATCTGATTTCTTTTGCTCAGTCTAATTTTTGAAATTCATTCATTTTATTGTGCATGTTAGTTCAGTATAAAAGTTCACTCCTTTTATACTGAATAATATTCCAGATCATTTTTAAGCATAAGAACATTTTCACATCTGGATTAAGAGGTAGACAGGAGATAGCAAGCTTAAATGCCTAGAAGCCAGGCAAG
The DNA here is from genome assembly GCF_963930625.1 of Muntiacus reevesi. Classification (NCBI taxonomy): domain Eukaryota; kingdom Metazoa; phylum Chordata; class Mammalia; order Artiodactyla; family Cervidae; genus Muntiacus; species Muntiacus reevesi. The sequence goes on from NC_089265.1 coordinate 50,569,210, forward strand.
TAATGTAAATGACAGGAAGGGGCTGGTGTGAGAAACTTTATTCTTGAAACACTAGGCCTTCTTGTTATATCTTTGTTTTCCAAAGGAATATTTTTCCTTCAATTTTGGGGAAAAGATAAGAATAAGTATGATAGTAAATGGCAACTGGCACTTGGCCTTGATATGGCAGGGGGCAGAAAGAAAAGGAGGGGAGAGTGGCAGTTTTAGAATCCATATACTAAAGGAAGCAACTTTGCTAGGTGGGAATGGGGAACCAGGTTTGAAATCTTATTTTCCTGGAGAAGTAGGAAACCTAGGTTTGCGTGGGAAATCTCCTGAGCTTTAAGTTTCAGAAATAAACTTAAATTTTATTAAACACTGAAACAGGACCCCACCCCCACCCCCAAATGGGAGGCACTATGTTTTTGCCCTCTGGACAGACTAAAAGCCAGCCCAAGCCCACCCACCCTGGCGAGCCTTCTGTGGCATCACCCTGGGCCTGGGAGAACCTCCCACCTAGAGGAAGGCCCAGGGTTGGCTTACCTCACCAGGTGACCTTAGAAACAGGAAGAGAGAAAAGCAAAAGGCTTTCCAAGGTCCGAAGGAGAAGAAAGGAAGCGAATATCCACCATAGGCCGGTTATTACTCCCTCTCACAGCTCCGACACTGCAGCAGCGTGGGGACGCAAGCATTGGAATCACCTGGATGGGGAAGATACAGATTCCTGGATGCCCTCCCGATTTACTTAGACTCTCTAGTGGCTGGGCTGGCTGAGGATTTCTATCTTGACAAGCCCCTCGTGTAATTCTTATCCACATGGAACTCTGACACCCACTGCATTGGATTTTTCTGCCTTTACTACAAATGGTTCTGTAGACATTAGGGGTCCATTTTGTTCTACATCTAATATTGAGGTCTCTTTTGTGGAAACACTAATGGGGACAAAGGGAAAGACTTGTGCACCCCCTAGGGGTTAGCTTATCCAGGAACAGGTTTAGCATAAGTATTTTTTTCCAGAGGCGGCTCAGACTGTAAAGAATCTGCCTGCAATGCAGGAGACCCAGGTTCAATTCTTGGGTTGGGAAGATCCCCTGCAGAAGGAAATGGCAACCATTCTAGTATTCTTGCCTAGAGAATCCCATGGACAGAGGAACCTGGCGGGCTGCAGTCCATGGAGTCACAAATTGTTGGACACGACTGAGAAACTTACATTTAAACCTTAAACTTAAGGAGCAAAAATAATAGGTAATATTTTTGAGCCTTTAGTGGCATTAGACACTGTTATTGGCTGTTCACATAAATTATCCCTTTTAAGCCTAGGAGGCAGGCAATATTGTTACCTGCATTTTACAGAAGAGGAAATTTACCTTATCCAGTGGTGTGGTTGCTCATGCCTTCAGCCTCAATATAATTTCTTCACTTGGTTTTCAGGATGCCATATGTTTTCTCATCTGCCTCCCATGTCACTGGTTCTTCCTCCTCAGTCTTTATTGTAATCCTCCTGTTCCCCAAGACTTATTAATTTTGGTGTATCCCAGTGACAGTGACTCCCGAATGTCTATCTTGTAGGTGAGCAAACTCTCTCCTGAACTGTGGACCCATATACGCAGCTCCCTACTTGACATGTTCACTTGGATGCCTCACTGACATGTCAAATTTAACATACCTAAAAGTGACATTCTCATCTTCTCCCACGAATCAATCCTATCGGAGGATTTTCCCCTTTCAGTTAATGAGACTCCATCCCTCCAACTGCTCCTGCTCCAAACTTTGGTCTCACTACTGGCTCCTCACACTCACACCACTTCCCTCCACTCCCACTCTGGTTTGAGGCATCATCATTTCTCACCTAGATTATTGCTACAGTATCCTACTTGGTGCTCTTGTTCCAGAATGGGCCATTTGAAAGACTATTCCCAACACAAAAACCAGAGTGATCTTTCTATGATGTAACTCAGATGGAATAATTTCTCTGCCTAAACTCCTCCCAGGGCTCCCCATTTCATCCAGACTAAATACCAGATTCCTTCAATGGTCAGTGAGGTCCTCTACCAGCGGGGTTGCTTCTGGATCTACCTCTGACCTTGTCTCCTGTTTGACTCTCTCTTCATGACCCCACTCTTGTCACGCTGGTCTCCATGTGATGCCTTGCATATCCCTGGTTTGTTTCTGCCATAAAACCTTCACCCTGGTTCATCCATCTGCCTGAAACATTCTTCCCCCAGAAAACCACTTACCTGACTAGTTCATCTGCAAATCTTTACTCAAGTGTCATCTCCTCTATTAAAAATGGCAATCTGTAAGTACAACTCCTTGCCACGCTTTACTTTTCCTTAACATTTGATAACTTTCCAACATATCAATATTATGTAATATATTTATTATGCTTTTAGTTATTTTTCTCTCTCACTAGAATGTAAGCTCCAAAAAGGCAGGGTTTTTTTTTTTTAAATCATTTTGTCTGTTCCTACCTACATTTTATAATTAACTTGTCAATTTCTTTTTTTGTGCTCATTTATTTTTTAAATTTTTATAATTGTGTAGTCACTAAGTTGTGTCAGAATATTTTTTTCAAACTAATTCATTTAATTGGAGGGTAATTACTTTCCAACGTTGTGATGGTTTTTGCCATACATCAACATAAATTGGCCATCGGTATACATGTGTCTCCCCGCTCCTGAATCATACTTCGCCCTTCCTCCCCAACCTATCACTCTAGGTTGCCCCAGAGCACTGGCTCTGGGTGCCCAAGGCAAGGGTTTTTATCTGTTTTGTTTACTAACATACTGCAAGCACATAAATCAGTCCCTGAAACATAATTGAAATATTTGTTGAATGAAGAAGACATGGAAGGATTATGTATCTTGTCATAAGTGTTTTAATAATCCATTTGAGAAGTAAACCTGAATGATAAACAATTGTTTTCTCCTTATAGTCGATTTGGGCAGCGTCTTTGGGGATGAATGCTGGGTACCAACATCTACAGCCCCTCCCTGCCATTTAAAGAAGTAACATACAATAACATGCTATGTGTATGACTCACCTCTTCCAGAGTAAAGCAGAGTTCCCATCAGTAATATCATCTACAGAGCTGGGCATGTTAAGTTACATGTAGTATTTTTCCTTACATTAAAAAGCAATATGCAGTCTGTGATGTATGTTTTTATATACTATTTGAGGTTTAAAGATGAATTCCTAGAAGTTATAACTCACAAAAGGAAATCTCGTAAAATTCTGTGAAATGGATTTTCTATAACTAGGTCACTGAGTTAGGCCGACTTGCCATCTGATATATCGAAAATCTTGATAAAAGATGCAGCAAATGGCTCTGCTTGGCACTTTCTGAATTTCCTGCAATTGTAATTCTCACTGAGAGGCAAGTGACAGCTTCCTGTAGTAAGAACTTCAGGGCACTGGCTTGCCCACCGCTGTTTGTCACTGGGATGAGTAGCACAGGGCTCTGGCAATATATGCTTCATGTCCTCTACTTAGCTGGTCAAACCCAAGCTAACCAATTGCAGAATCCATCTCTCAACCCCAGCTGTAGACTGTCTTCCAAAGACCCAGGCTTCTGAAAGAAATCCAGATCCTCTTCTCCATGCTTCTCCTCTTTACCAGAAAGCCTACCCTGATCTCAAGTCTAGTCTTCCCCAATCCTCCTAACATTACAGCCATATGGTAGCTTCCAACCTGATGCATTTAGAAAAAGTGAAAGATGAAAGACCAGATTGTGCAAAACTTGATGAATTAACAATTTGAAGTGTTTGTTTCCACAATTCACTTTTTTCCCACTTAAAAGCCAGAGATTTCCAAAACTCAGTATTAGAAAAAAAGGGAAGGGGCAAGAAAAACAGTCTGTACCTCCTGAAACATTTTTCAAATTTACTCATACAAATTCCCACCAATCTGATCACAGACTCAACTACTTAGATTTATAATTCTATTTCTCAGAATTGGACAATATGCCTCAAGGACAAGAGTCAGCTAGACAGAAAATTTGAAGATGAAAGAAAAGATTCTAGTTTACATCAATAATTAAATTGTGCCAATGCTGTGTTTTTTGGTTGCAGAAGTAAAATCAGCTCAAAAGTATATATAAACAGAATAATACATTTAAATCACAGTGATGATCTTTTCTTGTGGCCATCATTTATTCATAAATAGCCACCCCAAAACTTGGCATATTCCACAGGAGCCAGTGTCTTCTTCACAGCAGATATCTGGTGGTCACTTATGATAAGGTGGCTCTGTAGCATATGCAACTGAACTTGTTGAAATACTTGCTTCCCTGACACCCAGGCCACTACAGTATCCAAATTTTCCTCTCAATTTCCTGGCTACTTCTGTCTTATTTCTGGTCCTTCTCATCACCCTGGCTTCTAGTCATCTGGACTGACTGCCATGGACTCAGTCCCTGAACCTCTTCTCTAGATTCTCTCCAGCAATGATCTCAGCCAGTCTTTATGAAATCATCTGTATATTGATGATTCCCACTTTCCCATCTTTAGATGAGAACGCTCTCTTGAATTCCAGACATTCCTAAAAGAAAAGCTTACCTGACATCTCCATTTCGATATCTAATAAGCACATCAAGTCTAACATTCCCCAAACTCAACTCCTGCTATCTGCCCCACTTACACTCAACAGTCTTTCCCATCTCAGTAAATGGCAATTCATCTAAAATCCTTGACTCACTTCTTTATTTCTTAAATCCCCATATTCAGTCCTTCAGCAAATCCCATTAGATCTATTTTCAATTTGCACCCAAATCCAGCCACTTTCACCACCTCCTCTGCTACCACCTTGAATTGAAGCTGTCACCAGCTTTTCCTGGAATATTGCAAATCTATACCTCACTGGATCCCCTGCTTCTACTGTTGCTTCTGCTACAAACTCTTCCCTATATCAGTGATCCTCACAGGGTGGTCCCAGACCAGAAGGATCAGCATCTCCTAGGAACTTGCTAGGAGTGCAAATTCTCCTGCACCACCTCAGACCGATTCCATCAGAAACTCTGGGGATGGGCCCAAAGTTGTGACAAGCTCCCAGAAGTGATTGTGACACATACACAACTTGGAGAACCACTCTCTACAGAAGTCGCTAGCCAGGATGATCCTCTAAAAATAGAAATGGGTCATAGGCCCCTCTCCCTTCAAGATCCCCTAGTAGCCTTGCGCTGCTCAGAGTAGGAGCCGAGTCCTCATGATGGCCCAGAAGGCCCGCACTGAGCCCTTCCCCATTCCCACCACGTCTAAGCACCTCTGTATTTTCCTTTCACCCGCACTGCCCAAGCCATTCCGGCCATTTGGCTTCACTTCAGGGTCTTCGTACTTGCTGTTCCCTCTGCCTCGAATGCCATCCCTTCCTCCTTGCCCACATCCCCACGTGGCTCTCTCCCTCTTCCTCCTCTGGGCTCTGCTCAAATATCAGCTTGTCGGAAGGCTTTTCCCAGCCACTGTTAAAATAACAGCCCTGCCCCTGTGCCGTTTCCCCTCCTTCCCAGTATTTTCTCCATACTGCCCGTCACCATCTGGCATAAGCTACACTGTGCATGTTTATCTGTATAATGGTCATTGCACCTCTGAAGAATACATAGTCCATGAGGCAGGGATCTGCATCTGTTTTGTTTATTTCTGTTTTGCCAGAGCCTGGAACAATGCTGGCATGTGATAGAGGCTTCATAAATACTTGTTGAATAAGTGAATATCTAAATTATTATGGTCAGAGTATTCTTCTGGGGAGATGACACATTTATTCCATTGATATTACCATTGCTCAGAATATTTTTAGGGCAATAGTGGAAGTAGGAAGACCTATTAGAAGGAGGCTATTTGCAATAATCCTAGAGAAAGATGATGATAGCGTCAACTAGAACAGGTGGTAGTAGAAGTGATGTTGAGAAGTGACTGGCTTCTGGATACAATTTGAATATCGATCCAATGGATTGAGGTTAATTTTCATGTTACATTTGGAACTAGTCCCAGTATTTATAAGAGGTCTTCACATTAAAAAAAGTAAAAAATACAGCTGCTCAGCTTAATCGCACACATTTACTAGTTCAAGAATCATATGACATTTGGCTATTGCAGAAATCACATTTCCCCCTGAAAAGTGAAACACAGAAGCACTGGAGATATTTATGGGCTCTGAATGAAATTCCCTGAATGATAAAAGAACCATTCTGATTTTTATGAGCACATTTTTGTATTTATGTGATTTAATTTTCATAGCAATCCTTTGAGGTCCTTGTTATTAACCCCATTTTTCAGATGAAAGAAAGGAGGCTCTGAGAGGTGAGCTAATTCCCTCAGAAGCTCCCAGCTGCAGAGCTGGAGGATTTAAATTCAAGCTACTTCACACATGCGCTAGATGAGTAAGATATGTTGGGAGCAAATGTATATGCTGCTGGAAAAGAACACCCTTTTGGGGCATCTCAGGATGACTTATCTAATTTCTCTCTTTCAACTTCATAGTCACATCTCATAAGGACAACTCCAAGAGAGTGGGAGACCTATAGCAAACATAAGACGTCATAGCCAGACACCAGGACTAGTGTGTTTTTTTGCTTCTCAGACTGGGAACAAGCTTCCTGTCAATGGCCAGGGCCCTGGGTCAGGTGTTCCTCCAGACACAGGGTCCAGAGTCCCTGGGAGAAAACGCTGGCACTGCCATGGGGATTCTATGCTTTCCAGGGCTATGCAGCCAGCATTGTCTCGAGACAAGAAGCTATTGTTCGGACAGAAAAAGAGCATGTTTCTCACTGGGGATTTGGACTTGAATAAGGATTCACATTCCAACAATGCCTCCTTTTGTAAAAATGACTTTTTTTTAGACTTTTGTGGGTTTTTTTCAGACTCAGATCATGGCTCCTAACAACTATTTCCCCTACTGTGTATGTTTGGGTGTAAGGTTCGCATGGAACAAACGTCCCTTTGCATATTGACCAGAAGGCTTCATGCTGTTCTGAGCGGACTCTGACTTTGCCGTGGCAGGAAGATGGGGAGTGGCGGGAAGAGGTGGGTGCCTGAGTGGGAACTGGCATTTATGGAGAATGGCATCTAACGTGACAGACACTTTAGAGACGTTATTCCAGTTAATCCTCACAATCACCTGAGCAGACATTATGCAAGTTTTACAAGCAAAGAATGTAATTAGGTGACTGGAGCAAAAATCACACAGCTGGTGAGAATGGAATCTGGGATGGATTCCCAGATCTCACTTCAAACCTGCTCTCTTTCCGCTTCCTGTTCCAGGTTCCCTTACTGACCTTTTCAAATTTCATTTTCTCAGATGAGCCACCTGGTAGAAAGACTGCATGAAATGGTGCTTGTGACCGCCTCTGCTACAGGGCTTGTCACATAAACACTCAATAAAAATCACATTTTCTCTCGTCGTCCTCCTGCATCATCTCATCTTACGTTTTGAATTTCTCTTTTTCTTCTCTCTCATATCCTTTCAACTCCTCCTTTCTTTTCACTCTCACATGCTTTTTTTCTGTAGAAAAACAAAATCTAAAGATCCTGTTCCCAGTGGCAACATAAGTTTTTAAAAAATCCCCTTGGAATAAACCAACAAGAACAATGCAAGATCCATGTGAAGAAAACTATAAAAATTTTCTTGAAGAAACAAAAGAACACCTGAATACATGGAAAGCTATACATGCTTCTGGAGGAAAGATGTGATATTTTTAAAGATGTCAACTTTGCAAATTAATCCATAAGTTCAATGCAATCCCAATTCCAATCCTAAAAGGAGATTTACTGAACTTGGGAAGCTGATTTTAGAGTTCATGTGGAAGACAAAAAGATGAAAACAAACAAAAAAACTAAAGGAAAAAAAAAGAACAATGAGGAAGGACCTTACCTTTTTAGTTACCAAAATATACCAAGTTTATGCTAATTATAGAATGTTGTATTGGTTCAGAATAAAAACATAGAAAAACTGAAACAAAAACAACAATTCAGGGACAAAGGGACATTCAAAATATATAAAAGGAGAGATTCAAATCTGAGTAAAAAGGACAGATTGTTAAAAAATGATATTGAGAGGGTTAGAAATCCTGAAAAAAATAATTTAGATTCCAGGAACACATCATACACACAAAATCCAAGTGAATTAAGTTCTACACTAAACTAAAAAAGAAAAAAATCAGAAAGGAACTTGAGTAAAATATAGTATATCAGTCAATTTTAGGGGGTGATGAAAGCCTTCCTAATAAGTAAGACTCAAATTCTAGGAGCCATTAATAAAAAGATCTTACTTCAAAAAATAAAAAGTAATTTATGAATTAAGACCCCCCCCAAAAAAGTCCCAGTGAAAGACTGTAAAACATGTAAAAGAAAGTATACAAAACATATTATGAGTTCCTAAAATTATTAAAAGACATAAAATGCAAAACTGGGAAAAAGAAATGAAGATATAATTCACAAAAATTCAGTCAGTTCAGTTCAGTTGCCCAGTCGTGTCTCTTTGGACCCATGGACTGCAGCACGCCAGGCCTCCCTGTCCATCACCAAATCCTGGAGTTTACTCAAACTCATGTCCATGTCCATTGATGCCATCCAACCATCTCATTCTCTGTCATCCCCTTCTCCTCCCACCTTTAATCTTTCACAGCATCAGGGTCTTTTCTAGTGAGTCAGTTCTTCGAATCAGGTGGCCAAAGTGTTGGAGTTTCAGTTTCAGCATCAGTCCTCTCACTGAATATTCAGGACTGATCTCCTTTAGGATATCCTTGTAGTCGCAGGGACTCTCGAGAGACTTCTCCAACACCTCAGTTCAAAAGCATCAATTCTTTGGCATTCAGCTTTCTTTATAGTTCAACTCTCACATCCATACATGATTACTGGAAAAACCATAGCTTTGACTAGACGGACCTTTGTTGGCAAAGTAATGTCTTTGTTTTTTAATAAGCTGTCTAGGGACTGGCCATAGCTTTTCTTCCAAAGAGCAAGCATCTTTTAATTTCAAGGCTGCAGTCACCATCTGCAGTGATTTTGGAGCCCCCCAAAATAAAGTCTGTCACCATTTCCACTGTTTCCCCATCTATTTGCCATGACGTGATGGGACCAGATGCCATGATCTTAGTTTTCTTACAAAAATTAAAACACTGATAAAATATAAAAATGCTTTATCTCAAAATAATAAATGAAATGTAAAATAAATCAAAGATATACTATATAAATCAACCAGGTTGTTTAAAAAATTTAATAGATTGATACCAGTATTATCAGGTAGAAATGGGCAATTTCGCATTTTTTTTTTTTTTTTTGACTGCAACAGATAGCTAGTGAGATCTCAGTTTCCTGACCAGGGATTGAACCCAGGCCCTTGGCAGTGAGAGCATGGAGTCCTAACCTCTGGACTGCCTTACATAGTTTTTAAGAGTATAAATTTGTACAATCTTTTTTGATGACAACTCAGAAATAGCTATCAAAATTTAAAATAAGTAGCTTTTTGGAGTTCCTAATTCCATTTCTAAGAATTGATTCTTCTGAAGTTGTCACAGATGTTCATAATATAAGTATAGCTAGTCACTGAAGCTTTATTTATAATAAAGAAAAATTGGAAAAAGAGAAATTTCCTTCAATTAGAGGATGATTAGATTAAATATGGTACATTTATACTGTGGAATACTACATGATGGGGCTTCCGTGGTGGCTCAGACAGTAAAGAATCTGCCTGCAGTGCAACAGACCAGGGTTCGATCCCTGGGTCGGGAAGATTCCCCTGGAGAAAGGAATGGCCACCCACTCCAGTGTTCTTGCCTGGAGAATTCCAGGGACAGAGAAGCCTGGAGGCTATGGTCCATAGGATCACAAAGACTCGGACATAACTGAGTGACTAACACTTTCCCTCTCACAGTATGTGATAAAAATGAACACGTCTGCAGGGCAGCAATAGAGACACAGACATAGAGAACAGACTTACGGACACGGGGTGGAGGGCACTGGGGGAGGAAGGAGGGGGTGGGATGTTATGGAGAGAGTAACATGGAAACACATTTATCACCATATCTAACATAAATGGCCAACGGGAATTGGCTGTAAGGCTCAGGGAACTGGGCCTGGGCCTGTGCAACAACCAGAGGAATGGGATGGGGCGGCAGGCTCCAGAAGGAAGGGACACAGGTTTGCCTATGGCTGAGTCATGTTGATGTTTGGCAGAAACCAACACAGTTTTATAAAGCAATTATCTTCCAATTAAAAAGAAATAAATTTAATTATTTTTTAAAAAATGAGGTAGATTTATATTTATTTCATAGAAGAGCCTAAAGCTATATGGTTGAATGAAAAAATAGAGCAAGATAGCACATACTGTGGGTAAAGAGGACTTGGTTTTTCACTCTTTTTCATATTATTTGCATTATTTATAGTAAGCATGTTTTGTTTATGTAAATAAGAATAAGAGGAATCTTACTTCATCTGATGTCATTTGATCCAAGTAACCACAGCAGTATTAGTACTGTTCTCATGCATTCAGTAAATTTCCTGAGCTACACTCTCCCAAGTCAAGGATGAGTTGGTGACACTTCGGGCTGCAGGCCCAAGAGAATAAAGCTGAGGTGGTGCTGAACTAGCACGGGAGAAGAATGCTTCTCCTCAGCTCTTAGCTCGGTGTCTTAGCTATCAGCAAGAATCATTTACTGAATTTCCTCTTTTGCTTTGGGCTTTAGTGAAGCCCTTCTGGCTGTAGAAGTACCTACCACAGTACCTACCACCCAACAACGTGGCATCCATCTGGTTCTTGGTAAACTCCTTCCTGTCATAGGGAAAAAACAGCACCAGGTCACTCCCTCCTTCCTCCCCTTCTGGAAAATCTTCACTCTTGTTTAGCTGAAATATTTATGATAAAAACACTTAAAAATTTTTTTAGCAGTGTAAACCTTCTCACATGAAGAATATACATTAAACTTTGCATCAAACATCATTTTTTCCCCTGGAAAAAGTTCTCTAGAAAATTAAAAAGAAAACTATCATCATTTATAACAAAGTCATTATTCTCCTACAATATTTTTTGCATATATAGTTCTTTTAATTACCTTGTACTCTTTTTGACCATTTTCAAAATACTTCTCTTCCAATTAGGTTTTTCATCTTTTAATTATTTTTTACTGTTTTCTGATTTTTTTTTCAAATGAGTATATTGGTTAGCCAAAGGCTTACATGATAGCAAGCTAGGACTTAAACAGCAAGAATTAGAAAACTATGAAAGCAGGAAGAATAATTCTGTACATATTGAGCAATAACCAAAGTACTTGAGCATTTCAAGCAGAATTGAACTCTGGTATGAGAATCAAGAGACTTCAGTCCTGTCGGTCAGTATAACCTTGGACAAGTGTGTGTCCTCTTAGATATTTTACAGACTGATGAATTTCTTTACCTGTTAATTAAGTGGATTGAGTAACAAAATTTTTAAAACTCCCTTCCACTGATAAGATTCAAAGATTTCCACTGATGGTTGGTTTGTAGAACAATTGGCAGACAGAACTTAGGAAAAATGGACCTAGAGATTATCAAACTAAGTGAAGTAAGTCAGAGAAAGACAAATATCATATGATATTACTTATATGTGGAATCCAAAATATAATACAAGTGAACTTACTTACAGAATGGAAACTGACTCACAGACATAGAAAACAAACTTACGGTTATCAAAGAGGTAAGGGGGGGAAATAAATTAGGAGTTTGAGATTAGCAGATACAAACTACTATATATAAAACAGATAACAAGGCAACAAGGACCTATTGTATAGCACAGGAAACTATGCTACTCATTATCTTATAATAAACTCTAGTGGAAAAGAATCTGAAAAGAATGAATCACTTTGCTGTGCATCAAAAACTAAAACAACACTGTAAATCAAATAAACATCCATTTTAAAAGAAAGAAACAACCATGTCAATAGCATGAGCATTTCATGTGTACTTACCATGTGCCAAGAACTAGGCCATGTGCTTCACAGATGTCATCTTATTTCTTAGAACAGCTATTTGAAGTTGAGATGACTTCTTCCTTTCTTTAAATGAAGAAATGGAGACTCAGAGAGAGTATACCTCTTCCTTGGGATGTACAATGAGAAGTGGTAAGTCCTAAAGGCAGGTCTGATTCCACAGTTTTTGTTCTTAAGCGGAGGGTGACCACAACCCCCAGTTCTCGCCACTTTTAGGCGCCCGCTGCACTGCACCCTTACGGCTGCTGGGAGGAGAGAGCAGAGAGGAGAGAGGAGAGAGGTGAGCAGAGAGAGGAGGGGAGGCTGGCAAGCTGAGACTGCCAGCAGAGGGAAATGTCCCGTCCACCAAGTGAGATCGCCGAGCGAGGGGCCTTGGCTCAGGGCGGGAAAGAGTTCTAGAGCCAGCTGGAGTGAAGGCAAAGCAAGTTTATCTAGAGACACACACTCTCCAGGCAGAAGGCGGGTGTCTCAGGAAGGGAGAGCCGCCCGGAGATGGCGCCATGTCCTGGGCAGCTGTCTATGGGCTAATTTCACAGGCTGACGGCTGAGAGGAATATGCTTGCTATTCTGGGTACTGTGGGGATTTCTCTAGAACTGGGCCACTGCCCACTGTTTGGCCTTTTATGGTCCTCCTGGGAACTGTCAGGTCTAAGGGGAGTGATTTTTAGCATGACAAAGAAGGTATAATGAGCTATAGGTCAAAGACTGGACTATCTATTCTCAAAGTTACCTTGGTTGCAACTGGTTCCAGCCAGTCTTCATCACATCCCAACAGTTGTATTCCTCCTTCATCATCAAATATTTATGTCCTGCCCTTTCCCTCCCATCTCAAGACCTGCAAGAGTCCCTTGTTGTTTCAGAAAGTGAATATAACTCAAAGCTTCCTCCACTCCCTAGAATGTTCAATTGTGGGTGGGACAATGAATTTTCATATGAGACTGGAAAATTATAGCCGTGAGGGCATCCTGAAGACAGATGAATCTCCCAGTTGGGTCTTAGAACTTCCAGGTCAGGTTCCTTGGCTGTTCTGGATGCTTGTGATTCCCTTATTATGAGATTAAGTGATGGGCTTATGTTTCCAGAGCTAATGATTCAAAAGCTTTCTGTGATGTTAAACTCAGACATGTGAAAAAACAACAGGCAATTAGAAGCAATCAAATCATTCTGAAATTAAGATTCTATTTCATTTGCTAAATGCTTCATCAAAGAAATCAGTAATTTTTTTTAAAGCCGTGAATATGATATACAGAGAATTACAACAGCAATCAGTTTTAAAGTGTACCCATGCATCCCAGAATGCTTAGAATATTTAGGACTGAGCCATTTTCCAGTTTTATTCTGTTGCAATTTTTTAGTCCTGTGCCCTTTCAACACTTTTTTAAGTAACATTTCTCTTTCAGTTTTGATAGATGAGCGGGCACGTAACTCTGTGAATGCCAGAAAAATCTTTATAAGCATCAAAAAATAAAATCACATTGGGCTATTTACATAAGTAATCCAGTAAATTGCAGTGGGCAGGGTTTTCTTCATTGGGTTTTGGTGTGTAAGATGTTTAAAGATCCCTGACGTCACAGTCAACCAGGGGGATCTTGAAGTTTGTGAGTGTACCATCATCTTCAGCCACTAAGAACCTACCAACGGATAGAAAACAGGATTAGAAATAGTAATTTTTTTGTCCAAACAACTACTTGGCTTCTTTAATTGGCATTTTGATTTTGCTCAAGGCTGAATTCAATACCTTTTCATATGAAGCAGAGCATTTTACCATTCAATCCTATATCCTCTTCCCCACTCAGTCCATTAGTCATTCATGTCTTTCTCTTCTATTTTCTTAGGTGGCTCACATATACCTTTTTCAGTTTCTCTAATTTATCAAAGTTTTTCCTGACTGTAGTCTCTGCACCTGTTGTCACCTCTGCCTGAAACTTGCACAACCTCTTTCCCTTTTTCCAGCCAGTTCATTCTTTAGGTTTCAACTTGAATGTCAATCACTCCTTTAGAGAGGTCTTCCTTATAACTTTTTAAGTATGTACCCTATTCCTCTCCATTTGGTCCTGTTACTTAAAAAAAACTCATGTAACGTTACTTCTTTCTTTTACAGCAATCAAAATTCTAATTGTATATGTAAAAAATATACATTCTTTTGTTATTTCTGACTTTCCAACATGACTGTAAACTTCATGAGAGATTATACCTTAAGGTACACACATATAATATTGCTTTTAAGTCATATAAGAAAACTACAGACCAATATTCCTCATGAATAGAGATGGAAGAATCCTTAACAAAATAGTAAATGGCTCTCTGCCCCATATAGAATCAACTATACACCATGATCAAGTGGAATTTATCCTAAAATATAAGGTCAGTTAAATGTCTGAAATTAATGTAATGGATAATATTAATATAGAATGATGGACAGAAACTATATTATCATGTCAATAAATACAGAAAAAGCATCTGGTCAAATTTAATATCTATTTATGATCAGTCCTGGATGCTCATTGGAAAGACTGATGCTGAAGCTGAAACTCCAATACTTTGGCCACCTCATGCAAAGAGTTGACTTATTGGAAAAGACCCTGATGCTGGGAGGGATTGGGGGCAGGAGGAGAAGGGGACGACAGAGGATGAGATGGCTGGATGGCATCACCGACTCGATGGACATGTGTTTGAGTAAACTCTGGGAGTTTGTGATGGACAGGGAGGCCTGGCGTGCTACCATTTATGTGGTTGCAAAGAGTTGGACATGACTGAGCGACTGAATCGAACTGAACTATGATAAAAACTCTCAACAAACTTCCTCAACCTGATAAAGCACATCTTTGAAAAACTTATAATTAATATTACACTTGGTGAAAGACTGAGTTCTTTTCCTGTAATATCAGGAATAAGACAAGTATATTCACTCTCATCCCTTCTATTCAAGATTGTATTGGAGATACAGATATATCTTCAGTGTGGCAAGAAGTAAAGATACTAGAGGCACAAAGATTGGAAAGAAAGAAATAAAACTGTCTTATTTGTGATGACATTGTCTTGCATGTAGAAGATCCTAAGGAATGTACCAAAAAACCCCGTTAGCAAGGTCTAGGTTAGCAAGGTCTAGGTTAGCAAGGTCCACTATGCAAGATCAATATACAAAAATAAAATTTATTTCTATAAGCTAACAATGAACAATCCAAAAATGAAATTAAGGAAACAAGTTCATTCATGATACTGTATGAAATACTTAGAAATATATTTGATAAAGAAGTACAGGACTTGTATAGGGAAAACTGCCTGCAATGTGGGAGACCCAGGTTCAATACCTGGGTTGGGAAGATCCCCTGGAGAAGGGAGTGGCAATCCACTCCAGTATCCTTGCCTAGAGAATTCCATGGACAGAGGAATCTGGCAGGCTACAGTCCATGAGGTCATAAAGAGTCAGACACAACTAAGCAACTAACACTTTCACACTTTCACATAAATAATTGTGGAGAAAAATTAAGAAGATAGATAAATAGAGACTTATTTCACATTTATGGATGGCAAAGACTTAATATTGCTAAGCTGGCAATTCCCTCCAAGTTAACTTATCAATTCAATGCAATTCTTATCAAAATTCCAGCAGGCTTTTTTTTTTTCGTAGAAATTGACAAGCAGATCCTAAAAGTCATAGAGACATGCAAAGGGCCTAGAGTAGCTAAAGCTACTCCGAAAAAGAACAGCCAGGAGACATAGTTATTTGATTTGAGACTTACTGTAAAGCTTTGGCAATCAAGATGACATGGTATTAGCATAAGGAAAGGTGTAATCAGTGGAACAGAATATATAAAACCTAGAAATAAACTTTATATATGTTTCCAAAATATTTTTGATAAGGGATCCAAGGAATCCCGATAGGATAAGAATCATCTTTTTCAACAAATGGCACTGGGAAAGCTGCATACCTACACACAAAAAATAAACCTAGTCCTTTTCATCATGCCATATACAAAAACTTACTCAAGACAGATTGTAGACCTAAATATAAAAGCTAAAGACATAAATCTAGAAGTAAACAAATATGAAAATCTTTGTGCTCTTGGGTTAGGCAAAATTTTTCTTAGACATGACACCAAAAGCATTCTCCATAAAGGAAAAAACTGAAAAATTGGCATTCATCAAAACTGAAAACTTTTGTTTTTCAAAGGACATTTTAAAAGATGAACTGACGAACCATATACTGGGAGAAAACATTTGCAAAACAAAAACTTGATAAAGAACTGTATTCAAAGTATTTATTAAAAACTTGTAGCTTAGTAACAAGAAGACAACAACCCAATAGAAGAAAATGGGCAAAATATTTGAATAATATTTCACCAAAGAAGAGACAACAACTTGCAAATAAGGAGATGACAAGATGCTCACTATTATTAATCACCAGGGAAATGCAAATTGAAATCATAATGAGATACCACTACACATCCACTAGAAAGGCCAAAATAAAAAAGCCTGACAGTACCAAGTACTAGCAAAGATGTGGAAGGTCCTTGCTTTTGAGGGAATTCATATAAGAGGAAGATAAATGAGTATTATGTGCATAAAGATACCTCACAGAGGAGATGTAGCTGACACTTTAATTGGGTAAGTCTCCAAATGGTTCTGTGAGGTGACAGGTTCTCAGTTTTTAATTGAGAGAACTATTTTGACTATTGGAGGAGCCATACAGTTAGTTCCTTCCTTCAGAATATGACTAAGCAGAAGGGAGAGGAAATGTATTGCAGGCAAGGGAGAAAGTTACACAGAGTTGTAAGTGGCTATGTATGTGACAATGAGAGACCAGCTTGAATGGGGATGGGCTGCAGGCAGATGACCTTTAGGAAGCAAATCTGGAGAGAGTAACACCAGTTTGGCTGTCCTTAAAACCTCAACACTGGAAAATTTGGTTTGAAAAAAGTACAAAGCAACATAAAGTATAGGAACAGTAATTTTTACTCTTAAAATAAACTTCTGTTTCTTCACTCATTTGGGTGAGAAATTCCAAAGCAATTCAATTATCTAGGCAACTGCACTGCATGCCTTTAACATGAAATACTGAAACAAATTATCGAAGGAAAAGTTTTATATCCATCCCATTTCTGGCATCTTGGTTTCTCCTCTGAACTAATTTTATGATTTTTAACTGAAGGTAAAATTTCACACAGTGACTATCAGTAAAAAATGAATCATTAATATATACGAAAGTTTGAATGTGACATGCCTGAGTATGACAGGTGATACTTCATGGATTATTTAGAGCGCCCTTGAAAATTTTACTTACCTAGCTATGGTGCACATTCTCAAGAGATATCGCTAGCTTTACTTTACAGGGAAGATTCAGAGGAAATAAATATGAAAAATAGATTTCATCAGACAAATGTTTAAATAATTTGTTTTTACTAGTCCAACCTGATAATAACTCAGAATATGTACTGTCGGATTTAAATTTTGACAGAACTAGAACTGACTCAATGGACATGAGTTTGAGCAAGCTCCAGGAGATAAGGAAGGAGAGTGAAGCCTGGCGTGCTGCAATCCACGGGGTCACAGAGTCGGACACGACTGAACGACTGAACAGCAATTCATCTTCCTATTTTTTCCCTTTGATTAGGCTGTTTGATACAGTAAAGCAAACATTCTGTTTAAAAGTTTAGTCTACGCTACAAAACTTTATATGATATTGAATTAGTGAGAAGATAGATGATTTCACCATCCTGCTTGACTAATGTAAAGCTAACGTTTGATCGTCCAGTCACTGTCCGTAAAGATCCTATCCAACGAGAGGGAAATTGTTGCTTACCAGGTAAGCATTCTCCTTGTTAGATACTGCTTTCATTTGCAGGTATACCATGCTCAATTTTATGATTTTTAAATTAAGAAAATTAGGTATTGTTTTCCTATTTATAAACATTCTCTGATTAAAAAAAATCAAAGACATGCTATATTGTGATACTCAAGAGAAATTAATAATCATCCACTCATTACTGAATGGTCAGTAGTGGGAAATGATTCATTTGTATAGGGTAGACCATTTGATTCTTTTGTGACCAAGGAAACTATATTCTTAAGCAGGATGGTTCAGTGGTTTATTTCAGCTTGTTTTAACTCCCATTGGTACTACTATTTATGATAGCGTGATATTTAAACCAGAGAAAAATGCCTATGTGAAGTCATAATCATTAAAAGGAGAGTAAAGTCTCACCTGAAGCATAAAGATAGACATGAGAGGACACTGAAGAAGGTCAAAGAAAGTAACATATCTGTCTTGCATCTGTATGTTTCAACAGGACAAATGAGCATAAGGAAAAGATCACAATGGCTCCTGAGTCTGATGTAGGTGCAGCCATATTATGTAATGTTTCTCAACCATCGCTTAAGGCATTAGATGTACTGGGCAGGAAGCCACAATCAAAGAAGTTCTTGAGCCTTCTCTTTTTTTACTAGAATATTACTTTACTAGTAATATTACTTACTAGAATATTTGCTAGCAAGTCTTCAAAGACTTAGAAACCATCAAAGAAAGCAACAGAAGAGCTGAAGACCAGAGTGCAGAAAAAAAATGCAATTCAAGGGAAGTTGCAGAAGTTTCAGGAGAGTGGATAAAGAAACCATGAAGACAGACTACTTTCATAGCTTTATCCCATGGGAAAGGATGTCATCTGTCCATATAAAAACTGGAGACTTTCAGAAGCTCATGGTCAAAGGAGGCAGCTCTCCATAAAGATAAGTCTTGTTTGGGAGTGATTGGCGCCTAGCATTTCACTTACAGAGGAGAGAAAGAAAACCTCTTCCAATGTTTACCTCAACTTCAAACATTGAAATATTCCCTGCACATTTTTTTTTTTCCAAATCAGGATAGTTCTTGGTATGATTTTTTTAGTTGATTCAACTTTCAAACTTTAATACACTTATTTAAAATGACAAAATACATAATGGGAATCCAGGAAAGGTGCTTTTAAAAGAAGGCAACCATTAAAATAAATACAGATTAAATAAAAAAATCACTTATAGTCAATCTTCAGTTAAGTATTATAGCTTGCTGAAGGTTCTGGGGAGGAGTTGAAGATATAAAACTCCAAGACTGAGCATTTCATCTTGACTACTGAGAAGAGATGAAAGAAAATCAAAAGGGGCAACATCTGTATATCAGGCTGAATCACCTCTTATACTACTGGTTGTATTATCTAGTACATATATAGATTGCTTTCAGTATTTTGAATAAGTTCTAGTCAATAATTTTAAAATATATTTTTAGGGCCTGGGAAGGGGAGGTTCTAGAGTCATGCAGAGGAATGTTTGTTGCTTGTGTTTACTTTTTAATATTTAGTTACTTATTTGGCTGCACTGGGTCTTAGTTGCAGCATGAGAACTCTTAGTTACCTCTGTGATCTCTTGGTTGTGGCATGTGGGATCTGGTTCCCTGACTAAGAATTGAATCCAGAGCTTCTGCACTGGGAGTGTGGAATCTTAGCCACTGAACCACAGGGGAAGACACTTATTCAATACTTTTTAAATTTTTTACTGCTTTTTCAACTTTTATTCTGTGAATGGAGTCTTCTCTTGCTCTTGAGTTAAAATTTGAGCAGCTCCCATGATTCTGCTTGGTCATTCTCTGATAGCTAAAATCCAAAGATCATATCAAGTGACAAACACATCCTTGCTTTTAAAACTATGCCTTCTCTCTGCTACTCGAGCTAGCTGTAACCAAGGTGTGAGAGTCTTATTACACAGTTTTCTTTATTACAAGCCAAAGTCTACTTTCTGATCTCTCCCATGCCTAGATCCTACCTCTGCTCTCTGGAGACCTTCTGCATAAGTCCCATTCTTTTCCTCTGAGTTAGTTCGTCATATAATTGAGCAAAGAAATCTTGGTTTCTTTCATTCTTCATCTTTTAAAACCCCAAATTGCCTCTTATCTTGGTTTCTCAGGATAAAATTTCCTCTTGAAAAATTTCAAACCTGCAGAAAAGTTGAAAGACCTATACAATATCCACCTATGTATCCTTTATCTCAATTTTATATATGTGTAGTTCTTATTTTTCCTGAGCTATTTGAAAGAAAGCTAGAAACATCATACTACTTTATGCTTAAGTATTTTAGCATAACAATGTGTATCTCCTAAGAGCAAGGATATTGTATTCAAAATCACAACATCGTTACTCACTTAAGAAAATTAACAGCAATTTAATAAATTTAATAATGTCATATATAGACGATATAAGATTTCCTTATTATTCAAATAATGCCTTTTCAGCTTTTTTTTCCAACTTATGATCAAATAAAAGATCTCACATTGCATTTGGTTTTCCTGACTCTTTAGTTTCCTTTAATCTTGAAGAGTTCCTCCACTTTTCCATGAATTTCATGACATTGCTCAAGTTAAAGTTTTAATCCAGCCATCCTGGATCAACCTCAACCTGACAAGCCAGAGCCCACAGTCTCCTCCAGATATAGACAGGCAAAAGCAATTTAGAGGAAGATCAATACCCCTTTTCCTTTAAAGTTTTTTAGCAACTGCAGTATTGTCGACAGTTGGTTCCTGTGGTCAAACAAATCACACCACAGGTCCATTTCTTACACCTGTCAGGTCGGATCTTCTCCATCTTGGAGTTACGTAGTTACATTTTTGAGCTTGCTAACAAAACCCACCTGATGGCCTCTTTCTTGTTGCTTTGGCTCACTCACGAAAAACAGGTGTGGTCATTTTGAAGGCTGAGTGTCCCTTCGTTCACACCAGCTGTCACGCTGACCTGTTCTGTGCCCACATGAGCTGAGTACAGCTCGAGAGCCACAGAGAAGAACTGGGCACAGGGGTTACTCACTCCGCAGGACCCGCACGGGGCAGACTGGCTGCCTAGAGACGGCTGCGGAGTTTCAGGCTGGCAAGCAGAGAGTGGTGACTTCGGGTGCCAACAATCTTTGCTTTATTCCAGACAAAAGGCCAGCAAGGGTAGGAGTTGAGAAGATTCCAGATGGCACTGATACCTTCACAAGAGGGCAGTGATCCTAGCAGCAATCTGATGTGGAACACTGAGAATCCAGCAGGCAGACAGACAGCAGAAGGGAAGTGTGTGCCTGGGGAAATACCCTTGCCCCCAAGCAAAGTTTCAGGAGCAGATTTCCTGTCCCCAGAGACTTGCATAAAGCAAAGCAAGGCTGAAATGAAGAATTTATTTAAATAGGGGGCGAGAGATGGAGTTTATAATAGAGACAGAAATAGAATGTGGGTCTGCAGTAGATCTGTATTCAAAAGACCTTATGCAAAACCAACTGTGGTTTCAGGGGTATGTGTGTATGTGTGTATTTGATTGTCTTCCTCAATTCATTCAGTTTGCTCCTCACTTTACCTTTTGGCTCAAAACCTAACTCAAGCACAAAAAGAAAAAAAATCTCAAAATCCCCTCAAGTCCTTTTCATTAAAATAATCTCTATTTTATTGAAAGTCAGTGGTTCTTTGTATTTTCAGTTGGAGTAGAAATTAATAATATACTTGCTACTCCAGGGGAGTTGTTACGTTTTGCTTTCTCCAGGCAGGTCTTGTGTGTATCTTATCTTGGATCCTGCACTTATGGGGATTGTCCTGGTTTTTCCCTTAATACTCCTTCACTGCCAACCCCTGAAGCCTGTAGATTCTCCCTTGTGACCATAAATGCTCTGTTCTCATCACCAAAGCTACTGATCTTGCAGGGTGTGAGTCAGAAGAAGCCAGGTTATGCTGCAGTAACAGATAGATCCCCTGCCCCATCCCAATGGCTTCTAACACAAAGATTTCTCATTACACTTCACATTCATTACAAGTCAGTGCAGCTTTGCTCATATGGCATTTACCCTGGGAACAGCCTCTGTCTGGAACACTGCCAGTCTCGTGGTTGAGAAAAAGGAGAAATAACACACACTGGGTCCAAAGTGACTGTCTGGAAATAACACATGCTACTTCTGCTTATGCTTCATTGGCTGGAGGAAATCTCATGGACTGGCCTGACACCAATGGCATAAGGAAGTATAATCCTCTCCTAGGATGCCAGTTCAATTTACATAAGTGTTCATGCCATCAGAGTATATGTTGCTTTCTATCAGGGTTCATGTGCCTATAAGGATATGTCTGCTTCTCCATCAGAATACATGTGCCATTGATTAAGGGATAAGAAGCTTCAGGGCCGTTAGCTAGGACTGAGTATCTGGTTGGTATATTGGCTCCTAGTTCCTCCCCAGGCCAGGTTTCCAGTATTTTTCTTTCTCATTCTATACGAGAAGCAATCCATTGTGTTTAGAACCTGCCTTAGGATCAGGCTTCGGTCAGGATTGACAAGCTAAGAATGAGCAAGGGCTGATTCTTTTTCCCTTCCTACTAGCAACTGGGTCACAGCTGAGCTTTCTTTTTGGTCCATGCAGCTTCTTTTTGAAACAATGTTTTTTTTTTTTCTATTTATTATGTTTTTCATCCTGGTCAACCATTTCATAACACACTGCCAGCAGATTTAATTTGCCTTTCTTTCTTTTTGGAGTGACTTTTTTTCCTTAGGACTTAAAAAAAAAAATTCAGTCCATTCTTGGTTTTGGCCTGCCTGTCACCATTGTTGTAGGTTTCTGTCAAACTTTTCAATTTATTTCTCTGCAACTAAAATTTTCCCAGGCTTCTTAAGGCTATGAGTACAAATGAGATCACGTTTACAGTTATGGCTCAAGTTCCTTTGACTCATCTTGCCCAATCATTCATGTAAGATTCCCTGACCTCACCAAACATCTCAGTTTTTTCTCTGTGCAGGAGTGAGGGCTGGGGTCAGGAGCCCTAGACACATATTTCTGTCTAGGCCCTAACCGAATGAATGTCCCCTGCCAGTGAGCCCAACTTGACACTTTGGTTATTTGGGTCTCACGTCATGGAAACCAGCTTGAACCAACTTAATTCACACAGAGAGTTCATGATAGGCATATGAGGCCAATCTCTCAGAATACATGGAATACAGCTGGCCCTCAAGAAAGTCCTATTAGATTAGAAAAATGAAATGTTTAAGAATCTCCCCTCTTTTACCTGCTTGTTTCTGGGTATCTGCTTTATCGACTTGCCTTTGCAGACTGGATCTTTCTACTCTTGCATGCATACTGGGGGAGATTCCCTGGTTTTCTTTGAATCTCAAATCCAGTTTCTGACAGGATGCCATTCAGCCTGGATTTTAAACACAAGTTAAGAATGACGATGAGGGGGCATCCCTGTTGGACCAGTGACTGAGAGTCAGCCCTGCAATGTAGGGGACGGCGGTTCGATCCCTCATCTGGGAGGATCCCGCATGCCGCTGTGCCATAACTACTGACCCTATGTTCTGGAGCCCGCGAGCCCATATGCAGCAACTACTGAAGCTTGCTTGCTCTAGAGCCCCATACTCCACAACAAGAGAAGTCACTGCAGTGAGAAGCTGGCGGCCACAACTAGAGAGCAGCCCCTGCTCACTGCAGCTAGAGAAAGCCCATGCACAACGACAAAGACCCAGCACAACCAAAAAAAGAAAAAAAGAGGATGGAGGTTACTTAGCAAAAGAGGAGTTTGAAGTTTCACTCAGTGATTTGGCCGAATCAGGCAGGAACAGGGGAAGAAAGATTTTTCTTGAGTTTGCCAGAGCTTCCATAAAGTATCACAGACTGAGTGGCTTAAACAACAGAAATTTATTTTCTCTTAGTTCTAGAGGTGAGCAGTGCAAGAACAGGGTTTTGGCAGGGTTTATTTCTCCTGAGGCCTCCTTGCTTACACCTTCTCACTGTGTCCTTACATGGCCTTTCCTCTGTACCTGAGCACCCATGGAGTTTCTCTGTATGTCCTAATATCCTCTTCCTTTGAGAGCACTAGTCAGATTGGATTAGGGCCTACCGTAATCGTTTAAAGCCTACCCTATGATTTTCACATAATCATATCTTTAAAGGCCATTCTCCAAATATAATCACATTCTGAGGCATTGACATTACACTGGCAGGGTGGGGGGTGGGATGGGGATACATAATTCAGTCCATAACATCTATTGCCTGTCAAATCACCTCAAAACTTAGTGGTATAAAACAAAATTTTATTCTATGCTCATATATTCTGTAGGTCAAAAATTCAGAAGAGATATGATAGGGATGTCTCTGCCTGCTCCATGATTTCTGGGCTCTCAGCTGGGCTGACTTGGATAGCTGGGGGCTGATGAGTAGCTGAGGTAGGCGATTCCCTAACTAAGATAGCTTTTTCATTCACATGTTTCATGCTTGGGTTGAGATGGCTGATATATGTGCTCAGATGGTACTGCTGACCACAACTCCATGTGGCTTTGGTGTCCTCACAGTATGGCAGCTCAGGGCTTGAAGCGTGTTCCAGTGACCAAGGAACACCGTGTCACTTATACTCTACTGATTAAAGCAGCCACAGCTCAGAAGTGTCAGAGAAATTGTGACCGTGTTACAAAACTGCCACGGAGTTTGCCATATGCAAAATGTCTACTATAACACTGTCCCATGAGCCCTCTGTGAGAAGACCAATTCTCTCCCAAGATTATTGGTTCTTGATGTTCTCCAAAGTTTGGCAAGCTTTTTATCCATTCAATTTCTATCAGTCCCAACATATCAACAATCACACTTGAGTTCTTTTCTAGCCACACATCTTAAATTTGCAATATTTCTCAGCCTCATACCTCTCTCTCCATTTGCCTGTGGGTACTTAAGTCTATCAGTCTCTGGTGAGAGAGATGCTTTTGGTATCTCTTTCCTGAGTCATTAGAGGCATGTCAAAGTTTTAAAAATTGAAATATAATTGACATACAACATTATGTTAGTTTCAGATAAACAACATAATGATTCAATATTTGGGTATACTGTGAAGTTATTACCACAATGTCTAGTTAACACTTGTCATATACACAGTTACATTTTTTTCTTGTGTTATGATCTTTTAAGATTCACTCTCAGCAATTTTCAAATGTAAAATGCTGTGTTATTAATATTAATAAATATAATAACTATTGTATGATAGTTATTTTAATTGATTATTATAGTATTAGTAATTAATAATTGTAATCACTATGTTGTACATTACTTCCCTGTGACTTATTTTACAACTGGGAGTTAGCACCTTTGGGTGACTTTTACTCATTTGATCCACCTCACACCCTCTACCTCTGGCAATATACCAATGTATTCTCTGTATCTATGAGCTTGGTTGTTGGTTTTTCGTTGTCACTGTGGAAGTTAGATTCTACCATAAGTGACAGCATATGATATTTCCCTTTCTTTGTCTGACTTATTTTGCTTAGCAAAGTGCCCCCAAAGTCCATCCATATTGTCACAAGTGGCAAGACCTCATTCTTTTTTATGGCTGAACTATGTTTCATTATATATATATATATATATATATATATACACACACACACACATATATATATATACACACCACATTTTCTTTTTCTTTTTCCCATTTATTTTTATTAGTTGGAGGCTAATTACTTTACAATATTGTAGTGGGTTTTGCCATACATTGACATGAATCAGCCAGGGATTTACTTGTATTCCCCATCCCTATCCCCCCTCCCACCTCCCTCTCCACCCGATCCCTCTGGGTCTTCCCAGTGCACCAGGCCCGAGCACTTGTCTCATGCATCCAACCTGGGCTGGTGATCTGTTTCACTATAGATAATATACATGTTTCGATGCTGTTCTCTAGAAACATCCCACCCTCGCCTTCTCCCACAGAGTCTAAAAGTCTGTTCTGTACATCTGTGTCTCTTTTTCTGTTTTGCATATAGGGTTATCATTACCATCTTTCTAAGTTCCATATATATGCGTTAGTATACTGTATTGGTCTTTATCTTTCTGGCTTACTTCACTCTGTATAATGGGCTCCAGTTTTATCCATCTCATTAGAACTGATTCAAATGAATTCTTTTTAACGGCTGAGGAATATTCCATGGTGTATATGTACCACAGCTTCCTTATCCATTCATCTGCTGATGGGCATCTAGGTTGCTTCCATGTCCTGGCTATTATAAACAGTGCTACGATGAACATTGGGGTGCATGTGTCTCTTTCAGATCTGGTTTCCTCGGTGTGTGTGCCCAGAAGTGGGATTGCTGGGTCATATGGCAGTTCTATTTCCAGTTTTTTTAAGAAATCTCCACACTGTTCTCCATAGCAGCTGTACTAGTTTGCATTCCCACCAACAGTGTAAGAGGGTTCCCTTTTCTCCACACCCTCTCCAGCATTTATTGCTTGTAGACTTTTGGATAGCAGCCATTCTGACAGGCGTGTAATGGTACCTCATTGTGGTTTTGATTTGCATTTCTCTGATAATGAGTGATGTTGAGCATCTTTTCATGTGTTTGTTAGCCATCTGTATGTCTTCTTTGGAGAAATGTCTGTTTAGATTTTTGGCCCATTTTTTGATTGGGTCATTTATCTTTCTGGAATTGAGTTGCAGGAGTTGCTTGTATATTTTTGAGATTAATCCTTTGTCTGTTGCTTTGTTTGCTATTATTTTCTCCCAATCTGAGGGCTGTCTTTTCACCTTGCTTATAGTTTCCTTTGTTGTGCAAAAGCTTTTAAGTTTCATTAGGTTCCATTTGTTTATTTTTGCTTTTATTTCCAATATTCTGGGAGGTGGGTCATAGAGGATCCTGCTGTGATTCATGTCGGAGAGTGTTTTGCCTATGTTCTCCTCTAGGAGTGTTATAGTTTCTGGTCTTACATTAAGATCTTTAATCCATTTTGAGTTTATTTTTGTGTATGGTGTTAGAAAGTGTTCTAGTTTCATTCTTTTACAAGTGGTTGACCAGTTTTCCCAGCACCACTTGTTAAACAGGTTGTCTTTTTCTCATTGTATATTTTTGCCTCCTTTGTCGAAGATAAGGTGTCCATAGGTTCATGGATTTATCTCTGGGCTTTCTATTCTGTTCCATATATATATGTGTGTGTGTGTGTGTGTGTGTATACACATATCACACTTTCTTTATCTATTCATTCATTGATGGACACTTAGATTGCTTCCATGTCTTGGCTATTGTAATAATGCTGCAATGAACATGGGGATGCAGATATCTTTGTGAGTTAGTGCTGTCATTCTCTTCTGATAAATACCCTGAAATGGAATTGTTGGATCATATGGTAGTTTTAATTTTAATTTCTTGAGAAACCTCTATACTGCTTTCCACAGTGCCTGTTACATTCCCACCAACAGTGCACAAAAGTTCCCTTTTCTTCACATCCTCACCAAAACTTCTTTCTTTTTGATAATAGCCTTTCTAACAGGTGTGAGCTGTTAGCCACTGCAGTTTTGATTTGCATTTCCCCGATGATTAGTATGTTGAGCACCTTTTTATGTGCCCTTTGGCCATCCGTATGTCTTCTTTGGAAAAATGTCTATTCAGATCCTCTGTCCCATTTTAAAATCAGGCTGTTTGTAGTTTTTTTGTTACTGAATTGTATGAGTTATTCACATATTTAGGATATCAAACCCTTATGAGATTTATGACTTGCAAATATATTCCCCCATTCAGTGGGTTGCCTTTTCATTTTGTTGATAGTGTTCTTTTTCTGTAAGGGAGCTTTTAAGTTTAATATGGTCTCATTTGTTTATTTTTTTCTTTTGCTATCTTTGCTTTTGATGTCAAATCCAAAAAAGTCATGCCAAGGCCTATATCAAGAAGCTTATCAGCTATGTTTTATTTTAGGAGTTGTATGATTTCAGATTTTATGTTCAAGCCTTTAATCCATCTTGGCCTAATTTTTATGGATGGTATAAGACAGTGATTGGGTTTCACTTTTTTTCTTTGCATGTGGTTATCCAGTTTTCCCAACACCATTTATTGAAAGAAACTGTCATTTCCCCTTGTCTAATATTGGCTCCTTTGTTGTAAATTAGTTGACCACATGTGTGTTAAATCTCTCAGCCCTGCCTGACTCTTTGTGCCCCACGGACTGTAGCTCACTAGGATTCTCTGTCCATGGAATTCTCCAGGCAAGAATACTGGAGTGGGTTGCCATTCTTCTCTCCAGGAGATCTTCCCAACCCAGGGATCAAACCCAGGTCTCCCATATTGCACGCAGATTTTTTACCATCTAAGCCACTATGGAAGCCCATTGACCACATATGTGTGGTTTTATTTCTGGGCTCTCTATTCTGTCCCCTTGATCTACATGTCTGTTTTTAAACCAATACCATACTATTTTGATTACTATAGCTTTGTAATAAAGTTTGAAATCAGAAAGCATAATGCCTCTAGCTTTGTTCTTTCTCACGATTGCTTTGGCTATTTAGGGTCTTTTGTGCATGTGTGTGCGTGTGTGTGCACACATGTGCATGTGTGCGTGCATGTTCAGTCATGTCTGATTCTTTGCGACTCCATGGATTGTAATCTACCAGGCTCCTTTATCCATGGAATTTTCCAGGTAAGAATACTGGAGCATGTTTCCATTTCTCACTCTACGGGATCTTCCCAACCCAGGGATCAAACCCACATCTTTTGTTCTCCTGCACTGGCAGGAGGATTCTTTACCACTGTGCCACCTGGAAACCCAGGATCTTTTGTAGTTCCATTCAAATTTCAGGATTGTTTATTTCTGTAAAAAATTCCACTGGAATTTTTCTTGGTATTACATTCAATCTGTATATTGCTTTGGGTAATATGGACATTAAAATGGTATTAATTTTTCCATTTATGAACATGGAATACCTTTCCATTTATTTGCATTTTTTCAACTTATTTTGTTGAAATAATTTTGTTATACTATACTAGTTTTATCTATATGTCCTCTGAATTCATTTTAGTGATGGGGTGGATGTATGTAATTGGTTTTAGTATAGAATATAGCTCTTTTCACATAACAGTACCTCATAATCAAATGCCGATTATTTGTTATTCCCCCTAGAATGCTTGCACTCTTATCTCACTTAGCAAGAGTAGAACAGCAAGATACAGGCAATGATGTCAAGCCATCAAACTCCCAGGGTTAGGAAAAAAAAGTCTTAGCTTCAAGGAAAGATTGTTTGGTGATGTAAACGGAGAAGCAGAGGAGTGGAAGCAGCTGTGTCTATTATTTTGAGTGGGCTAACAAATAAAAATACAGCCTGTACCTTTATCATTGATTAGAATTTTGTGAGGCTAGTTGATTTTCAAAAACTACAATATATTTTCCATGACCATAATTTAGCATCGTATACATTAGCTCCCTTTGGGAGTGTACACAAAATTTATGGAAAAGAAAGGTACACACTCAAATGAAAAAATAGCCAGCTGTGTGCCTGAACATCAAATGTAAAAGGACCAAGTACTGACGAGCTGACTGGAATGCCGATGCATACAAAAAGCAGAAAACAGAAGTGGCTTCAAAAACACAGATTTTTCAAAGTACTCAAGCCCAACAGTATCTACAGCCCTCACCAGACATGACTGGTATTAGTATGTAGGATCCTAGGTGACTAATGCAAATACTGAAAAGTCCAACAGGGCCCTTAGTTTTCTCTAGATTTTGGGCTCGAACCCAGAAACTTAAGCTCAGAACAATGGAAGGCTCTCCATTGTGAGCAATATGGTGGAATTAGAAGCTTTTACCACTCCCATATCATTAAAGGCAAGTTAATCATTCCTTTTAAAAACTGAGTGCAGTTTTTTAAAAATAAAAGATCAATTTTTCCTAATGTTTAATGAAGGTCATTGTCTCCCTCTTCAAGGGACATGAAGATTATTTCCAAGAAGTCATAATACAGATGTAAGATGATTGGTTATGTTGATGATCTGGCTACATTCAAATTGTTTGGTACCATTTTCCCAACCATTATTCATATGCAACATATAGGAGTGAAGAGAGAGAGAGAACAAGAGAATGAACACACAATGGTTTATTAACTTAAGAGACTAAATCTGCTCTATACTTGAAGTAAGAGTGAATTACATGAGTGTCATCCCAGTGTTCAAAAAGTATTGACATAGAGAATGGCCAAGATGGCAGAGTAGGAAGACCATGAGCTCACATACTCCCTCAGGCACACCAAAACTACAACTGTTTTCAGAGCAACTATTAATGAGGACGATCTGAAAGCAAGCAGAAAAAGATCTCCTACAACTAGGTATAAAGGGATAAAGAAGAAACCGCAAGGAGACAAAAGACTGGACGAAGAGACCTGCTGATCGCCAGCTACAAGAGGCTCAAGTAAAGACTCTGATAAGGCCATAACCTTCCATTCAGGCGGTGGAAGGTCCCGGGCCAGCCATGCCCGCCTCTGTCTGAGCACTGGACAGAGCTTTCAGGTAGGCCAAGGTCGTCGGTCACAGGAACACGAACATGCTGGTTCTCTGCGTACCTTCAGGGCCAGTTTCTTCTGATACAAGTGGCAGGTCTAGAATTTATCTTGAGAGGTGGTTGCTCCCTGTTCCTCCAGCTTTTCCCCTGAAGAACCATCATCAGGTGCATTCATAATGGTTACTAAAAATTATTGAGCAGAGTTCCTTGTGCTACACAGAGGATTCTAAACCAACTGAGCTATAAGGGAAGTCCAAGAAAATGGGAGTGGGTGGCCTATTCCTTCTCCAGCGGATCTCCCTGCCCCAGGAGTGGGATCTCCTGCACTGAAGTGGCTGGGCAGTGCTGGAGCAGCGGTGGTGGCTGCGTGGTGCTGCAAGAGGCTGAGAGAAGATACCCTACATCCAAGGTCAGGAGCAGTGGCCGAGAGGAGATACCCCACGTCCAAGGTCAGGAGAGGCAGTTATGAGGAGATACCCATGTCCAAGGTAAGAGAAACCCCAGTAAGACAGTAGGCGCTGAGAGGGCATCAGAGGGCAGGCGGAGTGAAACTACAATCACAGAAAACTAGCCAGTCTTATCACATGGACCACAGCCTTGTCTAACTCAATGAAACTAAGACAGGCCATGTAGGCCACCCAAGACGGACAGGTCATGGTGGAGAGTTCTGACAAAATGTGGTCCACTGGAGAAAGGAATGGCAAGCCACTTCAGTATTCTTGCCTTGAGAACCCCATGAGCAGTATGAAAAGGCAAAAAGATACGGCACTGAAAGATGAACTCCCCAGGTTGGTAGGTGCCCAATATACTACTGGAGGTCAGTGGAGAAATAACACCAGAAAGAATGAAGGGATGGAGTCAAAGCAAAACAATACCCAGTTGTGGATATGACTAGTGATATAAGAAAGGTCCAATGCTGTAAAGAGCAATATTGCATAGGAACCTGGAATGTTAGGTCCATGAATCAAAGCAAATTATAAGTGGTCAAACAGGAGATGGCAAAAGTAAATGTTGGCAAAAGTGAATGTTGACATTCTAGGAATCAGCAAACTGAAATGGACTGGAATGGGTGAATTTAACTCAGATGACCATCATATTTACTACGTTGGGCAGGAATCCCTTAGAAGAAATGGAGTAGCCATCATAGTCAACAAAAGAGTCTGAAATGCAGCACATGGATGCTATCTCAAAAACGACAGAATGATCTCTGTTCATTTCCAAGGCAAACCATTCAATATCACAGTAATCCAAGTCTATCCCCTGACCAGTAATGCTGAAGAAACGGAAGTTGAATGGTTCTATGAACACCTACAAGACCTTTTAGAACTAACACCCAAAAAAAGATGTCCTTTTCATTATAGGGGACTGGAATACAAAAGCAGGAAGTCAAGAGACACCTGGAATAACAGGCAACTTTGGCCTTGGAGTACAGAATGAAGAAGGGCAAAGGCTAATAGAGTTCTGCCAAGAGAATGCACTGGTCATAGCAAACACCCTCTTCCAACAACACATGAGAAGACTCTACACATGGACATCACCAGATGGTCAATACCGAAATCAGATTGATTATATTCTTTGCAGCCAAAGATGGAGAATCTCTGTACAGTCAGGAATAACAAGACCAGGAGCAGACTGTGGCTCAGATCATGAACTCCTTATTGCCAAATTCACACTTAAATTGAAGAAAGAGGGGAAAACCACTAGCCCATTCAGGTATGACCTAAATCAAATCCCTTATGACTATACAGTGGAAGTGAGAAATAGATTTAAGGGACTAGATCTGATAAACAGAATGCCTGATGAACTATGCATGGAAGTTTGTTATATTGTACATGAGACAGGAATCAAGACCATCCCCAAGAAAAAGAAATGCAAAAAAGCAAAATGGCTGTCTGAGGAGGCCTTACAAATAGCTGTGAAAAGAAGAGAATTGAAAAGCAAAGGAGAAAAGGAAAGATATTCCCATTTGAATGCAGAGTTCCAACGAATAGCAAGGGGAGATCAGAAAGCCTTCCTCAGTGGTCAAAGCAAAGAAATAGAAAAAAACAATAGAATGGGAAAGACTAGAGATCACTTAAAGAAAATTAGAGATACCAAGGGAACATTTCATGCAAAGATGGGCACAATAAAGGACAGAAATGGTATGGACCTAACAGAGGCAGAAGATATTAAGAAGAGGTGGCAAGAATACACAGAAGAACTATACAAAAAATCTTCATGACCCAGGTAAATCACGATGGTGTGACCACTCATCTAGAGCCAGACATCCTGGAATGTGAAGTCAAATGGGCCTTGGAAAGCATCACTATGAACAAAGCTAGTGGAGGTGATGGAATTTCAGTTGAGCTATTTCAAATCCTGAAAGATGATACTGTGAAAGTACTGAACTCAATATGCCAGCAAATTTGGAAAACTCAGCAGTGGCCACAGGACTGAAAAAGGTCAGTTTTCATTCCTTTCCCAAAGAAAGGCAATGCCAAAGAATGCTCAAACTACTGCACAATTGCACTCATCTCACATGCCAGTAATGCTATGCTCAAAATTCTCCAAGCCAGGCTTCAGCAATACGTGAACCATGAACTTCCATATGTACAAGTTGGTTTTAGAAAAGGCAGAGGAACCCGAGATCAAACTGCCAATATCTGCTGGATCATCAAAAAAGCAAGAGAGTTCCAGAAAAACATCTATTTCTGCTTTATTGACTATGCCAAAGCCTTGGACTGTGTGGATCACAATAAACTGTGGAAAATTCTGAAGGAGATGGGAGTACCAGACCACCTGACCTGCCTCTTGAGAAACCTGTATGCAGGTCAGGAAGCAACAGTTAGAACTGGACATGAACAACAGACTGGTTCCAAATTGGAAAAGGAGTACGTCAAGGCTATATATTGTCACCCTGCTTATTTAACTTATATGCAGAGTACATCATGAGAAACACTGGGCTGGAAGAAGCACAAGCTGAAGTCAAGATTGCCGGGAGAAATATCAATAACCTCAGATATGCAGATGACACAACCCTTATGGCAGAAAGTGAAGAGGAACTAAAAGCCTCTTGATGAAAGTGAAAGAGGAGAGTGAAAAAGTTGGCTTAAAGCTCAACATTCAGAAAACTAAGATCATTGCATCCTGTCCCATCACTTCATGGCAAATAGATGGGGAAACAGTGGAAACAGTGTAAGACTTTATTTTTGGGAGCTCCAAAATCACTGCAGATGGTGATTGCAGCCATGAAATTAAAAGACATTTACTCCTTAGAAGGAAAGTTATGACCAACCTATGTAGCATATTAAAAAGCAGAGACATTACTTTGTCAACAAAGGTCCATCTAGTCAAAGCTATGATTTTTCCAGTGGTCATGTATGGATGTGAGAGTTGGACTGTAAAGAAAGCTGAGCACCAAAGAATTGATGCTTTTGAACTGTGGTGTTGGAGAAGACTCTTGAGAGTCCCCTGGACTGAAAGGAGGTCCAACCAGTCCATCCTAAAGGAGATCAGTCCTGGGTGTTCATTGGAAGGACTGATCTCTTAAAGCTGAAACTCCAATACTTTGGCTACCTGATGCGAAGAGTTGACTCATTTGAAAAGACCCTGATGCTGGGAAAGATTGAGGGCAGGGGAGAAGGGGATGAGATGAGAAGGAAGGGAAGGATGAGATGGTTGGATGGCATCACCGACTCAATGGACATGGGTAGACTCCAGAAGTTGGTGATGGACAGGGAGGCCTGGCGGGCTGCAGTTCATGGAGTCGCAAGGAGTCGGACACGACTGAGCAACTAAACTGAACTGAACTGATGGGAACAGATGCCATGATCTTAGCTTTCTGAATGTTGAGTTTTAAGTCAACTTTTTCACTCTCCTCTTTCATTTTCATCAACAGGTTCTTTAGTTAGCTCATCTTTGCTTTCTGCTATAAGGGTGGTGTCATCTTTGTATCTGAGGTTATTGATATTTCTCCCGGCAATCTAGATTCCAGCTTGTGCTTCATGCAGCCCTGCATTTCGCATGATATACTCTGCATATAAGTTAAATAAGCAGAGTGACAATATTGATACAACCTAGATATAGAAATAAACTTTTTCCATTTAGTAAAGTGGACCATTTTTGCACACTAGCATGAACAAATATAAAATTTCCAAAAGTTCTTTTTTATTTCAAATCACAATTGAGGTTAAGCTAATTTAAAGGGAAAATAAAGCCTAATCAACTTCAAGATCATCCATATTTACCTCTTCTATCTTTAATCAATGCATAAATACTCATATTTTAACTTAGTCATATGCTCTTTATACTTGTGTAATCTGGTTATGGTTTTTCCCTAGAAGAAGTATTGCCAGGTGTGGGAGTGGTATGAGGCTAGAGAGCTCAGGAGGGTAAGATGGTGTAAATGGTCTGTTTTTGTTGAGGCTTCCATAACCTCATCTGGAATCCAATAATAAATAAACCCAATAAAGTCTCCCTTAAAGGAGTAAATAGAAATGGTATATTTAAATCAGCTATCAGTGCCTGAACTTATAGTAAGCATGTAGTAGATACTTTTCCATCCCTCATCACACTTTCATATTTTTTAAAAGTGCTTAGAATAATGCTTTGTAGATGATGGTGACTAGCTATCATAAAATGTTATACTAGTTATAACTAGTTATACTAGTTATACTAGTTATACTAGTATAAAATGTTATACTTTCAAAGTGAGTCATTAATCTGACTGTTAGTACCTTCAAGCTAAGAAATCTTCGATTTTTGTAAAGGATTTTATAAACAATATTTTTGGATATACTCTTTTTTGGACTTCCTTAGAGTTCTCCACTGTGGCAGACACTTCTGGGTGCCCATCCTACAGCCATGTGCCAGGATCCCTCTTGGTGGAAAGATACTGTTTCCCACCATGGATGACAGAAACCAGGTATTCAGTTTCCTAGTGTCCTTTGATGCCAGAAAATGGGCAAATAACCCAACCCTAGCCAACAGGATCTGAGAATATGATGGGAAACCTTCTAGGGAAAATTTCTCCTTTGATAGAACAGAAATCTTCTCGTTCTTCCTGCTTTTGTTACTGGAGAGAATGTTGCTTAGAGCTACCGCACCCATCTGGTGAACATCCTAGCAAGTGAACTAAGCCCCTTCAGTCATGTCTGACTCTTTGTGACCCTATGGACCATAGCCTGCCAGACTCTCCTGTCCATGGGATTCTCCAGGCAAGAATACTGGAGTGGGTTGCCATGAGCTCCTCCAGGGGATCTTCCAGATCCAGGGAAGTCTAGTCTCCTGCATTGGCCAGCGGGTTCTTTACCACTATTTGCCACCTGAGAAGCAAGAGGCCAAAAGAATCTCAGCAAAGCTGAACCCAGTGCCACTACCTACAAACTCTAGTCCTGTGAGAATGAATCCCTATTATGTAAGCTATTTTTAGTCAGATATTCTGTTCCTTGTAGCCATAAATATCTTTCAAATATATTCATGATAAATTTAAATTGTACAGCCTTGTAACTGAGACAGTGTTCTAACTAGTGCTGGTGGAATGGACAGATTAACACTTGCATTTCTGTTTCATTTCTATTTACCAGCTAGTCAAGAAATTTTCTTTTTAGCTAAGTCAAATCAGCACATTACCCATCCTCTGCACTGAGTTGGGTGGTGGTGGTTGCCTTCAAACTCGAGATAGCTTTATTCTAAATAAATTATATCTGATTTTAAATTAAAACCTATTATTGGTTTCTTTAGAAGTCATGCAATTTAGAAAAATATTAAAAAGAAGTAAAAATCATTGTTAGTTCTACTTAGGAAAAACCATAGATACCATTTCGCTGTGTTTCCTTCTGGATTCTAACTGCAATAATTTTAGTTATTGTTGCTATTTACTTATGTTATGACAGCATCAGATTACTCTAGAGAGCAAATCCACGGTGCCAGGTGGCTGTCAGAACCCAGAAGTCTTCTGTTTACACAGTCAGAGGAGCAGCAGCTTATTAGCATACCTGGAAGCCCTAACTTGTGTTTGGCATGGAATCTGTCCAGCCCACTTTGGAGAGATACCAGGCTTATTATACAAGCTGGACTGTTTTTAATTTCCCCACACTGATCAAATCTAGTCTCAGCACCCAAGGGAGCAGATGTTCACCAGGGGTCTGGAAGTTCCCACAGCAAAGGAAACCTGTACTGACTCAAAATGTTAATAGTTTGTAGTTGGCTGGGAAAGGAAAGCTACTTTCTAGTATACAGGGAGCCAAACTGGTAAACCAAGAAGGGTAGCAAGTCAGAATTGCAACATCTTAAGGGAATGTCCATCTAAATCTCACATCGTGCTTAAACATATGAAAAGCTCTGACAAGTACTGCAGTGAGGATTTTACAAAACATATTCTCTAGATAGTAGCCCCCTGTTTTTTTTTTTTTTTTTTTCCTATTATCACCAGAGTTCTAAAGAACACACTTTGGGAAACACTATTGACAAGTTGAAAATTGGAAGTTAAAGAAAGTCCACTGTAACACGATCCATTTGTGTTTGTAATCATAAAAGGTTGAGACCTTCTTGGGAACAAGGAAGTAACCTGGTTGAGAGATTTTTGAACTTTGTTACTTCAAACCAAATATTACATAGAACCCTAGTGTCTAAACCTGAGAGAAGCAGAGTTGCTCTGTTTCCACCAAACCTAAGACCACAGCCCCTGCGCTGTAGTTCTCTGAGCCACCCCTCCCACCTGTGCCCCCGAGAAAGCCTCACGGAACTTTAGAAAGTCAGTGCAGGGCCCTCATTTTTAGACTGTCATACAACTGGGTCTGGGGTCCAACCCCGTCAAGCCCAGTGAATTTTTTTACTGCATTCTGTTGCTTTAAGTCTTTGTTCTAATGCCACTTGTGTATATCCTTGTGATTACTCTGTTTCACTGCTGGTTCCTAATATCACAGCATCAGTGAACATAATGAACCCTGTTCTGCTTAAGAATCTCCCTGGAAATAGGCATTACATGCAGAATCATCTAGCCCATTACTTGTGAGCTAAACAATAGCATCCTAATGGCTTGAACAAGTTAATGTTTCTACCCAAGTGTCAAATGCACTAATAGAAAGTGACTTGACCGTGGGCCAGATTCTGTCACAAAGATTAACAGCTTTTTAAAAAACTTCCTGAATAATGGTTTATTCCAACCTCAGAATAAGATACAAAATATTTTGAGAGCAAAATTCTCCCTAGATTTAACTTCTGAAGATCTGGATGTGATTGTGTTTGAAATATTTCAGAAACAGTCATATAGGTATGGAAGAAGCACTAATAACATTCAAGCTTGTACATGTCTCACTGCTAAGCCATCATCTAATAATCAATATGCCCTTGGGGAATGGTATTACTATAAAAGCCAAAATTTGTATATTAAATTGTATAAATAATAGAAAACAAGTAAATGAGACAGCAGTGCAGAAAGTGTATTGTTCACAGCCTCTGGAAATCTCCCATGTCGTAATACAGGAATTTCCTTAATAAATGGAACCACTTAACATCAATTATTGTTTCTCTTTTACATACATTTACGAGAGTTTGCTTGCTTACAAGGTGCAGGTTTATTTGGTTTTTACAAAAATGAGATCAGACTATGCTTATTATTTTGAAACAGGCTTTTCTCATCTAAAAATATCAGACTTCTTT
This sequence comes from Muntiacus reevesi, assembly GCF_963930625.1. NCBI lineage: Eukaryota > Metazoa > Chordata > Mammalia > Artiodactyla > Cervidae > Muntiacus > Muntiacus reevesi. Next base: position 50,607,041 of record NC_089265.1, read on the forward strand.
CCAAATATATGGAAAGTTATCTCATTCTTTTAAATTACTGCATAATACTTTACAGCATAAATCTATGCCAGTTTATGCAACAATTTTTCATTGCATAGATGGTGAGGTTGTCTTCTTGTTTTCTAACAGCATCAGATGTTTCTAATCTTTGTCATTATTAGGAAAAACACCTTGTTTTATTAATTGGCATTTACTGGTTCAACAGCAGTTCAGTTCAGTTGCTCAGTCGTGTTTGATTCTTTGCGACCCCATGAATCGCAGCACACCAGGACCCCCTGTCCATCACCAACTCCCAGAGTTTACTCAAAACTCCTGTCCATTGAGTTGGTGATGCCATCCAACCATCTCATCCTCTGTCATCCCCTTCTCCTCCTGCCTTCAGTCTTTCCCAGCATCAGGGTCTTTACAAATGAGTCAGTTCTTTGCATGAGGTAGCCAAAGTATTGGAGTTTCAGCTTCAATATCAGTCCTTCCAATGAACACCCAGGACTGATTTCCTTTAGGATGGACTGGTTGGATCTCCTTAGAGTCCAAGGGACTCTCAAGAGTCTTCTCAACACCACAGTTCAAAAGCATCAATTCTTCAGCGCTCAGCTTTCTTTATAGTACAACTCTCACATCTATACATGACTACCGGAAAAACCAAAGCTTTGACTAGACAGAACTTTGTTGGCAAAATAATGTCTCTGCTTTTTAATATGCTGTCTAGGTTGGTCATAACTTTTCTTCCAAGGAGCTAAGCATCTTTTAGTTTCATGGCTGTAGTCACCATCTGCAGTGATTTTGGAGCCCCCCAAAATAAAGTCTGTCACTGTTTCCCCATCTATTTGCCATGAAGTGATGGGACTGGATGCCATGATCTTAGTTATCTGAATGTTGAGCTTTAAGTCGACTTTTTCACTCTCTTCTTTCACTTTCATCAAGATTCTCTTTAGTTCGTCTTCACTTTCTGCCATAAGAATGGTGTCATCTGCATATCCGAGATTATTGATACTTCTCCTGGCAATCTTGATTCCAGCTTGTGCTTCATCAAGCAAAGTTGAGCTAATTTTGTCTGTTCCTTAGCCATTTAAAATTTCTTCTTCTCTAAATTGATTGTGCAAGTGTTTGTCCATATTTCTAGTGCATTTGTTAGTTTTTCTTATCAATGAGTAGGAGTAATCTGTATATCAGAGATTAGCCACAGCCTATCTTAGCTTTTTAACTTATGTTTTTATCATTAAAAGTTTAATGTCAAATTTTAAGATCTTTCCCTTTATAATTTTTGTTTCTGTGTCTTACTTAGAAATTCTTCTGATCTGGAGACCCTAAGATTTTTTTCTAAAATGTTTTTGAAATTTTATTTTATCACATTTATGTCTTAGACCCATCTCACAGTTACATTTATGTGTAGTATGAGATACAGTGCTGGTGTTATTTTTTCCATGTGGAAAACCAATTTTCCTTCATTCTTGATTCCTTTCCATCTCTAAGGGATTTTTCTCAAACATCTATCAAAGATAAGTTGCAGGCACATCCATATTAAAACACACTGTAGGAGGAAAAGGGAATAAGCAGAGCAAGACGTTTTCTTTTAACTAAGTAAAGCTGAAGTCACACACATCACTTTTGCTCCTATTCTAGTTATTATAATTTAACCACCAGGTCATACGTAGCAATAAGGGACACTAGGCAAGCCATCTTTAGCTGAGTAGCCATGTGCCAAAGAAGAAAGTGAGACTGAATTTGAGTCAACAACCAGAGGCCTGTACCAATGTCCAATTCTCCCACATTCCTCCCCCCCCCCCCACATTCCTTAGTAAAGGAAGCAAATTTTATTTATGAGAGCAACAAGTTCACTAAAAATCAAAAACAAACACACAAAAAGCAACTATCTTGCTGCTTGTTATGGTTAGGTGACTATATGCAGAAGTTGATGGGTTAGGTTCTTTGAATACGGACAGCTAGCTTGGCACACCTTTTAACCTCTCCTGCCCTCTTTCTTCCTGTTTCCTGGAAGGTGGATACTACTATTGGAGTTCCAGAAAGCTTCTTGGAAGAAGAGAAACACTAAGAATGAAAATCAAGGACTCAGATTAGCAGAACATAAAGTCAGAAGTTATCTCAGTGGTTGATGACTTCTGCTCTCCAGCCTGGACAGCCCATCTCCCACACCTGTACTATCCCTGGGAGGTGTTCATCTCCCAGCACTCTGATAGTTGTTTTCTCTCTGGTACTATTTTTTTCTGGCCTTAAAAAGTCTGACTCTGTTAATGAAAAGCTTAGTATTTGTTCGATACTTAAGGGGTCTGCTGTGTAGATTTCTGGATCTTCTCTACAGAGCTTTCTTCTCTACATTTGCCTTCCAGGTAGATTCCAGTCATCCTAGGATTCCTGAATTCTGATCCTGTCTCTTCGCCTCATTGAGACTGTCGTGCTCTGCTCCATCTTTACATCGTCATGCAGAAAGTGTGTGCAGAAATCCAAGATGTTTATGGGTCTGATTTCATTTGTTTCCATTCTCTCAGGGACCACATTCTCTCAATCCTGAAAGGTCTACTGAACATTGTCTAAAAATGATTAATTACACGTATCTTAATTTCTTACTGGGAAAGCCCTTCCTCTGTTATGTCAATAAAACTCTACCCAGTAATTGAACAAAATCTGGGTGCCTATAAGAGTTTTGAAAGGAAGACAGTGGTATATAGACTTAGAGAGATACTTTTGCAGAGGAGGTCATTGTATTTTTCATTATAGATAATCTTACTTTTTAAGGTTTTCCTCTTTTCGTTTTTGCTATGATGAGTACATTAAAGAATTATTTCATTTATCTTGCTCTGGATTCGTGGTTTTTCTCTCATTTGAGAACTGATGTGTGTTTCATCAATTATTGAAAATTCCTCATTATTAAATAAGCAAATATTGCTTCTTACCCATCATTCTCTTTATTTTCTACCTTTGGAGAACTTAAATATAATTATGCCATTTCATTCTACCTTTCAGTATACTACTATATCATTTTGTTCTCATTTTAGACTTGGTTTTTCATTTCTCAGATCTTTCATCTAGTTCACTAATTGTCGTTCAGCTGTGTCTAATCTGCTGTTTAACCTGTTCAGTAAGTTTTTAACTTCAACATTTATATTTTTCATTTCTAGAAAAATTATTTGGTTCTTTTCAAACATGCTTGTTTCCTCTCTTCCTGCTTCCCTCCTTTCCTTCCTCTTTTTCCTGGTACAATCAATAAATTGATTTCATCTGGACTGTAAGTAACAAAAGGCCCAGTGTAAGTTGTTTAAAGTACAAGAAGTTTATTGTGTATAACAGAAAATTCAGAGACTAGGCAGCTCCAGAGCAGTCAAATTCAGTGGATCAGCAATATCATCAAGGACCCAAGGTCTTTCCAAGTTTCTGCTCTTCATCCTAAGTATTTGGCTTTTGCACAGGATGGCTGTAGCAGCTTCAAGTACCTCATTCTCATGCACTTTGTCCAATGTGGCAAAAAGGAGGATACACATTGAAATGTACATTTATTTGATCAATGAAGACTTTGCCAAAAGCCTGCAGCAGGTTTTCCTCATATCTTGTTGACCAGAATTGAGCCGCATGCCCTTCCCAAGTCAGAAGGCAATGGAATGAGCATGACTGACTATTACAACTTGCCTCCTAAGGCTGGGGAGGAGCCCAGTATCCCCTGATACACACAACTGCTTATGATGTAAACAAAAGTAGCAATAAGCAAGAAATTGGAAGACATAGCTATTTGGTACCAATCAATAATATCCAATTGGTACCAATCATCAGTCTTCATTTAGAAAAACATAATTATGTAAATATTAATAAATACTTATTCTTAAGAGTTGTTCAGATTATTTTATTTATTATAGTCTTCAGTTCAGTTCAGTTCAGTCACTCAGTCGTGGGACTCTTTGCGACTCCACGCTGGTGATAGCTATCTCGTGTTGATCACTTCCTCATGTGGCATGGAATTTTCTTATGATAAGCAAATCTTCATTAGGGATTTTATTTCCCTGTTGGGAATTTTATAAATATGGAATTGCAAAAGTGGTCTATGGTTTTATTAGTTTAAATGTTTGCTTCAGCTGTGAATCCATAGAGTTTTGACTAACATGACACTTGTTTTTCATCATGGGGAATGCTATACTAAATGTATAATTCCATGTTATGTATGGTTCAGACATGAGACTTTGATGTCTTACAGAAGGTACGTTTAATTTCTATGCTGAGGCTCATAGATTCAAACTTTCTTTTGGCTTCCCAGGACCAGTGGACATAATTTTTTAGTTTTCCCTTTCCAGAAGTGGCAGTCCTTCCAGAGACCTGGTTTAATCCAGGATTTATCCTTCTCGACAAGAGTGTTTTGTTGCACACCTCTAGGGAATTACCGCTCATGTGGGAACTGTCCTTCTGGCTGAATTTGCATTGTGCTCTGTTTCCTCCAGGCTGGTGGAGCTCATTTCCAAGTCCTTAGCCCTAAGAGACTGTTTCATCTGAGCTCTCCCTCTGGGGGATGTCCTTTCTTTGTTTTGAGTGCTGGTGAAAACAATCTTTTTTGTTTATATTTTATCTAGCAGTTCAAAGCGCTTGTGGTAGAGGGAGAGGGGTCTATATTGGTTTGATTCACCTTGTTATTAAAACATTTTATTTCACTTATAAACACTTATTATAGCTTTATTTCTTTTTATATTTTAACACACTCAATGTGCTTTTCTTCCGATGATAACTGGTATAGACGTTTAGAAAAGCTACTGAGTTTTGTCTGTTGATTCTAAATACCTAGTAACATATATTCTTTCTTTTTTTGTGGTTTATTTTCTTACATTCTGTCTGTAGCAGTAATGTTGGCTACATATAATAGTATTACCTCTTGTACACCCAGCTTATACATAAACCTCTTACCAGTTGTTTTCCTCCTGTTTTATTGCATTGTTTATGTTTGCTATGGTGGATAGTAGTGGTATCAGTGACCACCATGCCAAGAGATATCTCTAAGTCACTGCTTTTCTGAATGAAGTTAAGGTGGGTACACAGATGTACTGCCCAGATTCCCTTTCAAGCAAGGGCTTGTTACTATGGCTCTCAGTTCTTTCTGGGTTTCTCTCAGCTCCAGACAGCTACCTCAGCCAAAAGCACACCCTCTCTGGGTTCCTCCAAATCCAGTGATTGGTCAAGGTATGTGTATAATGGTCCACCTTTCTGTATCCAATGCAGGACACCAACGACAGGCTTTTTTCTCTGCCAAATCCTGCTGTCTCCTCCCTTCCACGGGGATTGATGACTTAAAAATATCCTGTATATTGAAATCTATGTTTCTGGCTTTATCTTTGACCACATTCTATTGGACCTCACTCTCATAATCACTTATTTCTATTTAATTCATAGTTTTAGCTCTTTAACACATTATTGACTGGAGGATTTTTGCAGAAACTAATGCCTGTGGCTGGCAATTTGTTATGTAAGTGAATACCAAAACGTCTCTGGTCAATAATGTTCGGGTAACAAAATATGTATTAATATGTCTCTGGTCAATAAGTTGTTAAAATCTCTAATCCAAAATTCACTTTTAAAACTTTCTTTACTCTAGTTGCATGACTTAAATGCACACATATGCCTATTTTTTAATATCAATTTAAAAATTTTATTTAATTATGTTTGAAGAAAATAACTATATATATTTCTCTAGAATTTATTGAGATTTTTATTTGTGGTCTAATATTTGGCCCAGAGCTACATATTATTCAGAGGTATTAGAAAAAAAGGTGATTTTCCTCACACTGAAAACATAGTTAATAATATACCTATTAAGTCATTCTTACTGATTAAATATTAAAATTTGCAAAGTTTTGCATTCTCATTTAAATTCTGAATATTTGATATATCAAGTATGACAGAGTTTTGTTAGTTTGCCACTGTTGTCATGCATTTTAAAATTTCTTTTATGGTAACACGGCCTATATGCAAGACAGAGAGACCAGACGTATAGAACAGAATTTTGGACTCTGTGGGAGAAGGCGAGGGTGGGATGATCTGAGAGAATAGCACTGAAACATGCATATTATCAATTGTGAAACAGATCACCAGTCCAGGTTTGATGCATAAGACAATTGCTCAGGGCTGGTGCACTGGGATGACCCAGAGGGATGGGATGGGGAGGGAGGTGGGTGGGGGGTTCAGGATGGGGAACACATGTAAATCCATGGCTGATTCATGTCAATGTATGGCAAAAGCCACTACAATATTGTAAAGCAATTAGCCTCCAACTAAAATAAATAAATAAAAATAATAAAATTAAAAAAATTTCTTTTAGCATTTCTATCAGTATTTCCTTTATGTATTGTGGTTCTATGTTACTTGGGGTATAAAGACTTACAACTCTTATCTTCTTGGATGATTCTACCTTTTCTCAATAAACATTTCTTGGTTTAATGATTTACTTCTTAATTCCGGCATGTTTAACTAAATACTATCATATGCCTTATTTTTGTCATCCTTTACTTTGCCCTTCCTTCTATTTTAATCATTCTGTTTTGTTTTTAACAGGGTATTTTAAAATTTAAACCCTTTTTGAAAGATGATGTCTTTTAACATGGACATTTGAATTGTACGTGTGAAATGCTACATCCTTCTTAGATTTGTACAACTTGGCTTGGAAAAGCAAGGAAATTAGAAAAAGATTAGATAGGAATCATTTGGCATAATAAGAGTTTGTCTTTCCATGAGAAGTTAGAAAAGTTTTGTGCTGAGTGCTCAGTCATATCCAATTCTCTGCGATCCCATGGACTGTAGCCCACCAGTCTTCTCTGCCCATGAGATTCTCCAGGCAAAAATACTGGAGTGGGTTGCCATTTCCTTCTTCAGGGGATCTTCCTGCTACAGGGATGGAACCTATGTCTTCTGCACCAGCACGTGAATTCCTTATCACTGCGCCACCTGAGAAGTCCGCCTAATAAGGTTAAACAAACATGGAATTATAGGAACTCAGGCCTCAGGAGCCCCTTGTGTTCTGTAGCTGAGTGAGGTGCAGCAAAGCGTGAGCACAGAAGCGAAGAGTGGAGATCTGGGAGCAGACGGACGTGGCAGGCCCGGCTCGGGCCTTCCTGCGTGACTGTGGCCGATTCCTCTGTTTGGCGTGGCTATTTGACTGGGTGTCAGGAGAGCTGCCACATCAATTTGCAGTTTGGACAACTGGCCAGGGGCAAAGACATCCTGAAGAGAGACCTAATTTAAGGAGCTTTTGAAACCAGTCTTACTAAAAGGTATGCTCTTCCAGCTGTGGAAGCAGCCTAAGTAAAGCCTCATAATTCCTCGTCCTTCTACTTCCATTGCCAGAAGCCAGAAGTGAAAAGAAGTTGGTTAATAAAATACATACTTGTAGAATGTGGTGAGAGCCTGAACTTGGAGTAAGAGTAGAAAGGGGGTCAAGAAAAGAAGAGGTTTAAACAAATAAGCAAGCAAACAAACCAAAAACTCCCCTTCAAATTATTTTAAGACAACTGCAATAGTTTCAGTCCATTTCAGGGCTCAGCCAAGTTTCCAAAAGCCATATTGCTGTTGTTGAAGCTTCTCACAGAAAATACTAAAGTAAACCAGCTTGTTAAGAATTGCTTATTTTTCCTCATACTGTTTATATCTGTTGCCCCATGTTCTCCGGTTTCAGACTGACAAAAGACTGCTGGGAGTAACTCATAAAGGCTAAGGGCTTGGCCTCGTTTTGTTTTGTTTTTACACGGACAAAAAAAAATGGCTGCTGAGTACAGATTCAAATACCTCTGTATGGTTGAGTGCCTTTTGGTGTTCGTGGGTGCCTGAGGTCTGTTTATTTTGGGAAGCATATTGGTATTCATTTCCACTAGAAAGTAGCAGAAGGAAGCCAGATCCTTTTTTTCCCACAGAAAGAGAGCAATAAATATTTTTAAAGAATATTTAGAAAGGTTGATCAGTGATAAGCAGGAGCATGTCAAGGAATATTACATGTTCTGTTTTAGGAACTTTGAAAGTGCTTAGAGCCTGAGAAATCAGGAAAGCTGCTTTTGTTGTAAGGAAATGGCAATTTGAAAGTAATCTATTTCTAAATCTCAGGGGTGGTACTGTGAGTCTATCCAAAGATCTGAGGTCTAAGTACAACGGAAAGGGGAAATGAAATATAGGGAACAAGAAGAACCCAATTTAGAAAAGAGATAGCCTATTCTACTGAAGAAACACTGGACACAGATTTTGTACTAGGCAATAGGCATTTTCACGCAGGGCCGTTTGAATTACCAATAGATTTCCAAGTGAGAGATCAGTTAAGAACTGAATCACATAGGAACTGAAATATGAAAGAACATGGTATACTCAGTTTGTAGAGGATTGACCCGTTATTCCTTTCTGCATTTTTAATTTTATACAGCTATCCTTCCAAGCTGAAGAAATAGATGGCTTCTGTGTGATTTCATTACTGGACATTTCTCTGACACTGTCACCTACATGGTTATTAAAATTAAAAAAGTTTTCAGAAGACTTTTCAGATTTTTTCAGAGAAAAGACAAAATTCTCACCACTAAGTATTTGAACCTCAGACCAAAAGAACCCATTTGAACGTCTAACCAAAAGTAAGATGGACATATGACTTAAGACAGCTTATAGGGTTTCTGGCTACAGACAACGGCTGCCTGGTCTTTAGCCAAGACCCTTAAAACAGGCTAGAGTTGCAGTAGTTGATCTCTGAGACAGTTACATGGACAATGATATACTCCTTCCTGTGCCAGATATAGATTTATTCAAGTAAATTGACACAACAATCCCTCTTTAAATAATCTATCCCACAGAAGTAAAAGCACTAAGATTTAAGTCCAAGGATGTTTATTGTAGCAATATTTGAAGGGGAAACAAGGCTGAAAAAAATCAATGGCATTGAAAAAAATTCCAATGTCACTAGGAATGGTCAAATGAATGTTGGAACCTCCATTCTATGGAATATTATATAGCTACTTAAAAATGAGTTAAATCCCAATCTACCAATGTCAGCTATAGTAACCAGCATTTTTAGAATGCTTACTATGTATGTGTCAGCTCTGCACTTTGTGTTTTACAATCTTATAAAATGAGAACTATTATTTTCTCTATTTTATAGATTAAAACTGAACACAAAGATTGTTAAATAATTTTCTGAACATACCAGAGCTAGTTAGCACAGAGCCAGGATTCAAGCCTATTAAGTTTGTGTGCTTTTTATCCCTATACTAGCTTACAAATTGCAGAGAAATGGAAACTGAGACAACATTTGAATATTAACAAGCAACCCCCTAAAACTATATACCGTTAAATATGGATAAACGTGAAGAAAAGTATGGAGAGATGCAACCAGATATTAACATGGATTACCCTAGGGAGCCAAGTGTGGGTGGGGATGGATAGACTGGGAGAGCTTATTAACGCTTTATTTACATATCTTCACATGGTTTTCCAGGTTATAGGTAGCACATCTAACAGCTTTACCTCCAGTCTAACTGATAAAGTTCTTTGTGCATCCACAATGCATTCCAGGATTCATCTAAAGAACACTTATTGAATATTTATTATAAGTCAAGCCCTAAGTCAGGCATCAAAGTGCAAGTTGCTCAGTCATGTCCAACTCTTTGAGACCCTATGGACTATATATATAGTCCATGGCATTTTCCAGGCCAGAATACTGGAGCAGGTAGCCTTTTCCTTCTCCAGGGTATCTTCTCAACCCAGGAATCAAACCCAGGTCTCCAACATTGCAGGCAGATTCTTTACCAGCTGAGCCACCAGGGAAGTCCAAGAATACTGGTGTGGGTAGCTTATCCCTTCTCCAGGGGATCTTCCCGACCCAGGAATTGAACCTGCATTGCAGGCAGATTATCACCTGAGCTACCAGGAAGTTAGGTGTAGGGATACATATATTAAAGGTATCTAGAGACACTTCAAGGAGACAAACAGAACATGTCATAAGCATTAGAACAACAGTAAAGAAAGAAATTAGGGACAGTTATTACTGGCAGGACTCAGGTGTAAGGGTAGCAGCGGAAAGAATGGCAGTCCTGAAATATTTCCCCACAAAGCAGCACCAGACAGCCTTAGTTCAGCAATTCCCTATATTCCCCTATCATCTTAACTTCACTATTATTGCCTCTTTTTCTTTTATTCTGTTTTATTTCAGTTCAGTTTCTGGCTAATAGAAACAGCAAGGTAGATTAAATAGAGCCTGGGCTTGAAATCCTAATTCCAATTTACTAGTTGTGAAATTTTGGGCAAGGCATGTTTTATTTCTCTGAACCACAGCTCCTTCATCTGTTAAAATTCGATATTAGGACCTGCTTTTAGAACCAGGTGAGTATCCTGCATATCTATTAAATACCTCCTCCAATTTAAAGGTTAAACACAACTACATCATATATTTTGCCCGTGAATCTGCAACTTGGGCTAAGCCTTGTTGTTCATTCCTACACCACACAGTGTATCAGTTGGGATGGCTTGACTACAGTTGAAGGATCCATTTTCCAGTTTACTCTCATGGCTAGCAAATTCATACTGGGTCTTTTCCACACTGGCCTCTCCATAAGGTTCTCTGGGCTTTCTCATAGCATGGCAACTAGATTCTAGGAGCAAATGTTTCAAGGGATAGGAAGTGCAAGATAGCAATCCCTTCAGGCCTGGGTCCAGATATTATATGGACTCACATCTGCTGGATTCTATTGGTCAAAGCAGTCACAGAGCTCACCAAGATTCAAGAGAAGGTGTGTATTAGGAAACAGTGAGGACTACAAATCTACACAACTCATGGCCAGAGAAATTCCTGAGACAAAGAAATGCAGGTTCTGGCAGTAGAAAGTTGGGCCTGAGTGAATTGAAAGGGCAAGATTGAGGAGAAACCTCACCCAGCCCAGGCTGTAAGCTGCCTGAGTTATAGAAATCTTTGGAGAAGCATATACTGCTGCTGCTGCTAAGTCACTTCAGTCGTGTCTGACTCTGTGTGACCCCATAGATGGCAGCCCACCAGGCTCCCCGTCCCTGGGATTCTCCAGGCAAGAGTACTGGAGTGAGGTGCCATTGCCTTCTCCAAAAATGAGGTACAATAATATATTGACTTAAAGCCTAACAGGATACTTAAATTCACCTTCTATTTTCCATTCTCTATGCACAATCAAGGGTCTTCTCAGGTGATGCTAGTGGTAAAGAACCCACTTGTTAGTGCAGAAGACATAAGAGATGCAGGTTGATTCCTAGGTGGGGAACCCAGGGGCAACTCACTCCAGTATTCTTGCCTGGAGAATCCCATGGTCAGAGGAGCCTGGAGGGCTACAGTCCATAAGATTGCAAAGAGTCGGACACAACTGAAGTGACTTAGCATTCACGCAGGCATAATCATGACGTTTAAGCCGGCTCACCAGAGTTTGTAACACAAATCTAAGTAAAACAAAGAATATCCCAAACTTGAAACATGTGAATTGTCTCCCATTTAATTCACTAGAGAGAAGATGGATCCTAAAACAAATTCACCCTCCTTTTGTTGAAATTAAAGTCTGAATGAAATTACAGTCCATTATTCTCATCATCCTCATTTCTTAGTTTGTTCACTCTCAATTAGAGTTGCTTCACTCACATGGAGTCTCAATTCCTTTTTTCACAGCTGTGGCCTGTAACATCTTCCCCTGGGATGGGTGGAGCTCCCACAAACTGCTCTAAAATTGGATCCAAACCCACTTGTCTCACCGCTCTGGCTTTCAGAAGTTCATAGGGATAGTAGAACATACATGAACATCAATGAATCAGTTTACCCCTAACAAAGTACATATGAATACCAAGTCATGATAGCTGTTTGTTTCTAGGCCAAGTTATTTCTCTAGATCCCAGCATATGGCATAATCCAGACTGCACTGCTGTTGGAAGTCAAAGAACATAGTAGAGACTTAATGATTTCTGAAGGGAGACCAAGAAACAGGAGAGAGAAAATAGAAGACACGCTTCATATTCTTCTGGTTCTGACTATAAGACTAAAGCCTAGTTTTATGAGACATATTCCTCTTTGAGTTTTGAAGCAAACTTGAATCCTGGAGGCACAGTATTTGGGCATAAGCTTTTAAGTTTCCTTTTCAGCTCTTAGATTGAATTCTCATTGAATTTTTTCAATGTGTCAACCTAATAAGGGCTTTAATCTCTCAATAAATGTCTGAAACAAAATCACCTTCCATACCAAACTTCAATCACACTTCAACACAGTTGAACCTACAAGCTTAAGCTCACATCTATGATTTGAGCTTATAAAATGAACAAATTAGAAGCAGTGTGAGGCCATTTGCTGGTGGAGACTATGGTGGTGAGGGGCCAGAGTAGTGGATTCCAGGACCTAAGGACAAGCTACATGAATCCAAAACTGAATTCCACTGTGATTTTCTTTTCCTTGTATCCTCTTCAAAGTAGCATGAAGAGGAACTAGATTTGGAACTACCACGCTAGAGCCAAATACCTATGCCAAGTACCAAGAATTAAAATTCCAAATGTTTCACAAATTAGTGTTCTCTAGTCCTCAGAAATCAAATGGTTTTTATAGTTTAAAATACTGTCCCACAGTCATAGCTGAGTAATACGATGAAGAGAAACATGAGCTCTGGTAACAACAATGACAAACTTCACCACTGCTAGCGCCTAAAACAGCTGTATACTGAAGTTCTGTTTGTCTTGAGATGAGCATTTTCTGACTCAAAACGTACCTCTGTTCCTTAAAACCTAACTCGAATATTAAGTCGTGAGGTCAGCTGTCACAGGTGCACAAAGAACCTCAGTCTTCCTATATGCTGCTGCGGCGGCTCCTCAGGCACTAAGATGTGCCCAACTCTTTGCCACTCCATGGATTGTGATCTGCCAGGCTCCTCTGTCCATGGGATTTCCCAGGCAAGAATACTGGAGTGGGTAGCCATTCCCTTCTCCAGAGGATCTTCCTGACCCAGCGATCAAACCCGCATCTCCTATATCGGCAGGCAGATTCTTTACCACTGAGCCACCTGGGAAGCCCCTTCCTCTCTGGTACTTTGGCATAAATAAATATCAATTTTTCTGTAGATATCCACATGAGCACATATTGGGTATCATTAAGTACTGGTTTGAGATGCTATTATTACTGCCAAGTATCCAACAATCCTGTCCAGATGCTCAAGTCTCCTCCTTGTAGGATTTCAAGTCATACATATGCAAGAAGCATAAGCAAAGGGGAAACATAGCCTTTATTAGTAGCAAGAACCATATCCAACCATAGACCTATGCCACTGTATTGCAGGCCTGAATATATGCCATCATAATTCAAAAACCCCTAGGGATTTCTGGAAGAAGCAAAACAGAGGGAATGCACTTATGGCAAAACCCAACAGAACTGAACAATTCTAAACCTGCTATGAGATAAAGGGAAATATTTACAAGAAGAACCCTGAAATATCCTCAAGTTCAAAAATAGAGTTGAAAAAAGTTGTTCAAGGAAAAATTAGCTAAACTCAACAAACAGAACTAATCCTTATAGATACCAAGTCAATACAGGGAATGTAAGAAGAGAGTTGGTAACCTGAGAGAGATTTGGTAGGATATTATTCAAGCAAAATTTTTTCTGTGAATAATAAATCCTTAGGAATTTTACTGAAATACAAAATTAAGTTTAATGGAGGGTTGAACAGTAGCATGGACCCTATGAAGATAAAAATCAATGAGCTGGAATATCAATCACATTATTCTTGCATAACATGCAAAAGAAGAGAGAAGAAAGGTATTAGAAAACAAGATAAAAGTCACAGAAGTCTTTCTCTGGGTCTCTAACATCTCAGCCGGAGAAGGCAATGGCACCCCACTCCAGTACTCTTGCCTGGAAAATCCCATGGATGGAGGAGCCTGGTAGGCTGCAGTCCACAGGGTCTCGAAGAGTCAGACACGACTGAGCGACTTCACTTTCACTTTTCACTTTCACGCACTGGAGAAGGAAATGGCAACCCGCTCCAGTGTTCCTGCCTGGAGAATCCCAGGGACAGAGGAGCCTGGTGGGCTGCCATCTATGGGATCGCACAGAGTCGGACACGACTGAAGCGACTTAGCAGCAGCAGCAGCAGCAGCAACATCTCAGCTTCAGGAAAAGAACTGAATGAAGAACAGAAAAAGTTCCCTGTATTGGAAAATGCTTGAGCATTCAGATGAGAAGACTCCCATCTACCAGATGATGACCAAAAAAAAATAATAATTTTAAAAATACCTACCAAAGTCCTACCTATCAAAACTTCAAGTATAAAATGAATATACTAAATTATCTAGAGAGACTAAAAACGTATAACAGAGAAAGAATCAGACTGACTTCAAACTTTTTCTTTGAAATACAGGACAGGGACTCCCGTGGTGGTCCAGCCCCTAAGAACTCACCTGCAAAAACAGGGCGCGTGGGTTTGATCCCTGGTCCAAGAAGATCCCACATGCCATGGGGTAAGAAGCCCATGCGTTGCAACCACTGAAGCTTATTTCATTTAAATAAAATAAATAGTATGTAATATCTATAAAGGAGGGGGCAAAACATATACAGGAGATTTATAATTTTAAGGAATAAGCAGCGGGGACTTCCCTGGCAGTCCAGTGGTTAAGACTTCATCTTCCATTGCAGGGGGTGTGGATTTGATCGCTGACGGGGAGCTAAGATTGCACATGCCTGGCAGCCAAAAAACCAAAACATAAAAAAAGAAGCAAAATTGTAACAAATTAAACAAAGACTTTAAAAATGGTCCACATCAAAAAAAAATAAAAAACTTAAAAAGAATAAACAGAAAGGCATTCTCTACATCCTCTGCCAACCATTGCTATGCTATCATATTCAATTCTCTTCTAGCAGGTAATGTCAACAGCAGAGGGGGTATCTTTGTAGCTTCCTCTCAGGTCCAAGAAAAGATCAAGGGACTAATGAGGTAAAGAACTACTTAACGACATGGCATTTTGTGCTAATCTGCCCCCTGCACCCTCCCTTTTGTCTCTAGGTGGTTAACCAAAGCTGTTGAATAAGATAAGGGCTGATCTCATGTTATACTAGGACAAATAGAAACGAATTATGTGGGACTGACAAAAGCATATGATGATATACAGTTTTCTTCAGTATACAAGGAGGTGTTAACAAACACAAACACATTTCACTATTTGTTTTGAAAATTAACTTTCACTAGTACCAACGTAAGGGTCCTTTACTGTTGACGTCTGGTAAAACAAGCTTCTGAGATGCCATTGTGACTTGTGTCCTTCTGAGAAAGAGCTCAGCAGCGGTGCTGCAGGACATGCCCCCCCAAAAAACAGCCCTGAGAATGTTTGTGATTAGGCCTTCTGGAATGGATAATTTCCATTTCTATTCTTGACATTTATTCCTAAATTAGCAATGTGGGGAGGGTGGTACATAAACTGCTTCTGGACTTATCTACTATTAATTTTGGACCTTTGAGTAGGAGATGTTTTTAAAAGTCACATCTCCATCTGGGATCCGAAGACACAGAGAATAAGCTAAAAAGTAGACCGTACCTGACTCATAGTTTCCAATGCTGTGAAAAGGAGAGGCCACATCAACAGGATAGAGCACAGAAAGGAAAACAGTCCCCTGGGAGCAATTCTGAGACTCATTAATGTACCCTATCATTGATTCCACAATAGAACCAGCAGGAGTCGTCCTAGCCTCCCATTGGGAGGCAAATAATTACTTGCTGGGAAAGGTAATTCAAATGGGGTTCTTATAGAAAGCAAATAAGCATATGTAAGTCATACTATCGGATAAAAGAATATCCTTGGAACAAAAGAAACCAAGCGCAGAATGAAAGAATGTAAAATTTCCCTATTTCCCCCTGCTACTTTTCTCCCCCCAATTTCTAAAACATCTCTAAACGAAAAAACAGAAGTGATAAGCATCATGACTCAGATTAATATAAAATGAAACCCTGTTTGTGTCTGCAAATACATAAAATGAAACACATAAGATTACAAAGAGTATCAGTAATATTGAAATACAATGGTCAAAGTATTAAAATAACATTTATGGTAATGTAAGTGCTGCATTATTAACAAAAAACCAATATCTAACAGCTGATCTACTACCAAAATTTTATAGCAAATTATATTACAAGATATCTGCAATAACTGTAATGTGATGTGCAGAACAGAATCTCCACCCTGAGTCCCCTGACACATTTCTTTCACCGTCCGTATAAGGGTTAACATGTCTGTTTCTGATGCATGGCCCCTTGAGAAGAAGTAGTATTGAGAAAACCCCAGACCATTTCAGTGCCTCCCTTCAGGGTCTCTAAATCTAAGGATGGAGGGAAGCTCTGATTCTGGAGTTGTATCAGTACAACCAACCTTAAGAGGTTCCCTGAGACCTCTCATAAGATAAGCCTTAAGTCTCTTTCAACCCAGTTTTCAAAGTTCTGTACCAGCCTAAATGTTGCCACTGAATTTTAAAACTCTTGCAACTTGGGTTGGGTGACATGATGATTTCACTTCTTATAAACAGCACAATGGAAAAAAGAAAAAAAAATAAATAAATAGCACCACATAGAAAGCAAACTAGAGTCTTCAATGCCAGCCTTGGGGAAGTTTGGGGTTGGGGAAGTGGTGAGTATTCCCTTTTGAGGATAGCCCCCATCCATGACATAGTTGCTGGTTGGAGACGGGATGTTGAGGCAGTGGGCATGCCTGTATCATTTCCAGGGCCTTATGTCTGCCTTGGTGCTCAAATCTTAACTCTATTAAGTCTTCTTGGAGTGTTGCTATCAATGACTCCTTTTCTTCTTCAGCCCTGATTAGTTCTCACTAATCACAGAATTCAGGCAACTCTAGGGGTTATTGGTGAAATCAAATAATTTCTGGCTATAATTTTCTTCCATTCTGACCTAATCTTATTTCTTCAAGCAGGGCTCCCCTGTTCTTCAACATTAACGGCCAATTGTAGACATAGCTCCAGCATGAACTAGTCATTAGATTTTCCCTTTCATGTTAATGCACAGTTATGATTTCAATTGATTGCCAATAGGTTATACAATCCACTCTGCAGGGCCCAGAATATAGAAAGAGCTAATATAGAATATAGAAATACAGTTAATCTAGAATATAGAAAGAGTTAATCTAGAATATAGAAAGAGTACAGAGAACAGGTCCATGGCAGGTGCTTGGAACAATGGCTCTCAAACTCGACTGCCTGTTACGATCACCTGTGGAGTCTTTGAAAAATGCTGAGTCCTTGGAAAACAGTATGGAGGTTCCTAAAAAAAAACTAAAAACAGAACTACCATACAATCCCACAATTCCACTTCTGGGTATGTATCTGAAGAAAACACTAATTTGAAAAGAGACTCGTACCCCAAAGTTCACAGCAGCATAATTTACATTACCCAGGATATGAGAGCAACCTAACTGGCCATCAACAGGTGAATGGATAAAGAAGATGTGGTACGTGTGTGTGTGTGTGTTTACATATATACATATATGTATAAAGAAATATTATTCAGTCATAAAAAGAATGAACTTCTGCCATTTGCAACGTGGATGGACATAGAGGCTATTAAATGAAACAAGTCAGACAGAGAAAGACAAATGCTATATGCTATCACTTACATGTGAAATCTAAAAATTAAAATGAGTAAAGCAAAATTGAAATAAACTCAGAGACATAGAGAACTAACTAGTGATTACCAGTGGAAAGAGGGAAAGGGGAGGAACAAGACAGTTATAGGTGATTAAGAGATACAAACAACTATGTATAAAAATAAATAAGGATATGTTGTACAGCACAGGGAAACATAGCCATTATTTTTTATACTTCAAACAGAAGATAATGTATTAAAACACTGAATCGCAATATATACCTGAAACTAATATTGTAAATCAACTATACTCCAATTTTTTTAAAACGTAAGAAAAATGTTGTGTCCAGAACATATCCCTATCAAGTAAATCTGAATATGTGGAATAGGACCCAAGCACTATTACATTATTATCACAACTACAAAAGAAAAAATGATTATCTCAGTATCTCTTTGGGTGATATGACTACTCATTGCTCTTTTTCATTTTCTAAGTTTCTTTGCAATTTTAGCTTTCTGCCATAACTGTATATGGCTTTTATGATATGTAAATGATTAATCCATTTTTGATTTAATAACATTCAAGTAGGAATAGAGTTGCAAGGCTTCATATTGTTACTGAAATGCAGATGTGTACCTGACGCACAATGAGGCCAAAGGATACCAAAACATCAGGGTTTGGAACAGAGAAAGGAGATGGGCGACTCATGCCTTAAAAAACCCCAAACTCCCCAAAAGCTTCCAGCAAAGCCCTTCTATAGGAAAGGTGAGGGAGGGGTGTGGTTAGTTCTTGCAAACTTCTTGGTGTCAGTCTTTGTTCTTGAGGTCAGGTCATGGTCAGGTAATGACATTTCTGTAAATCTCTACCAAACAAACATTATTCTCTGTTCTGACAAGGAAGGGTGAGGTCCCAAGGCACAAAACTTTCACCCTCTAAGGTCCCGATCCTGATTTAAGAGGAAGCAGAGCTGGCTGGGAGCGCCCAGCTCCCCAGATTCCGCCTGCTGTCATCAGTGAGGGGCCAGGCACCCCGCCCACCCGGCCCTCGGTGTTCTCAGGCCACGCCAAGAGGGGAGACCCGGCCCCACAGACTGTGACCCAGGCAGATGCCACTGCTCCTAGGTCGCAGAGACCAGGAGAGGTTCACCGCTGCCTCAAGGCCTGGGCCAAGGCTAGTGGGCGGCCTTGGTGAGGGCTCTAAAGCCTTGCAGGACACAGCCCCAAGCCGGTTCTCTGGGCACCCCAGCTCACCCACTGGGCTAGGGCCAGGTGAGCTGGAGGGCCTTGGAGACCAGGATCTGCCTCCTAACCTCACTCTCCACCTATAACCACCGCTTAACTGGCGTCTCAATCCCGTCACTAACTGTCCTTTCTTGACAGTTGGTCGCTTGTGGGTGGTGCCAACTGCTGCACTATCCAATGGCTGAGCAAGACCACGAATGGGTGGCTCATGGGCAGTTGGTGGCCAGTGGGCGGGGCCCACTAAGGCACCAACCAATGACTGAGCAGGACCAACCGCCTGGTAACAGGGCGTTGAGTAATGATGCATGACAATGGCTGTTGTGCTAAGAGCCTGAGAGCCAACTCACTGCGCTGTTACACAGACTGCCCACCCAGGCAGACTGCCCCTGCGATTGGGTGACAGAGGTGGGGATGGGAGAGAGGCTCACTGCTGCTTTTAAGGCTTGGGCCAAGGCCAGTGGATGACCTTGCTGAGGATCCTGGAACCCTGCAAGACACAGCACCTAGCCTGTTCCCTGGGGCCCCCAACTCATCCCAGGCAGAAGGCCAGGACCGCATCTTACCTCCCTGCCCGCCTCGTGACCACCACTCCACCAGCTGTTGGCTGAACGACCGACTAACGGTCGCTCATTGACAGCTTGCAGGAGGGGCCACAGCAGGGCTAACCAATGAGCAGGACCACTAATAGTCCTGTGGAAATCATTGCCTGGTTATGGGGTGGTGAGGGAATGGCCTGTGGGGTAACTGGTGCATACCAACAGGGTCGTGCTATGGGATGTGAAATCTTATAGAAAGACCAAAAAAAAAAAAAAAAAAAATCCCCTGCTCTGAGAAGTGTGGGGAAAGATGATGAGCAAAGAGAGTGGGAGAGTCTGAAATAACTTGCTTTTTTCATACAACTTGAGTTTTTCAGTCAAGCACGTGACAACATTACAGGTTGTAACCTAGAGTTTATGAACTTTGGTCACTCCAACAATCTCCAGAAATTGAGTGGAAGTGCAGAGTTTCTGTGAATGTCTTTCTGGTAAAAGATATTCAGTGGGTTAAGCAGATTTTCTTTCTTTTTTTCCTGCATGGAGAGTCTTTATGTATTTATTTTTCCATTTATTTTTATTAGTTGGAGGCTAATTACTTTACAATATTGTAGTGGTTTTTGCCATACATTGACATGAATCAGCCATGGATTTACATGTGTTCCCCATCCCGATCCCCCCTCCCACCTCCCTCTCCATCCCATCCCTCTGGGTCCTCCCAGTGCACCAGCCCTGAGCACTTGTCTCATGCATCCAACCTGGGCTGGTGATCTGTTTCACCCTTGATAGTATACTTGTTTCAATGCTGTTCTCCCTGAACATCCCACCCTCACCTTCTCCCACAGAGTCCAAAAGTCTGTTCCGTACATTGTGTCTGTTTTTCTGTTTTGCATATAGGGTTATTATTACCATCTTTCTAAATTCCATATATATACATTAGTATACTGTATTGGTCTTTATCTTTCTGGCTTACTTCACTCTGTATAATGGGCTCCAGTTTTATCCATCTCATTAGAACTGATTCAAATGAATTCTTTTTAATGGCTGAGTAATATTCCATAGTGTATATGTACCACAGCTTCCTTATCCATTCGTCTGCTGATGGGCATCTAGGTTGCTTCCATGTCCTGGCTATTATAAACAGTGCTGCGATGAACATTGGGGTGCACGTGTCTCTTTCAGATCTGGTTTCCTCGGTGTGTATGCCCAGGAGTGGTATTGCTGGGTCATATGGCAGTTCTATTTCCAGTTTTTTAAGAAATCTCCACACTGTTCTCCATAGTGGCTGTACTAGTTTGCATTCCCACCAACAGTGTAAGAGGGTTCCCTTTTCTTCACACCCTCTCCAGCATTTATTGCTTGTAGACTTTCGGATAGCAGCCATCCTGAATGGCGTGTAATGGTACCTCATTGTGGCTTTGATTTGCATTTCTCTGATAATGAGTGATGTTGAGCATCTTTTCATGTGTTTGTTAGCCATCTGTATGTCTTCTTTGGAGAAACATCTGTTTAGTTCTTTGGCCCATTTTTTGATTGGGTCATTTATTTGTCTGGAATTGAGCTGCAGGAGTTGCTTGTATATTTTTGAGATTAATCCTTTGTCTGTTGCTTCATTTGCTGTTATTTTCTCCCAATCTGAGGGCTGTCTTTTCACCTTAGTTAAGCAGATTTTCAAGGAGACTCAAAACTGCACTGCTTCAAACTCTCGGCGCCTGCAGGTGATGCAGGAATCCCCTGCACGGGAAGTACCGTGGGTTTCTGTTAAATGCAGGCTCTGAGTTCTCCTCCAGGCCCACTGATTTAGAAATGCTCAGATAAATAAGATACTTTTTTTTGAAGATACTTTTTTAAAAATTAAAAGTCTCAATTATTCCATGGGTTAGACTAAAAATTCAGTTACTGTTACCTACCACCACAAGAATGAATCTTAAAAGTATTACACTAAATGAAAAAAGCCAGACACAAATGGTTATGTAATATATGATTCTACTTACATGACATAGGGGAAGAGGTAAGCTTATAATGATGGAAATCTGATCAATGTTTCTCAGGGACAGAGGGTGAGTGAGGGATTGGTTAAAAAGGGAAATGGGGGAATTTTGGGGGTGATGAAAACATTCTATATCTTGAGTATGGTAGTAGTTACATTATGTATACATTTGTAAAAATTCATAGATGTATATACCTAAAAGAGTTTAATTTTATGTGTGTAAATTATATCTCAATAAGCTAATTTAAAAAAATTAATAAATTTAATTTTTAAAAATTTTCATTCATTTAATTTAAATGAATTTAATTTCATTCATGAATTTAAAATTAATTTAAAAAAAATAATTCTATCTGAAATTCAAATTTTGGCCTATATTTTAATTTACTGAATCTGTCAGTCCTGTCTGATTCTGAAGTGAAAAAACTCCTTTTTAAAAAAGAACCTCCAGTAATTTGTAGCTACACCATACACAGATGTTTCGTGACTTCGATACTAGAGCTCTTCTGTGAACTTAATACTATACCACCAATCACTGGACAAGCAAACAAGATTGTATCACTTGTTTACGATGGCCTGGGTAACTGGTCCCTGCCTAGAGTAGATTTTCATAGTTATTAGGAGCAGCCATGTGCTTTATACCATAGGCTGCCCAGTTTTGCAATATACAGTGGCTAGCAGGAAGAAATTTTTGCTTTGATCATTTCAACCTGGCAATTTCAGACAGTGCTGATGCCTCTTTGTGGGCAGAAACCAGGAAGTCTGGTTGAAAAGTTGCTGAAGAAAAGGCAGTAAGGCAGTGTTTTCCTTTCTGTTTCAGAAAGGGACCTGCAAACACTAACAATCACCCTTTTGCTGAGGGAACATTGCCCCCTAGCAACAGAATCAAGGTTCCAGACCAAGGATACATTCCAGCTGCACGTTTTCAAGTGCACGGAGTTGCAAGTTTGGCTGTTACTTGCTTTCCACTTAGCATTTAGGGTCTGTATGCTTTCCATGGAAAGCAAGGGGAAAAAGTCATTAACCAGTAGAACCTAGGTTTGTGAAAAGCAAGTGGAAAGGATTTTTTTTTTAAAGACAGTAATATAAACAAGAATAGATTCCCTTTAGTAAGCACTAGTATGAGGAAAAAATAAGCAAAACTAAATAAACTACATTGAAAGAAACTTCTTCCTGCCAAAAGCTACGTGTATGAAATTCACACTTATTTTGCAGTGAATAAATGTCCAAGTTTCTGATGCATACAAAAGGCTGAATAAAAATGATCAGCAATTAATACATAGAATCTTAGATATAAAAACAGCATTACTTGGAAGCATTAAGCTTGGCTCCCACTTGAAATTCCAGGATTAAGAAAACGTTTCCCCCAAATCTAGCTAATCCTGCAGTCTCCAAGCTTATGCCTACAGAATTCACTAGGTCTCTTGCCATGTGTGTTTCTAATATAGGAAGCAAATTTTGCCATAGGAGAGGAGAAACTAGTTAGAATTTCCCAAGCATTTGATGTGGGCTTTTTTTTTTGTGACAACTTAAATAGTAACTCCTGGCTCAGCACAACCAATTATTTAATAAATATGTTCCTGTGACCTGTAGCTACAAAGATTATACTGCTGTAATAAATATTTACTGTCCTTTATTTGATGCTGAAGAATCATGATTCCAAGGTAGTGTGTGATCTTACAGTTAGTTACTAAGTATGGATATGTTTTATTAATTTGTATAACCTCCATCAATGAGGTTATTTCAAAAAATTTTGAATTTTCAGTGAAAGCAGTCACCTATTTCTTATGGCAAACTTATAATGGGTCAGACATAGAACTGCAAACACATAACCGAGAGAAGAGTATCGCTATGTCCATTTTACAGGTGAAAAAACTGAAGCTTGGAGGGCATAAGTAATTTGGCTGAGATCACACAGCTAGCAAGTGTCAGAAGCACACTTCAGGTGAGGGTGGGATGATTTGAGAGAATAGCATTGAAACATACTACCATATGTAAAACAGATGGCCAGTGCAAATTCACCATATGGAGTAGGGCACCCAAAGCTGGTGCTCTGGGACAATACAGAGGGACAGGGTGAGGCGGGAGATGGGAAGGGGGGATTCAGGAAAGGGGGGATGCATGGAGACCTGTGACAGATTTATGTTGATGTATGGCAAAAACCATCACAATATTGTAATCATCCTCCAATTAAATAAATTTTAAAAAAAAAGAACATTTCAATGCCACTGGCTGGAACTCCAGAGGATAAGCGTTTCTTCCTAGCAAGGCAGTAAACACTTTAGATACTTGGCTACATCTCTACCTAAGCCAGGCTGAAGCAGGTAATGCCTACATACCTAGTCAATCTTCTTCAGGTTGTGTCCTAAAAGAAGGACGGTTGAACTCCAAAGAAACCCACAGCCAGATCTCAAGGCCATCTATCCTACCACAGAAGACTCCAGCTGTCTCAGGTACGGTAATGGACACTGGGAAGTGTTCCAGTAATCAAATGCTATCCTAAACCAACTACCTAAAGTCTGGTGGATTAGAAGACCAACCATATTTCTTCTGCTCATGAATCTCCAACTTGGACAGGGATCCGTGGAGACAGTTCATCTTGGCACCAACTGGTACAGCTCAAAGGCTGGCACTGGTGTCATTGAGGGCCTCTTCACTTCACGACTGGTGAGTAATACCAGCTGCGGGCTGCAACTTTAGCTATGGCTGCCAGTCTGAATACCTATATGTGACCTTCTCGTGTGTCCAGGGCTTCCTCACAAAATGGTAGCTGGGTTCCAAAGGTGAGCATTCTTAAAGAAAGATTCAGATAGAAGTTGGCTTGCCTCTTACGACTTGACTTTAGAAATCACTTAACCTCACTGTTGTGCATTGAACTGTGTCCGTTCAAAAGACATGTTCAAGTTCTAACCCCCAGTACCTGCGAATGTGATGTTGTTGGGAAACAGGGTCTTTGCAGAGGCAATAAAATTAAAATGAGCTCATATTAGATTAAGTTAGGCCCTAATCCAATGACTTGTGCCCTTAGAAGTAGAGGGTGATTTGGACACAGGACACATAAGGAAGAATGCCTTATATAACAACAGCAGAGAATGAAATTACACAGCCACCAACTAAGGAATGCCAAGGACCTCTGGCAAACACCAGAAGCTAAGAAGAGCCATGGACAGATTTCCCCTTGTGTTGGTCTCTCAGTCATGGCTGACTCTTTGCGACCCCATGGACTGTAGCCCATCAGACTCCTCTGTCCATGGGATTTCCCAGGCAAGACTACTGGAAGGGGCAGCCATTTCCTTCTCCAGGAGATCTTCCCAACTCAGGGATTGAACCCAGGTCTCCTGAACTGCAGGCAGATTCTTTAAACATCTGAGCCACCAGGGAAGCCCAGATTTTCCCTCAGAGCTCTTCAAAAAGACTCAATCTTGCTGACATCTTTATTTCAGACTTCCAGCCTGTAAGAGAATAAATTTCTGTTGTTTAAGCCATCTAGGAAGCAACAGTTAGAACTGGACATGGAACAACAGACTGCTTCCAAATAGGAAAAGGAGTACGTCAAGGTTGTATATTGTCACCCTGCTTATTTAAGTTGTATGCAGAATACATCATGAGAAACGCTGGGCTGGAAGAAGCACAAGCTGGAATCAAAATTGCTGGGAGAAATATCAATAACCTCAGATATGCAGACGATACCACCCTTATGGCAGAAAGTGAAGAGGAACTAAAGAGCCTCTTGATGAAAGTGAAAGAGAGTGAAGAAGTTGGCTTAAAGCTCGACATTCAGAAAACTAAGATCATGGCATCTGGTCCCATCACTTCATGGCAAATAGATGGGGAAACAATGGAAACAGTGTCAGACTTTATTTTTTTGGGCTCCAAAATCACTGCAGATGGTGACTGCAGTCATGAAATTAAAAGACGCTTACTCCTTGGAAGGAAAGTTATGACCAACCTAGATAGCATATTAAAAAGCAGAGACATAACTTTGCCAACAAAGGTCCATCTAGTCAAGGCTATGGTTTTTCCAGTAGTCATGTATGGATGTGAGAGTCAGACTATAAAGAAAGCTGAGCGCAGAAGAATTGATGCTTTTGAACTGTGGTGTTGGAGAAGACTCTTGAGAGTCCCTTGGACTGCAAGGAGATCCAGCCAGTACATCCTAAAGGAGATCAGTCCTGGGTGTTCACTGGAGGGACTGATACTGAAGCTGAAACTCCAGTACTTTGGCCACCTCATGTGAAGAGTTGACTCGTTGGAAAAGACCCTGATGCTGGGAGGGATTGGGGGCAGGAGGAGAAGGGGACGACAGAGGATAAGATGGCTGGATGGCATCACCAACTCGATGGACATGGGTTTGAGTAAACTCCGGGAGTTGGTGATGGACAGGGAGGCCTGGCGTGCTGAGATTCATGGGGTCACAAGGGGTCAGACACGACTGAGCGACTGAACTGAACTGAACTGAAGCCATCCAGGTACTCTGTACGGCAGCCCTAAGAAAGTAATACAATCACATCTGCTGCATTCTGTGCATTGAGACAGCCATGAAGTCCCATCCAACTTTAAGGGAAAGGTAAGCAAACTCCAAATTTTAATGGAGACTAGCAAAACTCCAGAAGAGACTGTGGAATTTGAAATACTGCTATCTTCATTTTGAGGAAATACAATTTGCTGCAAGAAAACTCCAATCCTTAAGACTTGACCATCTTTGGGCAGCTGCTTTGCTGAACTCCATATCCTGGGCTACCTAAAGTTTTCAATATATTCTTGACTTGATGTTGCAAAGATACTGAGATTAGAATTCACTTCTTACTACATTGTGTGCTGGGGTTAGTTTCATAAATGAAGATTTATCCTACATACATATATATATTCCCTCAAAGGCAGTAAGAGCTGCAAACACTTCCCATTTTTTTTTCTTTTCTCACTCCTACAAAAAGAGCTTTGAATGGACTTTTGTATATGGTTTGACATAAAAAGGAGTGACAATCTAGCATGTTTATCCATTTGTACCTAATTTAAAGAATTTTGTGATCCAAGAAGCTGGGCTCTGAGGATGTTGTGTCCTCGTTACTGCCAAGATGCAGCCAATTCATGCATTTTAGCTGCTGTGACATGAAAAGTCAGTGTGAACCTTGGTGGGTAAATAAGCCCAGGTCCAGGGAGTCCCATTCCCCTTGTGTTTAATGTCAGTGACAACTGCTAAGGAAGAACTCTTCCTACTCTATGCACAACTCCAAAAAAATGGATGATGGGCCCTGGGTTATACCACCAGTGAGCCCTGGGAGTGGACACAGAGCACTAGAGTGTTCCCTAGTACCAGTTCCCTCATCTTCATTATGCAGCCACTGAGCTTTACTTTTTTTACATGTTTCCCATACAGACAAGAGATGGGGAAGACGAGTTGGGCATCTCTCCTAGACAATTCCCCACTCTCCATCTGGGACACTAGCGCCTTCAGTATAGAAATCCTGTCTGACTGTTCTACCACTCGGGTGTGTATGAAGATACAAAAACGAGACCACAGTCCCAACTGACACCTCAATTACAGCCGCAAGGCGGAGGCACCCAGGTAAGCCACACCTGGGTTCCTGAAACCAACAGAAACGAGATCATAAATGTGTGTTGCTTTAAGCTGCTAAATTTTGTGGTAATTTGTTATGAAGCAATATATGATATGTACTCATTTGCATCTGGCTTTTTTCAGTTGATATTAAATGTGTGAGATTCAGCCATATTTTCACATATAGCAAGAGTTCATTCACTTTCACTGTTGTATTGAAGTTACCACAGTTCATTCCCTTCTTGGCCCATATTTGAGTTATTCCTAGTTTGGGTCTATATGAATAGTGCTTCTCTGAACAGTCTTCTGGGACATATATGTCCATAAATCCGCTGAGGATACCCTAGGAGTGCAATTGCCAGGTCACAGGCGAGGCATCCATTCAGCGTCCCACAGTACGACCAGCAGTTTGAAAAGTGCCGATACCTGTTTGCCGCTCCGCTAGCAGTGCATGGAGTTCCAGTTGCCCTACTTCATCAGCTCTCTTTCTCATCTCAGCTATACTGATGCGGTGAAATATATCATGGTATCACATTGCGGTTTTAATTGCATTTCCCTGATTAATTATTGTTTGCTTTAATTACTTAACTTTCACTTCCCTCATTAGGGTGAGCATCTTCTCATGTTTTTTGGTTATTTTGGATATTCTCCTTTGTGATGTGTCCAAGCATTTCCCATTTTTCTGTCAAGTGGCCTTTTACTTATTGGGTTCTTATACAAACTGGAATCAAGTTCTTGATAGAAACAGATATTGAAAAGACTTGTCGTTCTTTGATTGAAAAATCCATTTATTGAAAAACACTGTACTGTCACCTTTGTCATAAATGAAGTGACCATATATGAGCCTAAGTTCAAACCTTTCTGTTCCATTGCTCTATTTCAATTCTTAATTCAATTCAATCGCTTTAATGAGTCTTGTTGTCTGATAGTGTGAGTCCGCCAGCTTTGTTCTTATTTTTCATGTCTTACTATTGCTGGGTCCTAAGAATTTCCAACTAAATTTTAGGTTCAGTTTGAATTTATTCACACATTCACACACACACACACACACACACATGCACACAAACACACAGGGATTCTGACTCCTAATGCAATGAATCTGTAAAATGTGTGGAGATCACTGATTTTCCTATTGCATCAAATCTGCAGTAAGTGTGGAGATTATGGATTTACAATGCCGAGTCTTGCAATCAATGACCATGATATATTTGTCCATTTATTTACATCTGATTTAATTTCTCTCAATAAAGTTTCTCAGTTTTCTGTGCAGAATTTTTGCAAACTTTCCAGTATACTTATTCCTAGGTGTTTGATTTCAAAACAAAAACAAAATACTTTTACTGTAAAATAAAACAGATTGAAGGAACCATGTAAGACAAATTTATAGCTTAATGATATTCCAAGACAAATACCCTTGTAATTGACACCCAGGAGAAGAAACAGAACTTTGCCTAAAGCCCCTCCATATGTCTTGATCCAGTTATAACTCCTTTCTTCCAAAATATAATGATTTTCCTGACTTTTATAATTAGCTTTTCCTTAAACTTCTTTATAAGTGCATCACCCAACTTTAGCACCCTAGACATCATGGTTTAGTTTTGCCTAGTTTTAAATAATGATTTTTTTCTCTTTTAATCTACAGGCCACTTTTCATCCTGTTATTGCCCTTCAATTAATCTGCTGAAGAATGCAAGGCATTTGACATGTAGCGTTTCCCACAATACAGGTTTTCCTGAACACATGTCGATGGTGCAGTTCAACACGTTCCTCTGTTCTCAGCATTTCCTATAAAATAGGAAACTGATCGATCCTTTTGGAAAGACTATAGATAATGATATATTATTTCATCAGGAAGCAGACAATACCTAGCTCTTTTCTTTCTGTGATGTTAGCAACCACTGATACTTAGTGACTAGATCCGTTAACTCATTAGAGTTTGCAAAATTATGATATTCAAATTCAATCATTTTTTTTTTTTTTTATTGGCTGAAATACTTTCCTCTTTTCCCACAGAAACTGTCTCACAATTTCAAAAAGTTCTCAAAGGTGAAAAAGTTTATAAGACATTTATCAAGTTTGCAAATGCCAATAAAAATGCTAAGGCAACACTGTCCAAACTGCAATCTTCTGTGAGATCACCCAACTTTAAATATATATAGACATTCTAAATTCAACTTAAGATACGTGACATGTTTTGGCCAATGGCACGTTAGCAGACATGATGCTAGCAGAAGCCTTAAATGGCATTGTGCGGTTGGGCTCACCTCTTGTGTTTCAATGAACTCTGTGAGAAGGCCATGCCTGGGAGCTGCAGCCCCACAGCTGGACTCCAGAGTAAGACGTGTAGGACAGACCTCAAAATTACACAAAGCATGGAGCAAAACCACCCACTTGGGGGTCTAAAAGGACCTGCTGCTAGCTCACAGGTCCAAGAAAAATAAATCCTTGTTTGTGTAACTGAGTTTTGGGACGATTTATTCTAAAGCATTATCACAGCAAGAGCTGACCAATACGACCTTCTCCAAATCATTGTTACCTAGATGGCTGCCACCAAGCTTACATGTAATTGTGTACTCAAATTTTGAGACTTCTTGGTACCTCTCCAACACATTTTACACTGTTAAAATTTCCAGTTTAGTAGTGTACCATAAAGACGTCTCCCTAAGCTTTTATTAAATGTAATGCAAAATCTTTCTATTCATTTTCTGCTTGTAGGTAGTTAAAATGCTTTTCATGAATCAAAAAGGATGGAAAATTGTAAAGAAACATCTTTGTGGATAGCTGTTATTCACAAGGTAAAATTACAAACAAAACAGGCATTTCACTGAGTGTAGAGCACGGATGTTATGGTGCCTCTAAACGCCAAGTGAACAAAGGCACTTAATAAATAGTGAATCCTCCTCACTCCACTTGAGACGGAGATCAAGCTGTTATAGAATGGTAGAGAAATGCTCTTAACAGCTATCTACAAGACCCTGTGAGCTTGGATACTGTGCAGCCACGAAGCAATCTTCGTCTAAGGCAATGGACTATAGAAACTTGAAAGTGGAAAAAGAGCGAAAGAATGAAAGAATACTCTTCTTGTGGTGACTCATTCACTCATTCATTCATTCACCACATGTTTACTGATTATAACACTGCTATAACCATAAC
The DNA here is from genome assembly GCF_963930625.1 of Muntiacus reevesi. Taxonomy (NCBI): domain Eukaryota; kingdom Metazoa; phylum Chordata; class Mammalia; order Artiodactyla; family Cervidae; genus Muntiacus; species Muntiacus reevesi. Next base: position 50,637,089 of record NC_089265.1, read on the forward strand.
TGCACAGAACACAGAGATATACCCTGGCTCTCAGGGAGGTTAGACACCAGAGGGGGAGATAAGATGTAGATGACTTACGGCAGTTGCACATATATTCTGTTTAACTGTTCACAAGTTGAGAGGAGAGAAGGGATCCACAGCATGCTTGGATTCTCAGTGAAGTTTTCCCAGAGAAGGAGGTGTAAAATACACTGACTAGAAAAAAAAATATAGTAAGTAGATCTGGAAGGGAACAAACATGCAGAGACGATTAGACCCAGTTATTAAAAAAAAAAAATCAAGAAAGTGAAAGTCAAATTCCAGAGGATCTTGAATGTCAATCTTAAGAGTTTGGCTCTATTGGTTGGTAATGGGTGTCATGGATAGTTTGGAACAGGGCAACTGCATAATCAAACCACCTTGGGAGGTGTAATAAAGGATACAGGCAAGAAGGTGGGATGACATGCTATTCTCTGAAGCAACCACCATAATTCAGGTATATAATAAACGGCAAACTAGCGTAATGGCAACACAAATGGAAGGGAGAAGTATGAGAGATGTTACAAAAAAAAACTGTCGGGCCTTAGTCATTGATTGGATACATTCATTTATTCATTTAACAAATGTTGTCATTGGCTGTGCCAGTCACTGGGGATGTGGGAGTATGCAAAATAAACATGATCTCTCCCTCACGGACCATAGGGTAACCCCTGTCTAAAAACAGATGTGGAATATGATGAAGGCTATAGACTAGAGGTATGATTCGAGCTTATGATATGGAGATCTGATGAGGTGAGTATGTCAGGGGATGCTTCCTTGATGAAGTGATGCATGAGAAAGAAGAGAGAAGGATGAGGAAGAATTAACCAGGTGCAAACAAAACGGAAGGGCATTCCATGCAGAGGGGACAGCAGGGACGATGTGCCACTGTGAGTATGTGGGACTGAAAGGAGGCCACTGCGGGCTGGACGATTGAGGACGGAAGGGAGTGGGGAGCAAGAGCGAGGTGAGGCTGCAGAGACCACGCTCCATCACGTCCAGCGGACACCGGCTCTGCAGACCAGTGCGCTCAGAATGCCGGTGCGCAGGAGGGAAGCTTCCTCTAGGATGCAACTCAACACACTGCCGCTTTCATCAGGAAAGCCCTGCCTGGTGAACTCAACAGTACATGGAGTGGCGACATGATTTACATCCTGGAGCAAGCGCCTTATCTTAGAGAATGGCAACCGTTCTCAACCAGCAGCCAGCCAGTGACTCCACACTTCTGACCACTGTGAGGAGGTTTGTCTTTATCCTAAGAACAATGGGAAGTCAGAGAAGAATTTTAAGAGGAGGGGGTAGTGGCTGCATTATGGAGAATGAACTGGAAGGTAGCCAGGGTTAGCAGCAGAGGAGGAAGTTGGTGTGAGAAATCTCCCTTTCCCTGGTGAAATAAGAGGTACTCTCTCATATGAGAGAGCAGGGACATCGAATAGTCTAACAGGACAGGACAAGAGTAGAGGAGATTTGGAAGGGTCATTGTGAACAATCATAAATAAGGGAGGGGAAGAAAGCAATGGGGACCACAGGTCAAAAACAAGACAGCCTATGTTGCTGACATAGCTCTGTGACCAGGTCCAAAAAACCTCGATGCTCTGAAAGCAGGTGTGAAGATGAAAGTTACAGATGGACAGAAAGCATCAGCACCAAGGTTTCATGGGAAGAGAAAACCACTTGGCAGTGCGGGTACAATGCTGGCATGATGGACCAGGGCTCGAGTACAGGGACTAATAAGCAAAACGATAAACTGTATTCCAGTCAAACTCACACTCACCAGACCCCCGAAGGAGGACAGCCCGTTTCTTGTAACACTCAGTAGGCCTGTCCCTCCCAGCTCAGGCCCCTACAGAGAAGCCAAGGCGTTTTGTCTGAGTCAGACATGGACCTAAATTGTCAGAGCATCCCAGAGGTGCTGTGGGGAGGCAGCTTTTGCTCATCATGTTCCTAGAAGTAGGTGGGTAGAAAACATCAGATGCTGAAAGAGGAACCAACGCTACTACTAAGCCATAATTAAATGTAAGTAGGGGAGAGAATGGGCTTCCCTGGTAGCTCAGCTGGCAGAGAATCCACCTGCAATGCAGGAGACCCTGATTCAATTCCTGGGTCAGGAAGATCCCCTGGAGAAGCGCTAGGGTACTCCAGTATTCCTGGGCCTTCCTGGTGCTCAGATGGTAAAGAATCTGCCTGCAATCAAGAGACCTGGGTTCGATCCCTGGGCTGGGAAGATCCTCTGGAGGGTATGGCAACCCACTCTAGTATTCTCACTTGGAGGATCCTCATGGACAGAGGACCCTGGTGGGCTACAGTCCAGGGGTTCCAAAGAGTCAGAAAGGACCGAGCAATTAAACACACAGGGGAGAGAATATCAGAGAAACTTTGAAAGAAATCCAGCCGGATAGAACACAGTAAGCATGAGGAAAATAAAGTTTAAATTAATATGTTAAATGACTAATATGATGAAAGCTTGCCTGATCTGCATCTGCAGTAATGCCTTGTACGGAGAGGAGATGAGAATGTTCCAGCAATCATTAATCAGTACTTCGTCTGTACCAACACCATGCTAGGCATAGGGAATACAAGGATGAGTGAGACATGGTCCCTGCCTTCAAAGGGCTTACTGTTCATGGAAGGAAAACCATCTAAAAAGATGCTGGGAATTCCCTGGCAATTCAAAGGTTGCAATTCTGTGCTTCCACTGCAGGGGGCATGGGTTCAATCTCTGGTCTGGGAACTAAGATCCCACATGTTATATGGCAGTTATAAATAGATTTATTTACAAACAATTAAAATAAATAATAAATTTATTATAAATAAATGATTAACAAGCAAAAAGATGCTTGTCACTGGAGATATGAAGTATTTTGACACAGGGATGTCAGGGGGTAGAGTAGTGAAGCACCAAAAAAGCAGGAGAAGAGAGAAGAGGATTAGGGAAAGAAGGCCTCCCAGGGAAGCTGGTCCCCAACCTGAGGCCGGGAAACCAGCGGACGTCAGCTCACTGAAGAGCAAGCAGAAGAGGAGGGTCTTAGTAAAGAAGCAACATCTGTAAAGGCTCAGATAGAAATGACAGAACATCAGAAATTTCAAGCTGTTCTACATGTCTAGAGAACACAGTCAGGAAGAATGGAGCAAGAGATAAGACAACAGAGGCAGTCAAATCATGATGGAGCTCATATGCCAAGCTAGGGAATACAGACCTGATTGCTGAGGACAATGAGAAATCTACGGCTTTTCAGGAAGCAGTCTGAAGTTCCAGGAGGAACTGGAGAGAGAGATCTTTGTTAGAAGGCATCACCCTGGAAGGAGAAGTTAAGCCTGACCGGGAGATAAGATCACCTGGAGAAATTGAAATGTCAAAAGGGGTGCCCACTGAGGATAGGAATCTGAAGAATATCAACATTTAAAATGGGCCAACATTTAAGATGGGTAAGTGAGACATTGGAGAGTGACACTGAGAAGAAGGAATTAAAGAGAGGGATTAAAAAAAAATCAGGTGGCTTGATGGAAAACACAGAGGAGGGAGCTTTAAGAAGATAGGAGACAACTGCATTAGATGATGCTGGAGAATAAAAAAAAAATGGATGCAGCAATAAAGAAATTATACTGAAAATTGGAAACAATTTAAATTACCATCAACAGGAAACTATACAAATAAATTATGGTATTTTCCTACTTGGGACTTCTATACATCAAGGGAAATACACGAACTACACCTTCATATGTCAACATGGATGAACTTAGGAAAGATAACACTAAGCAAAGCAAGTAACAAAAGAAAACACAGTAGAATATTATATGCTGTTTAAGAATAATTACAAATGTAGCATAAATAAAAAGACATCCATTGCAGTGATGAATACCAAGTTCCAAGGAAAGGTTACCTAAGGTCAGCTGGGGAACGGTTGTGATTGGGAAAGTCTCCAACAGAAATGGTAATGTTTCATTTCATAAGTTGGTTGGAAGATAGAGGTAGTGTTTGGCTATATTATAATTTGAGCATGTTGTAGGTAAAAGTCATTACTGACCATATCTAGGAAATTTTAGTGTAGCATGTGTGCCCATGGAGAAGGTGATGGCAACCCACTCCAATACTCTTGCCTGGACAATCTCATGGATGGAGGAGCCTGGTAGGCTGCAATCCATGGGGTCCTTAAGGGTTGGACACAACTGAGCGACTTCACTTTCACTTTCGTGCATTGGAGAAGGAAATGGCAACCCACTCCAGTGCTCTTGCCTGGAGAATCCCAGGGACGGGGGAACCTGGTGGGCTGCCGTCTATGGGGTCGCACAGAGTCGGACACGACTGAAGCGACTCAGCAGCAGCATGTGTGCCCAGGCTAGCAGTAGGCAGAGGTACCCAGAATGCAGTGGGTAGAAAAGGAATTCTGTAAACATAATGGCAAGGCCTGATCGGAGGACTACCACTGTTCTCGAAACTGGATGCAAATCCAACATCTAACCCAAGGTTAAAAGATAACCTGAGGCGTATTTACAATTTTAAAAGTTTACTTGAGTGAAAAGAGATTCAATTCAGGCAGCACCAAACTGGAAGTGGTTAGGTGCACTCCACCCACGGAAGCTGCAGAGATTTTTATTTTAAAATAAAATGAAAGGTAGAAGCAAAGTAATTAGTGGTCTGCGACAGTTCTATAGCCTAGTTGGTGATTTTGTGACTGGTGGTCCTTACCGGTTGTTGAAACCAAGACATTTATTTATAGGCTTTGGCTTTTGTAGGTGGCCACATCAGTCTAATGGCCACATCAGTCTAAGGACCACATCAGTCCACTGGAGCCACCTCAGTCTAATGGCCTCCTTGCATAGTTAATCTAACACCAACTGTCTGAATTCTTCCTAAGTTACCTAACTTCCTGTACCTCAGTTTCTTTTGCAAAGTGGATCATCAGTAGTAAATTCTCTGTGGAGTTGTTAGGAAACTTGGATGATTTCATACTAAAACAGTGCTTAAAACTATGTCTAGGAAACAGAACTAGACCAACAAAGGTCCATCTAGTTAAAGCTATTTTATTTTAAAAATAAAAAACTTTTATTTTCCAGTAGTCATCTATGGATGTGAGAACTGGACCATAAAGAAGGCTGAGCGCCAAAGAATTGATGCTTTTGAACTGTGGTATTGGAGAAGACTCTTGAGAGTCCTTTGGACTGCAAGGAGGTCAAACCAGTCAATCCTAAAGGAGATCAGTCCTGAATATTCATTGGAAGGACTGATGCTGAAGCTCCAATACTTTGGCCACCTGATGCGAAGAACTCTTATTGGAAAAGATCCTGATGCTGGGAAAGACTGAAGGCAGGAGAAGGGGACGACAGAGGATGAGATGGCTGGATGGCATCACCGACTGGATGGATATGAGTTTGAGTTGAGCAAGCTCAGGGAGTTGATGATGGAGAGGGAAGCCCGGCATGCTGCAGTCCACTGGGTCGCAAAGAGTTGGACAGGGCTGAGCGACTGAACAACTGAACTAAACTGAGGACACACAAAAAGTGCTAGTTACCAGACAGTTATCATTATCAGTACAAAACAAAATGGTTATTAGTAATTACGATAATGTTCTTAATGCATGGAACACGTCACCATTTGCCAACGACTGTGTCAAGTAGGCAGAAACCAAAGAAATAAGAATTCTCTGCAGAAATTAACACACATGTGTGACGACTTAATGATGCACAGGTGTTTTTCATCCAGCCGTACATGCCTCCCTTAGGGAGTGTACTCCCTCTCTTGGCTGGTGCAAGCACAGACACTTACCGGGAGTGTAAGTAAGTAAGCGAAGTCACTCAGTCGTGTCCGACTCTTTGCGACCCCGTGGACTGTAGCCCACCAGGCTCCTCCGTCCATGGGATTCTCTACGCAAGAATACTGGAGTGGGTTGCCATTTCCTTCTCCAGGGATCTTCCCAACCCAGGGATCGAACCCAGGTCTCCCGCATTGCGGGCAGACGCTTTAACCTCTGAGCCACCGACCACTGTAAGATGCGATGACACAACCATATCTCACTTTCACTCGGATCAGTAAACGCTTTTTGTAATCCCCGGATGCCCTAAACCACCTACCTTTGGCACCGCCCTCTTCTCGAAGCTCCCGCCCCTGATCCTCCGGCTCGGTGCCCACGGGAGGCGGGGCCTGCGTGCTGACGCACGGGGACGCGCTGACGTACTCGTGCTCCCGCCTGCCGGCTTGAATCGCAGTCCCGCGCCGCGGAGGGCGGTGAGGCGGGCGCCAACGGCCGGTGCGGCTGGGCGGGAGGCAGCGCGGAAACACGGCGTCCAGGGGGCGAGCTAGCTGGGGCCCGGGGCGCTGAGTCTTCTGGCGGACCCGCCGCTCCTGCGCACGCTGAGCGGCAGCAGCCGCCCGGCGGTGGGCGCCCCGGAGCCGGGTGGCGAGCCGGCGCCCCCAAGGCGGGGTGCGGACGTCGTGTCCGCAGCCTGCGTCCCCCGCGGCCGCGCTCGGGCCATGATCGACTCGGTGAAGCTGCGCCGCGACGGCGCGGCCGACTTCTTCTCGCATTATGAGTACCTGTGCGCGCTGCAGGACTCGGTGCCGCTGCCCGCCGTGCGCGCCTGTCTGCGGGAGGGCGTGCTGGACTTCAACGCCGACCGCCTCCGCGTGGCCGACTGGGCGCCGCTCCTCAGCACCCTCACGAATGATAGAGATCTGCCCCTGATCTGCATCAAGAGCTGCTTCCAGCCGTGGCTTGGCGAAACAGGTTTGTGGTTCCGGCTCTCGGGCCCGCGTCCGCGCTGCGGAGCGGAGTCGTAGATGGTGCGAGGGGGAGCCTGGTTCCTAGCACTGTGCCCCGTGCCCCTGTGTGCGCCGGCGGTGGGGCATGCGGCCTAGGACTCCTGCCGGCTCCGCGACCCCGGCCGAGGGCCTCAAGGATCTCTGTTCATCTGTTAACGTGGGCTTCGCGTGTCTGTGGTGGTTGCAGGATTCACTTCTGTTAATGCACAGTTTGGAGCGTTGTTAATTGTTCGGCAGATGTTACCTGGTCTATTGAATGACTTTGCCTTGTACAGAACAAAGAGATTAGGAAGTTGATATATCCCAGCTTCGTTTCCTTTTGATTGAGACAGGACTCAGGGAAAAAAAAAAAAAAAGTATCACATAGTGGAAAGAGCACAAGTGTGAAGGCAGCTTAGGGGTTGAATTCCAGAGCTTATACTCTCTGTGACCTGGGCAGGTTACTTTTCAACTGCAGTCCCCACACTTGTAAAATGACGTTAAAACGCACTTTTCCAATGGGTTCTTAGATTTAGGCAGATTATGTGTGTAAAGTACCCTTGCGCTTGAGTGAGTTCAGTCATCTCCTGCCCTGGGTGACCTTCCCTTCTCCCGGGCAGCAGATAGATACAAGCACAGTAGTCAGTACTCTGAAAGAGTGAGTTCTGGAGTTACAGAGCATAGGATTTTTTAAATTGAATTTTTTATTTTATATCAGCATGTTATTGATTTACAGTGTTATTGTAGTTTCAAGTATACAGTAAAATGATCAGTTATACATATATATATATATATATATATATCCATTCTTTCTCAGATTCTTTTCCCATACGGGTTATCAAGTAGTTTTCTGTGCTATACAATAGGTCCTTGTTGGTCATCTATTTTATATATAATAGTGTATATAAGTTAATCTCAGGCTCCTAATTTATCCTTCCCCTCCACCTTTCCCCTGCGCAAAGCACAGAATCTTGGAAGAAAAGGTTCAGAGTAGGCTCCTTGGAGGCGGTACCATCCTTTCTAAGGACATGTAGAAGCTTCTGCGGTGGCAGGAGGGAGCAGTTTGTGTCAGAGGTTGAGAAATAGAAGAAAATATGGCAAAACTAAGGTACAGGAGTGGAACTCAGGGTTTGGGAAAGAGATGAGTTGATACCGGAAATATTGTGGGGCTAGACAGAAAGGGGCTTTGTTTGTCCTGTTAGAAGGTGGGATGTTTATCTTGAAGGCTGTGGGAAACTAAGAACAATGAGATGGACTTTTGATTTAGAAGTTCACTCTGACCTCCACGTGAAAGGCAGTTAACTGGATGCAGATGAATTTAATCTAAGGGTCCAAATTAAGTTATAAATGGTTGGACTGGATTTTAGAGATCAATGATTCAGAATGGGTGGGACCTAGTGACCAGTTAGAAAAAGGAAGACAGCAAGCTTGGGTGAAAAGCCACATCTTTCTGAGAGATACGGAACACAGTAGGAAGGGGGTGGGGTGGGGAGAGGATCTTACTTCTTCTTCGGTGCTTTAGAGCCAACTGGTAAACAGGTCTGGGCCCAAGGTATAGATCTGGGTTTTGAGGAGGACAGGTGTTTGAAGGCACAAAGAAGATCCAATGAGTTATAGTTCTGAGGGATGTTTTTTAAGTGGACACACCTGAGGATGTTTATGAATAAGAGAAAGTAGCCAGCAGAGGAAGTGTGTGCAGATCTAGGAGAGGAAATGATTTATTTTTAAAAACCTGAATACTTATCATGTACCTGGCCCTTTTCTAGGATCTGGGGTTCATACCATCTGTTAACTCTTCTCCAAGGACAGCTCAGCTCATCCCCTGGTGAAAGGAAGTCAGGTTATTCTCTGTATCCCATTCAGGTGTAGGAACTGTCCTTACCTCTGAAGCCACTTTACTTAACCAGAGTAATAACTTAGAAATCAAAGAAATTACAGCTGAAAGGGACCTTAAAGGCCACTGTACTTGATTTTCCCTAATATTTTGCATGAATATAAGAAAAATGTATGGCAGAAAGTATTCTCTTCATAGTTCCTTTACTGAACTTTCTTTATGTCTTGCATCCAGTGGGTCTAGCTTGTAGATTTTGGCCTCTTCCTAAATTTGCTTCTTCATCCATATTGTTACATTTTGCCTGGACTGTTGCAGAAGCACTTAGGTGGTTTTGCTGCCCTTGGGCTTAGTTCCTGTAAGTCCATCTGCATACTCAGCTTGAGTGATGTTCTAAAATAAAAAGATATGTTTAAAACAATGCTTGCAATAGTGTTCCCACACAGGATTATTGCATGTTAGTTGCACAGCTTGTGTTTTGCATAGAGGCTTGAAATCTGAACTGTGCTCTACCAAGCCTCATGGGGCTCTTTGGCCCTGAAGAAGGGTTCTTTTTCTAATCATTCCCTTTATCTAATTGGTCCTTCAGCAGCGGGGCTCCTTTTTCTAATCAGCGGCGGCACCCTTATTGAGCCAGCGATAGCCCCAGCCCTCATGACCTATGGGATAAAAATACTGTCTCCCAGACTTGGTTCAGCCAACATCTCTATTATTTTTATTTTTTTAATATTCAAACGTTCAGAGCAGTTTTATTTTCAGTAGCCCCAAAGTGGAAACCACTTAAGTGTCCATCAGTAGGTTTATTGATAAATTGTAGCATGTCCTTACAACAAAATACCACCCAGCAATTAAGAGGAATGAGCTATCGATATCCACAACAGCCTGGACTTCAGCTTGCTAGACTTCCTGTCCTTCGATATCTCCTGGAGTTTGCCCAAACTCCTGTCCACTGAGTCAGTGATGCCATCCAACTGTCTCATCCTCTGCCGTCCCCTTCTTCTCCTGCCTTCAGTCATTCCTAGCATCAGGGTCTTTTCCATGAGTCGGCTCTTCACATCAGGTGGCCAAAGTATTGGAGCTTCAGCTTCAGCATCAGTCCTTCCATAAATATTCAGGACTGATTTCCTTTAGGATTGACTGGTTTGACCTCCTTGCAGTCCAAGGGATTCTCAAGAGTCTTCTCCAAGACCACACTTCAAAGGCATTAATTCTTTGGCATTCAGCCTTCTTTATGGTCCAACTCTCACATCCATACATGAATACTGGAAAAATCATAGCTTTGACTAGACAGACCCTTGTCAGCAGAGTAATGTCTTTTCTTTTTAATACGCTATCTAGGTTTGTCATAGTTTTTCTTCCAAGGAGCAAGCATCTTTTAATTTCATGGCTGTAGTCATCATCCTAAGTGATTTTGGAGCCCAAGAAAATAAAGTCTGTCACTGTTTCCATTGTTTCCCTATTTATTTGCCATGAAGTGATGGGACCTGATGCATTGTTTTTTTTTTTTTTTTTTTGCCATTGAGTTTTAAGCCAGCATTTTCACTCTCCTCTTTCACCTTCATCAAGAGACTCTTTAGTTCCTCTTTGCTTTCTGTCATAAGGGTGGTATCATCTGCATATCTGAGGTTATTGCTATTTCTCCTAGCAGTCTTGATTCCAGCTTGAGCTTCATCCATCCTGGCATTTAGCATGATGTAGTCTGTGTATTAGCTAAATAAGCATGGAGACAATATACAGCCTTGATGTATGCCTTTCCCAATTTTAAACCAGTTCATTGTTCCATGTCCAATTCTAACTGTTGCTTCTTGACCTGCATACAAGTTTCTCAATATAATTACTCTGAGTGAAAAAAGACAGACCAGGAAAAAAAAAAAAGACTACATACTGTATAGTTTCATCTATAAAACGCCAGAAAATAAACTAATCTATAGTGTCAGAAAGCAGCTCAGTGGTGGCCTGAGACTGGAGTGGAGTGACAACATCTCTATTTTGTTTCTTCTCCCACTTGCACCCCTGGCCTTTTATCATCCCCACCTGCAGTATTTACAGCGCCCAGCAGGTGTCAGGTCTGAATGGCTACACAAGGATGCTCCCTCTGCAGTTAATCCACCTCCCTCTCCAACTCTAAGTAGTGTCATCTTTCTAGATTCAGCTTCAGGGTGATCATGAAGCCATCACTTAGATATAACGTTTTGCTTCCATAGGAGCCTCTGTACATATAGATTATGTTGCTTTATCTCATGTGGTGAAAGTTTTGAGTTTACATATGTCCATCCTTAAAGAGGGTTTAAAGGGCAGGAGTCATTTCTAATCCTTAGCCCAGAGTGTATGCTTTTTAATGATGATAAAGTGTATGGTTGAAATCACTCATTTTACAATACTTTTGCTTTAGCTTCTGACAGAAATAAAGTTTACAGAAGTCGTGTTCCTGCGATAAGAAATAAAGATGTGACCTTCCAGTTGTGTAAAGCTCTTAAAGGCTGTTTAAGTGCATCAGGTGCGCTGAGGAACCTGGAGCTTAACGGGCTAGTTCTGAGAGAGAGGGACTTAACGATGTTAACAAAGGTAAGCCTTCAGTGAGTCCTGCCAACATTTGGCAGTTGCTTTGGGGGGAAACTGAACCAATAAAATTTTGAACCTTTTTCCTCATTAAAGGGATTGAATAAATCGGCCACTCTGGTGCACCTGTCTCTTGCGAATTGTCCGATTGGAGATGGAGGTTTAGAAAGTAAGTGTCAGTCTTAAGTCTCTTCCCGTCAGACTGGTCTTGTGATTCCCTGCACGCCTTGTTGACTCCTGTCTGCCTGTTCTTGCTGCGCTCCCCGCCTGGATTGTCTCCCGTACCCGCTCATGCCTTGGTCCCTTCTCATTTGTACCATGGGAGTCTGTCATTCTGGGTACTCTGAGCACTAATTTTACTTCAGTTTGCATTAAGCCCCAAACCACACATTTTGTATTTTTTGTGTTTGTTTATATTTTTGTGGTTTCTCTTTAAGAAATATTATGGGAAGGGAAATAGCAAGATGTCAAGAGCAAAAAAATCTGTATCTTTAAACTGTTAAAACATCCATCTGCAGTAATAATTATAATGCACTGTGGAATGTGTTAAAGTAGGAGATATATTCAAAGTACTATAAGGGCATTTAAAAGGCAAGCAAACTCAGTAGTGTTGGCAGGGGTTTATCTGGAAGTAATCACAAAGAAGGTGACTGTTGCGGTGCTGAAGCATTCGTGTGTGTTCACTGTGCCCAGTACTGGCCTGGAGGGCTAAGGGGGGCTGCATTTCAATTTGAGGGAACAGAGTTTGAGATCGTCTATCTTATATTACTGTATTATATTGCATAGTACCTAATAAGATTCTGAGTTTATAGTTGATATTTAAATTGTTGATTGAAAATTGGGATATATCATTGGAAATGAAAGTAAGAAGAGTCTTATGCTTTTTAGGTTTTTCTTTTTTTTCCCTGTGTCTTTAAAGGTATCTAATACTTAACTGAGTTGTTAGGAATAAAGTTTGCAGTATTCAGTGTATTCAGTTTTAATATCTAAATAGAATTAAACTATTGTTGTAAACTGAACACTCTAGCACTTCGTTACTGACTTATTTTAGAATGCACCGATCAGTCAGTTACCTATTGGGAAAGATTGTCAACAGTGATTTTAAGAATCTAGCTATAAACCTCCAACTGACTCAAGAAAAGCAAATAAGTCAAGTTTGACCAATATAGGCTCTTCATCTTATTGTGTGTGTGGTTTTCTTTTGTTTTTTGTTTTTTCCTTTTAGTTGTTTGTCAAGGTATAAAGAACTCTGTCACTCTTAAGACAATAAACTTCACGGGGTGTAATCTGACATGGCAGGGAGCAGATCACATGGCCAAGATCTTAAAGGTGATTTTATGTTTAAACTTTCATGAAAACATATGTGATTGAAGCACATTAATTTTTTGATACAAATGGCAGTGATTTTTGTCTTTTGATACATGTGAGTGCAGCTTTAGTTTTGTTGAAAGAATATGACCAGTTTTCAGTTTGAGGTTCTTCCATTTAATAAAGATAGTCCACTTAATCTTAGAAATAAGACATTTAATATATACTACATAATAATATTTAAATACTTTTATGTCTTTAGTTATTGAAAACATTTATTGTAATACTGTGAAGAAACTTGTCATTATAGTCTTCAACAAGACTTAAATGAAGTGTTTATTAGATGCTATAGTCTATAAACTAATAAAAATTACTACTTCAGAACTCTCTATAGTTTTAAAAATACTGCCTTAACAACTTTATAGTGGTTATATTTACTGTGTTTAGGCCTAAAATTATTTAATAATTTGACATGAAGCCTTTTTAATACTTTGATGGTACAGATCAAGGATAGGTAAACTATGGCTAGGGGGCCAAATCCAGCCCATCCCCTGATTTTGTAAAGAAAGCTTTTTGGAACATAGCCATACCCATTGTTTGCCTGGTAACTAACTAAGGCTACTTTCACCCTACACCCATGGTGATGAGTAGCTGCCACAGAAACTGTATGGCCCACAAAGCTGAAAATTTTTTAATTTAAATTTAAAAAATTTAAAAATGCTTTGGACCTGTACAGGGCAAATCCATTGATCCCTGGGACAGAAAATGGTGGTGAGCTTGCGTGCTGAAGCCCAGTGTCCTAGGTTCAGATTTCATCTCTCCCCGTTTCATAGCTGATGACCATGGGCAAATTGCTTAACCTCTGTGCTTTGTTATGAGGTTTAAATGAACTCACTTGGATAAATAGTGCCTGGCACATAATAAGCACTGTGTAAGTGTGCTGTTATTTCTGCTTGTAGCTTTTATAAGTTATTGTTAATAGAAAAATGACACTAATGATTTTTCTTTTAGAGTGTCAGAGGAACTTTGAGTCTTGTTCAAGAATGTAATAAGATTTTTTTCCTTTAAAGTCAATGTTCCTTGTTAATAAAATTTATTTTATGAATATAAAGTACTGAATATCTTTAAGATAATGCTAGTGGTTAAATGTCAAACTCTCAATTTCCTAAGGCACATCAAACTGACTTTTCATAGTCCAGGCCTTTAAAGTTGGTGTATATATCTGAAGTAGTATGTGAGATCCATTTTGTAAATATAGTTTTTAAAATAATACCTTAGAAGTTAGAAGAAGATATTAGAACCTATTTACTTTTGTATCATTTCAAAAATATCTGTGTCGTTTTCAGTGTACACAAACTATATGTATAGAACTTCATGTATATAACTTGTTAATAAATAAGATGCATATTAAAATTTTTTCTTAGAGGGTGCCCAGTCAAGTGTTTGGAGACCACTGGAGTGCAGAATGATAAAATTTAGAGCCTCAGCAATGACAGAATTTAGAACTTATTCCCTGGGTTGGCAGATAAGGGAAATAAAATTCTTAAACTGTAACTGAATTGTCAAACTTTATATAGCTTATCAAAAACAGTCATCCAGTGGCTAGAGTCTGATCACTGACAGACTTGAATCTGGGTCACTGGATCCCTAAAGCAGAATTAACTGTTTAATTTCTCCTGTCATATGTGATTGGCACGTACATGTGTGTAAATCTCTGACATAATAAACTATACTCAGTAGGCATACGCTGTTTCTTCATTCAAGTGACTTACTTTCGTCCCATTCAATCTGAAGTATCAGACCATCAGAAGGCATGAAGAAACCTGGGCAGAGAGTCTTCGTTACAGGAGACCTGATCTTGACTGCATGGCTGGTTTGAGGCGCATCACTCTGAACTGCAACACACTCATTGGTGACCTTGGTGCAAATGGTTTTGCAGAATCTCTTAGTGAGGATTTATGGCTGAGAGGTAAATTCTAAAATTGAATATGTTGAATTTTTCATACTAGATATACTTGGCTATTGGCATGATACTGTTGCCATAGAATTTTTATTTTTTTTAATTTTATTTTTTCAGTAGCTTTTATTTTACTTTTAAACTTTCTCTGAGTTGCATATATTCTTTATAGAAAATACAAAGTAACAGGAGAGCAATTACCTGTAATCTTAATGCCCAGACATAATCACCATTCATTTTGGTGTATATACGTTCAGTCTTTTTTTTTCTTTCTATAAATGTATTTATACACTTAGGGATTACAAAAATAGAATGTAATATACTTGCTATTTCATATTCCTGCTTTTTTCACTTAATGATGTCTCATGTAGTATTCCATCATATTGATGTCCTGTAGTTTAATCAGTTCTTTGCAATTAGGTTTAGACAGTTTGGTTTTCCCTATCAGAAACGATGTGAACACATTGTGTATACATCCCTGTGTCCATCAAGATTACTTCTGTGGAATAAGTTACTAAAAGTGGAATGACTAAGTGTGAGATAGTTTTAAGACTTTGGGTACACTTTTCCAAACTGCCATTCAGCAATGGTGTGCCGGTTTGCAGCCTAACCCTCGCAAACACTGGCTTACAGCACTTCTAAAAGCTGTAAAACTACAAAAATGAAGACCTCTGCCTTTCTCATGCGACTTTTTTCAGTTAATAAAGTATGAGCATCCTAACAAGTCAATAATTTACATTTACAGCATCATTTTTAGTGACTGTTCAGTGTTCGCTTATATAAACATGCCACAGTACACTTAGCTTATTCACTCTTGTGTATAAGCTATGTCCCATTTTTAAGTTACAGCTCTCATACACATCCTGGCTTATATCTGATTATTTCTTTTGGTTAAATTCTTAGAGAATTGATGAATCAAAAGGGCATACTGATTTTGAAAGCTTTTATTACGTGATGACTTAATCTGATAGGTGAATAATCACATTTTATTTTAGTTTGTATTCACTTGATTTACTGGTGAGATTTAGTGACTGTTTGTATTAATTTGACTAGTTGATTAATTATACCGTGTCCATTTGTCTGCTGTGAGAGTGTGTAAGGATTGCATCATGCCCTGTCAGATCCGCACATCTGACTTGCTATTTCTGTGTGCCATGGGGTTTTGAAAGACACCAGTTATTTTAATGTAATAGTATATATGCTGTGGTCACTTGCTCAATTGTGTCTGACTCATTGCAACCCCATACAGACTGTAGTCCCTCAAGCCCCTCTGTCCATGGGATTTTCCTGGTAAGAATACTGAAGTGGGTTGAATTTCCTTCTCTAGGGGAACTTCCCAACCCAAGGACATACAGCACTTTAGAAAAAGACTGATGATAGTTTCCTTTCACTTAGTATTTTTTAATACCTATGCTTTTGTACTGATGATACCTTTGGTTTAAATGAATAGGTTGTTCAGCCCCAGAACTATTAGAATTCACGATCATTTGTCCTGGATTTTGTCTGACCTTTTACAGAAAGTGTTGTTGACCAACATTCTTTCATGATAGGTTTTTAGCATGTATTTTCTATTCACACATTCTTTGAGTTTGTTATTATTTGTATCCTCTTAGACTTCTTTGTCTTATTTATTCTAAAGCAGTTATTATACTTTTTCTACTTTGTTCTCCCCTTTTAACCAGTTTCAAGAGTGGTTTGGAACTCAAGATCATGATCAAAGGAATGCAATGCAGTTTCTGAGCTTCACCAGTTTTTGCTTGTGGGGTTTACAGTGCCACCACTGCCCTCGCTGGGCTCCCCTGACAGCTCAGTTGGTAAAGAATTCACCTGTAATGCAGGAGACCCTGGTTCAATTCCTGGGTCGGAAGATCCGCTAGAGACGGGATAGGCTACCCACTCAAGTATTCTTGGGCTTCCCTTGTGGCTCAGCTGATAAAGAATCCACCTGCAATGTCAGAGACCTGGGTTTGATCCATGGGTTGGGAAGATCCCCTGGAGAAGGGAAAGGCTACCCCCTCCGGGATGCTGGCCTGGAGAATTCCATGGACTTATACTCCATAGGGTCGCAAAGTGTCGGACATGACTGAGCAACTTTCACTTTCACTACCCTTGCTCATTATGAACTGAGATTCATTTTGTTTTGTGCTCATAGGTTATATTCAATTTATTCTTCAGTTCTAGAACTGTAAAATATGCTGGATGATTTATTGGTACTAAATGCAGGGTAATCATTGTACATCCAAGAAGAGGTTTTTATTTTTTTTTTATTTTTTTATTTTTATTTTTTTTAATTTTTATTTTTTTCAAGAAGAGGTTTTTAAATTGGATTTTGCATTATGTGTGTGCATATATTTCTATGTTTTTTTCTATACCCAAAATTACAAACTTGCCATGACTGGTTTTATGCAGGACTCTTCCACACATGGGAAAATGAGAGTTGTCTTTATGTTTAATCTGTATAGAGTTAGCAAGTGACCTTTTTGTCTTTCACCAAAAGCACTTGACCTGCAGCAGTGTGGCCTCACCAATGAAGGAGCAAATGCTTTACTAAAAGCCCTTGAAACCAATAGAACTCTGGTCGTTCTGGATATAAGAAAAAATCCACTTGTTGGTATGTGGTCACTTTTTAAAAAATTGATTAAAAAATAGCAAAACAAAAGCACTTTTTAATGTATTGATGATTTTAAAAACCTAACGTGTTTAACTACACAGTTGACCCTTGAACAACTTGGGGTTACTGGTGCTGACCCCCACACAGTTGAAAATCTGGGTATAACTTTATAGTCAGTGGTTCTGCCTCTGGATTCAACCAACCTTGGATCGAGTAGAACAGTAGTATATATTTACTGAAAAAAATCTGTGTAACTAGACCCACAAAGTTCAGACCTGTGTTGTTCGAGGTCAGCTGCACTTCCCTAATGTTGCATTTCCCTTATGTTTTTAGCAGATAATTTACTAATTAAAGTGAATTATACTTGTAAATCATTCTTGCCTCTACTCTGAAGATGAATGTAGATAATCTTGCTTCTGCCAAACGCCTTATTTCCTTCTTGTGCAATTCTTGGAACGAGTGTTTTATTCCTTTGACAGTTTAACAAGTAAAATTTTTTAATACTTTTTGTGTACCAGATATGGGTTTTGGCACTAAACCAGAGATAAAGCACTGAACCAGACAGACAAAGTCTTGCCCTCATGGAGCTTGCATTCTACTGAAGGAGTTCAGGTAGAAATGAGTAAACAGATGAGGAATATAGTTTTAGATAGTAGGAAGTGAAAGAGATATCTTAATGTGAAGGGAGTTAGGGGGCAGGTAGGCCTACATTGGATCTGCTTTCTAGGGGACAAGTTTACCAGAGAAGTAATGTTTGAGTGGAGACCTGAATGAAGAGAGGAGCAAGCCATGGAAGATCTGGGGAAAGCACATTCCAGGACAAGGAGACAATGAGGATGCAAGCATGTAGGTGGGTGGAATATTTAAGGGAAAGTAAGGAGGCCAACATAGCCAGAGCACTGAGTGAGGAAGAGCGTGGTATACCATGAGGTCAAGGAGCTAGCCAGGGCCTAATCTTGTAAAGTCTTGAAGGCCAGAGTAAAGACATGATTATTCTAAATGAGTAGAGGGTTTTGAACTGGAAAAAGGCATGATCTAAATAATGTCTCAATAAGATGACCCTGGCATAGTGAATAGACTTGGGGGGCTGGGGCAAAGAAGAGAAACAGGGAGACCAGTTAGGAGACTGTCTCAGTGATCCAAATGAGAGAAGTTTATGGCTTAGCTTAGCTTGGAAGTTTGGAGCAAGTGAAAAGCGATTGAATTCAGGTTGTATTTTGAGGGTGTAACTAACAAGACTTGCAGATGGATTAGATGTGGGCTATGAAGGAAGGATTAACAGAGAGTCAAGTCCTTGATGATTATGTGCACAACTGGGTGGTACCACTTAGGAGGGGGCTGATGGGAGGAGCAGCTTTTGAGGGAATATCGAGACTTTGGTTTGATATTTTAGATACCTTTGAGGTATCTGAGTGTCTAGACAGTTCTCAGACTCTGCTTTCTACCCAGAGGTACCCAATGCCACTTTAGATGCGAAATGTTTAAATTTTACCTTTGCTGCTACCTAAATAGCCCCTGGGGTCAGTCTGCAAGATGGCATCTTAGGTTTTTGAGGAAGAAATTAGAATATACAAAGGGAGAAATAGGTATATTATTATATAATGTAGATTTCATATTTAATTTTATGGGTAAAGCAGTAATTAGTTGGCTTTTGTTTTTAAATGGAAATAGCCACTCATTGGGAAATAAGTACTCTCATTTCAATTTATTTTACTTTAGATCATTCTGTGATGAAAGCCATTATCAAAAAAGTTCTCCAGAATGGAAGAAGTGCCAAGTCAGAGGTATAACATGTTTTAGTTTTCTAGAAAGAATTTCACTTCAATGTCTTTCTTAAAAAAAAAAAAATTATAAGGATACTTTCTGCCATCGTAAACTAAGTTTTTAGTCAAATTAAATGGCTTTTCTGTTTCTGAAAATATTGTGCAATTCTTTAATTCAGGTTCCCAGAAATGCTGTCAGAAACCTTTTATTAAAATGTTTTAATTTCCAATTAAGATCAAACCTTGATAAATTACCTATAACTTAAGTGGCATATTTATTATTTCTTTCTCAGTACCAATGGATAACTTCTCCATCCGTGAAGGAACCAGTGAAGGAACCATCCAAAACTGCCAGACAGAAAAAGAGAACCATAATTTTGGGAAGTAGTCGAAAAGGAAAAGCTACTATTAGAATTGGTAACTTTTTTTTTAATGCTACTAGAACTTATAACCCTTATGTTTTCTAATGTGCTGAAATTAAAACAGCCAGTATTAACCACATAGATATTATTAATAGGACTATAATTGTCTTGATATGTATCATGAGAATTTATAGAATATAGAAATTATAAATGAATTTAAAGAGATGTTAATATTAACCAACTTCTATGTTTACATTTCATAAAAAGTTTGTTATTTTGACAATATTTCCTGGTTGATGATTACTTCTAGTATTTTGCAATTGAAATTTGTGAAAAATTGGAAATAACCTGAAATAAGCTATTATAAGCATCTTCAGAAATACAACTTCTTTTTTTTTCTACTAAAAGATGTATGATTTTGATTCCCTATTAATCAGCTTGCTTAGAGAACAGTGTGTTAAATAGAAGTTGTCCAAAGTGTTTATTAAATTAAAAATAGCTTATGATTTGTCTGCCAATTGTTACTTTAAGACGGTGATAGTTTGGTAATCAATCAAATGGTATATAAAAAGAAATTAAGATTTTTATATCACACTAATTATATACTATTATTAAAAGTTTATATAATGTATAAAGCATTCTTAAAATAGCTAATTTGACTTGCTATAATATTAGAAATAGAAATATAGGTAAATAAAACATGTATATATAAAACATGTTAGAAATTCGGTAATAGTATGTGGTGGTATAGAATAGGGCATCATGAAATGAGAATAAAACAAATTTTTTTTAATTTAGCATGATTAAACAAAGTGGAAATGTAACTGATGTTTACAAGTTCACTGAGCTATTTTAAGAGTAATTTTATTTTATTTCTTGGGCTTTTTTTTTTTCTTTTGTATTTGCTTCAGTTATTTGGAGACATAGAGGTAAGCCAAATCAATGTCTGGCTATGTAGGTAGATTCAGGTGAGTATAGGAGTTAAATAGCTGTGTGAATTGTGTCACATCTACAATGTAATTATGTATGCCTTAAAAAGATGGGAACTTTTATCGGAAATGTTTTTATCTCCTAATGAGACAAATGTAATTTAAAAAATTTTAATTATAAATATACTTGCATTACTTTCTGCAAGTAAAGGTGTACACATACAAACCATGTGCATATAGACTTTTTTTTTTAATGTAATTAAGTTAAAAAACAAAATGAACTGAGCCCCTCTGTATTTTGAGGCATGTAAATTTATCCAAAGAAATCACACAGGATCACGTGGTTGTTACCAGTAAGCTACACTATATGAAACATTTGTCCTGTATCACCACATACACTCTATTTTACATGCCATCCTAATGCTGGTAAAGTACAGTAGGTTTGAAGAATAAATACAATTATTTTAACCAATGATGCTTGTTTTCAGTAATGTTCAAGTTAAAGATTTAAATGTGAATTTTAGCATACGGTTTGTTCTAAAGAAAGTATTAGCTTGTGAGTCTCTTTTTTGTTACCAAATGTTTCTTATAAAAATACTTGATTCTTTAGTACTGAAGTGTAGGGTAAGTCTCCGCATTTCACTCTTTCATCCGGTGGGTTTCAATTTTTGTGTGTGTTTTTTTGTGTTTTCTATATGAAATCCAATGAACAGTGAAGGTCAGCAGACTTACAGGAGGGTAACATTGACTCATCTACCACCTGGCAACTTGTATACAGTCATCACTTTTATTTGTTTTTACATAGAAAAAGTAATCTTAAAATGAAATCTTGGTCTAATCCCGAAGATTCGATTTGGCAGAAGTCATGGGTGTATTTATGTTTCTCTATTTTTGGGATTCATAAATGCCAAAGGTGTTCTAAGATTAATATTGAGTGTCTCTGCGTGATACATAAAATGTGTCATTCTTTGGGATTTTTCAAAAATTTATTTTTGCATGTTCTGCATACCTCAGTACTTTTGTTTTAGTTAAAATAACTCGTTACTGCAGTGGACTTACATTTTTAAAAATTGCTGGCCTGTGTAAAACATTTTCACAAAACGATCGTGTTTCTAATGGCCTGGACATCATTGTGAAGTGCCTGTTGTATTCCCTTCAGTGTGTACGCATGTGATAGTTGCTCTGTAGGCTTTTAGTGCATTTGATTCCTTCTTTTCGTGATTTCTCAAACACAGGATTGGCCACAAAGAAACCTGTGAGTAATGGAAAGAAACCCTCCACTGGTAAAGACTCTTATGCCCCGGAACCTCTGCCTCCTGGTGTGTCTGGCTTCCTGCCATGGCGAACGGCAGAGCGTGCAAAGAGGAGCAGGTAGTGTTTGCATTCTCTGTCTTTCAGTCATTTGGAATTCTTTATTTTGGAGCTTCTATTATGTGGGAGGTCTCTGGTGGTTTCTATAGAGGAAGAAAGATAACTCACATGGCTTCTGCCTAATGAGTCCTCTAAGAAAGAAAAAAAATAATTGGGAGTTTGAAGTTGTTTCTCAAGTGTGACAACAGAGGTAACCCCACGGGAGTCCTGAGGGGACTAAAATTCTCTCCAGTCGTGCAGATGAGAAAAGTTTCAGTAAAGGCAGATGTGTTTGAGTCAAGCCCTATAGCATAGAAATAGAAATTTGGATCTGTAGGAATGGGAAAAAAGACATTTTAGGCATGGGAATAGTTTATTGCAGAATGGATGAGAAATATGGATTAGACCTAATCTACATCAACCAGCTTAATTCAGTAAATCAGATTTAGTTTGTCAAACTAGACTTAAATAGCTTTAGCTGATTACTTATTCAGAGGATAAGTTCATAGTAATTTTGTCATAGAGCTGTGAGTAAAATTTTTCAACTACAGCTCTAGGCTTACTAGATGAAATAAATTGCTCTAGGTTATTTTCAAGTGACTTATTTGGTAATATTCATAAAATTAGAGTGGTGCTAGTGGTAAAGAATCCACCTGGCAATGCAGGAGACGCAGGAAACGTGGGTTTGGTCCCTGGGTTGGGAAGATCCCCTGGAGGAGGAAATGGCAACCCACTCCAGTATTCTTGCCTGAAAAATCCCATGGACAGGGGAGCTTGGTGGGCTAGAGTCCGTAGGATCACAGTGAGTCAGACACATCTGAGCACATTGATGAAATTCGGTGTTAACAATTGCTTAAGAAAACAAAGAGAATTGATTTTAAATAGTACTTGAAGTAATTACTGCGTAAGATACCTGTTCAGTTGCTCACATTTAGTTGATATTTATAATCCCCATTGGACAACTGACTACTTTTTTGCAAATGGTAATATAGATTTTTAAAGCATAAACTATAATATTGAATTCCCAGTCTTTGCACTTTAGTTTAAGAGCTTTGTATTTTCATATCTTCTTCTTGAGGCACTTATTAATCTCAGGTCCATCCTCATCACAAGGAGTTGTAAATTAGAGAACGATTTATGCCACCAGTTAAGAAGGTAGACTGAAATCTCAACCACCCTGAATGTAGGAATCAAAGGTGCCTCTCAGCAGTTCAGAGAGTTGTCACAAAGCGAGTCTGCTAAATTCTGTTCACTTTTTTTCATAGCAGAGCCTTCCAGGTCCTTGTTTTGAGCTGACTTATTTTTATATACAATTCTATGTGGATATTGTACATGATACTAGGAACTTATATTAAATGCATTTAACTAGTGATGTGTGTACATCAAGATATAACTTTTTTTTTTTTTTGCATTTAATAACTTTGTTTTGTTAATATCTTTTTAGGGGTTTTCCTTTAATCAAAGCTCGTGATGTGTGTAATCAGTTGCAGGTATGTGGTTATGATTTATTTATTGTATACAGGGGGTTGAATTGGGAAGGGTGGACGGTCATACTCCTTGCTTTTAAACTGAACAGAGCCTTACTAAAAACAGCTCCCTCTCTGAAATAAATCCATTTAAAACCCGTCTCGTCGTTCTCCCATTGCCCCTGTGTAGTTGTATGGATATGGC
Organism: Muntiacus reevesi; assembly: GCF_963930625.1. NCBI lineage: Eukaryota > Metazoa > Chordata > Mammalia > Artiodactyla > Cervidae > Muntiacus > Muntiacus reevesi. The sequence continues at coordinate 50,660,184 of NC_089265.1, forward strand.
CCACTGGGAGCCTTGTGGTTATGTCTGTAAACAAGGCAGTGGGTTCTCCAGTCCGCAAGTCAGCGGTTACCTAGTAAGACGGACTTGATTGCCATTTCTAACTCCTTACGTGGAGCTGTCATATCCGAGAGTGTTCATGTGTTTTCAGAAGATGTTGTTTGGGGGCTGTCTCTACAAGTTCCTGATTTCAAGCCAATGTGAAGCAACATATCCCAAACCTCTGCTCTCTGAGCGTTCCTTCTTCCTCACCAAGGCTGCACACTTGCCTTCTTTTACAGCCTCATGGCCTTGGAGCAAGGTGATCCTGCCAGTGGCCTTAGGAGGCTGTGCAGCTGCTCTGTTGAGATTAAAAGAAGAACACCTTGGATGTCAGTCCTGCCCCTGGATGCCTCATTCTATTAGTGGGGGTTTCCTCTCCTGCAGGGCTTGTCAGAATGATATCCTAGTGACTTGGCTTCTGCACAGTTATGTAAAACTAACACATGTCCTTTTGACCCATAGTCTTTTATGGGGTTGTGACCAGGTCAGTTTTTAAATGGAAGTGTCTTATTGAGCAACATTCCAGTGGCAGTGAAGCTCAGTAGGAGAATTGAATTATAATTACACTAGTTTTGGCTTAAGGATGATGAGAAAATGAAATTTTTGATAGGTCAGTTTTAATTGTGTATGTAGGTGACTAATTTTTTAAAAAATTCTGTTTATTATTCACAGTTTAGATATGTTGACTTTCTAATTATTCTTCTGATTCTTTACCAGTCCCCTTACTGATGAATTGCCCTCCTAAAAACTACATTTTCTTCCAGATTGTTTGTGTCTGATGGTGAAGAATAAATTTCTGTTTTGCAATATAAAAGTGATCTGAGAAAAAAATGTTTACCCTGGCTCCTTATTTGTCTTCTATGAAAGAAACTTAATAAAATAATATGGACAGTTCCGAATACTAATCCTAACCATGTACACCAGAGGTCTGTTCAGTAACATAGCAAAAATAAGTTACTGTAATTTTACTTTGTCATTGCTTGTTTTAGACTAAGGAGCAGCGGGAGACATTTACAAATAATGACTTGATAGCTCAGATCACTTGTGTTAAATGTCCTTTAATATTTGGATATTTGGTATCTTGTTCATGCTATCTTTTATACAACTTTGTCATCTTTTTTTAAGCAATCAGATTTTCCTGTGACTGTGACCGTAGAGAGTCCTTCCTCCTCAGAAATTGAAGAGGTTGACGATTCCTCAGAAAGTGTTCAGGAAGAGCCAGAGAAAATCAGTTTGAAACAAGAAGCATTGCAGGTATAAAGTTATCACTTTAAAGATACAGAGAAGATTATTTTTCAGACAGATTAGTTGCATCTGACTGCAATACTTGACAACTTGTGTGGGAGCTTTCTGTTTTCCCCTCCTGTCTGCATTGTATCCCCTTGGTCTTAGCTTAGACCAAAGTGAATGGTGGACATTTGAACTCTAAGAAATAAACAATCAAAACATGTCATTAGTTACATATTTGCCTTTCTTTAGAACCTTAGTATTAGCTATAGGGAGAATCTTTAAGATAAACTTGAAGGAATTGAGTTCCAAATGAATGTAGTCAGCTGATTCAGTGCCCTTGTTTTACAGATGAGAAAACTGACAATTCTTTTTATAGGAGGGGTGTATGACCTCATTTTTAATGAAAAATTGAAAAAAAGGTTTCAATATTGATATTCTCCTTTCCTAAAAATAAACAGCAAGAAACTCCATTATATTGCCTAATAAACCTGACATTTAATGTCATTCCATACTTCTGTTTGTATGGACAGAAAAGAAAAATTGATCTTCATAAGAAATTTTTACTCTTCAAAATAATATATTAATTTTATTTCAACTTAAATGCAGAGCTGATAATTTGTAGTAAATAAGGGAAACACGATTTGAGGGCACCTTGTTATTGTGCTACAAAGTCTGTGTTTAATTTTTTTAAAGTACTTAGTATGATTTTCTTTAATATGAAATCTTGATAAATTTTGAACTAGCCTATTACTAAAGGACAATGGAAATTACTGTTTGATTTTTAGAAGAGAAAGTTAGATTTTAATTTTTTAGTTAAAATTAGTGATAATATAGAGAAATTTTATTATGAAATATTACAGTAGGAGGAATCTGTAGTTCATGTAGAATTACCCCCTTTTCATCTTATAAATGAGCACCTACAATCTGTAGCACATAAGTGGTTTACTAGTAAGGACCCTAGGGCCTCTAACCCGCATTCATTGTCATTTTAGGTGTGTTGTATTCGTTTCCTTCACCAGTAGGTCGGAATATTGTATTGATATTTCTAAAAGCAGTTGTAGACATTGGGGAAGACCAAGAAGTTTTAGAAACTGTGACCGCAGAATAGATTCAGGATGCTGTGAGAACCCTTTCAGCTCTTCTTTGTTTTAACAAGACACTAAAATGATGGTATCAAAGTGTTTAAATATATAAACCCACAACAATCAGGAGATTTTAGAATATCTTTGAAAGACAGGAGACAAGGGGAAGAGTGTGAAACTGAAGCAGTAGAACAAGGGAAACCATCACCTATGATGTGCCCAGGGCCCTCCTGCAGCTGGGGGAGTCTGATCCCCTGCAGAAATAGCTCCACACTCAGACGTGCATGTGGGGAAGAGGGTGAAGTTAAACAGGTGAGTGAGATGGGGGAGCTCATCGAGTCTGTGCTTGAAAGAGTTGACTCCCAGCCCCACCCTCACTCTCCTGAAATGAGATAATTTCATTTTGAAAAAGTTAAACTGGAGACAACTAGGGCAGCTATTGTGAGTTTTTACGCCCTAGAAAAGAGTACCTGGGGGTATCCTATTATAGTTACTACCCACTTTTTCCTGCATTAGAAAAGCCAGTCAGTCACTGACTTCCAGGAAGCTTTTTGCTCTCATTCTTAAATAAAAAATAACCATCATACAGCTTACAACAAGAGAAGTGGAGAAAGAGTAAAAACAAATCCCAGTAGGACCAGGGAAAATTTAGGGAACAAAATAATTTAAGAAAAAACCTAATTCGTGTCCTTAAAGAGGCTTAAAAAGAGCTGAAAACTTTAAGAATAGGGTGTTAATTAAAAAGGGGATGTCAGAAAGCAGAGAAGTCTTTTGGAAATGAAAATGTGGTTGCTGAAATAAATTCAGTAGGAATTAAAGAGATTTCTCAGTATATAAAAAAGAAAGAATGGAAAATGTGATAGAAGTGATATATTAGGAGAGGCTGCACCAAGGGGGTCCAGCATGTTCCTGTTAAAAATTCCAGATCCAGAAGAAAATGGAGGGAAGCTGTCAAAGGGCAAGAGAATTCCCCATAACTGAAAGTAAGCTTCAGGCTTCAAACTGAAAATAGCTAAACAAAAATAGCCTCAACCTAGATACTCTTCACTATGAAATTTTAAAATACTGAAAAGATACATCCATTCCAAAGAAAAAAATACTGATCACCTAAAAAATATAAAATCTGACTTTATCATTGTTGTCATCAGCACCATGGATTCTGGAAGGCATTAGAAAGATACCACCACAGTTTTTCAGGCAAATAATTTTCACCCTAGGGTTTTGTATCCAGCCAGACTATCAGTTATAAGTGGAGGCTGAATAAGATATTTTGTACCTAAAGAAATTTGAAAAGCTTACCCCCTGTGCTATACAAGTTATTTGTAGAAATAATCCAACCAAATGAGGAAATAAACTAAGAAGGAAGGTAATAGGGGAGTCAGGAAACAGTGGATTCAGTGCAGAGTCAGCTAATATAGATTTGAGAGCCTTCCGTTGGTTGTGTGATTGACAGCTTAGAAACACAGTGAGGCGTATTGTACTTACTATGCATTAGGTACTGTTGGAAGGGAGGAGGGAGAGGAAGAGGAGGAGGAAATTGAACTCCAGAGGAAAAAAGGCTACACTGACATAAACATGAAGTGAACTAAATTATGGTAGATTTTTTTCGGGCGAGGGGGAGGGGGCTGCACCTCAGCTGCAGGATCTTAGTACCCCGACCAGGGATTGAACTCATGTCCTTGGCAGTGAAAGTGTGAGTTCTTATAGTGAGTAGCCAGTGAATTCCCTAAACTATGGTAGATTTTAAACTACTGCTGGTGAGCAAGAATCCACTTAAAGCTGCCATTACAGGTGTCCCCCTTTTCAGTGGCACACAGAGGCAGTGACCACCCATCTAATTTGTTGTCCAAACCAGAACACTGATAATGTAAGGAGGCACCATACTTCTGTAACCTCGGGACAGCAACCCAAGGCATCCGAGGGTGTGTGGTCATGCTGTGCCAGGGTAATGACACGGAAACAGTAGAAGAGGTATAATCTATACATGGAGACACGGTGGATGTCTGCAGTGGGCATGTTAATTTAATTGTAACAGTAGAAATCCTGTCTTGGTTTACAGTTTTTATTTTTTATTGTCAACTTGGTCTCCCGCATTGTAGGCAGACGCTTTACCGTCTGAGCCACCAGCGAAGTCAAACCTGAACTATACTTAGTATGTGTTAGTATTCACTTAGTATGTACTGAAATGCATTGTGTCCTGGTATATACTTAGTATATCTAAGTGTTTTTAACATATAACTCATTTAATGCCTATAACTCATTTAATGCCCTGAATAACCTTATGAGGTTGGTGCTAGTATCATTCCCGCTTTTCAGAAAAGGAAGCTAAGCCAGAGAAGGAACTTGCCCAGCCTGTCCTTGATTTATGGTTGGGTCGGGGCTTTGAGTTCAGGCTTTCTGCCTCTTCTCTTAAACATTGCTCCATCCTGACTCTCAAATAAGGAAAACTTAACTGCACATAGCACAGAATATAAATTTCAACTTTGACAATATAAAAACTAGGTTTGGAAGGTAGACAGGAGGTAGGAAAAAAGGGGAAAAGACACGAATGTCTTCATTTTATAAAGCGGGATGTTGAAAGAGTTTATAGTTGATCAGCAATATAGATTTTTAAGTATATCACTACATATGGAAAAGATCATGACCGGTGGAAAACCTAATAATGACATAACTTTACTAAGCAGTGTGGATATAGGAAAGAGTGTAAAGGAACTAAATCCTTACCTAGTAATTTAGAAAGTTAACAGATACTGCCTCAAATTTAGTCAAATAGTCATGTAGGTATAGTATTTGGAAATGGAAAATTAAAAATAAGACTAGTTTTCTTAAACTTCATAAAGAAGGATATCCAGATAGCCAGTAAACATGGAAAAGTGCCCAACTTCATTAAGTAATAAGAGAAAAACAAATCAAAACCAAAAAACTATATGCCAGTGAGATTGACAGAGTCTGATAGTATCAGGTATTGCAGACCTGGAGTACTATGAGAACCTTCTACCCTGCTTATGCTGAAGTATAAATCAATACTACTTTGAAAAGCCTTTAGCACTGTCCATCAACTGAAGGTATATAAATATCCTGTGACCCAGCAGCCCTCACCCCCGCCCTGGATAAATGCACCAGAATAACCGGTACAACAGGATTCGTGTGCAGGCGTTAGGACAAACAGAAAAAACCAGTGTCCTGTAAGAGTCAAACATTAAATAAATTATGTATGTTCATACAGTGGGAAAGCTTTCAAGGAATAAAATTGAATGAATTATTAGGTTGGTGCAAACATAATTATGGTTTCAGACAGTGAATCATTATAACTAGGCTTAAGCACATCTTCATTAATTAAAATAGGAACCATTACAGTCAACACTTGTTTACCAACAAGAAATAAGTTTTCTTATTCCTGTAGCATAAAAATCCATGCTTCAGGATCCAACAAACTCTTGAATAGCATTTTCTGCATCCTGCTGGTTGTGGAAGTGTTTTCCCTGCCAAAAGCTGTGAAAATGTTTGAGGAAGTGGCAGTCAGTTGGTAAGAGGTCAGGTCAATAGAACGGATGAGGCAAAACTTCGTAGCCGAATTCATTCAACTTTTGAAGCCTTGGTTGTGTGACGTGAGGTTGGGTGTTGTCGTTGCAACCCAGTGCCAGCTGCAGGTGTTGGAATTTTCAGAGTATCTCATTGATTTACTGAGTGTACTTCTCAGACGTAGTGTTTTCCCCAGGATTCAGAAAGCTGTCATGGATTAGACAGGCAGTGGACCACCAGGCAGTGACCATGACCATTTTTTGGTGAAAATTTGGCTTTGGGAAGTGCTTTGAAGCTTCTTCTTGGACCAGCCACTGAGCTGGTTGTCACTGGTTATTGTATACAATCCACTTTTTGTTGCACATCACAATACGATTGAGAAATGGTTCATTGTTGTGAAATAAGAGAAGACAGCACTTTAAAATGATGACTTTTTTAAAATTTCTGGTCAGCTCATGAGGCACCCGGGCTTCCCTTGTGGCTCAGCTGGTAACTAGTGTGGGAGACCTGGGTTCGATCCCTGGGTTGGGAAGATCCCCTGGAGAAGGGAAAGGCTACCCACTCCAGTATTTTGGCCTCGAGAATTCCATGGACTGTATAGGCCATGGGGTCTCAAAGAGTCGGACACAACTGAGCGACTTTCACTTCACATGAGGCACCTACTTATCAATCTTTTTTACCTTTCCAATTTGTTTTAAATGGTGAATGACCATAGAATGGTCAATGTGGAGTTTTTCAGCAACTTCTCATGTAGTTATAAGAGGATCAGCTTTGATGATGCTCTCAATTATCGTCAATTTCTGATGGCTGACCACTATACTCCTTATGTGTAAGGCTCTTGTCTCCTTTGTAAACTTCTTGAACCACCATTGCACTGTACATTCGTTAGCAGTTCCTGGGCCAAATGTGTTGTTAATGTTGCCAGTTATCAATTCCATAGTCTAAAATAAATATTAAATTAACAGCAAGTAATAAATCATTAGCAAAAAAAAAAAAAAAGTGAGAATGCACATTAAAAGACAAGTGCTCAGGGCTGGTGCACTGGGAAGACCCAGAGGGATGGGGTGGGGAGGGAGGGAGGCGGGAAGAGGGATCGGGATGGGGAACACATGTAAATCCATGGCTGATTCATGTCAATGTATGGCAAAAACCACTACAATATTGTAAACTAATTAGCCTCCAACTAATAAAAATAAATGAAAAAAAATATTGATATAACCACATTTATTTAGGGTGTATTCTAATATCAAATAGTAGCAAATTTCAACAATGCAGAAAACTGCAATTACTTTTGCACCAACCTAATAGAACTACAGATAGCAATCTGGATGAATTTTTTAAAACAATGTTGAGTGAAAGAAATAAAATAGAAAAGACAGCATACACTGTGATCCTCTACATAAAGTTGAAAGTGAAAGTTGCTGAGTCATGTACGACTCTTTGAGACCCCATGGATAGTCCATGGAATTCTCTAGGTCAGAATACTGGAGTGGTGGGTACCTTTCCCTTCTCCAGGGGATCTTCCCAACCCTGGTCTCCTGTATTGCAGGTGGATTCTTTACCAGCTGAGCCACAAGGGAGGCCCAAGAATACTGGAGTGGGTAGCCTATCCCTCTCCAGCAGATCTTCTTGGCCCAGGAATTGAACCTGGGTTTCCTGCATTTAGGAGAATTCTTTATCAACTGAGCTATCAGGGGAGCCCCATGTCGTGACAGATGGAACCAGATTAAAGGAAACGGTTGTCAAGAAATGAGGATGGTGTTTATAACTGGGGAAAGAAGCCTGAAATGAGGGAGGGATATGCAGGATCTTTAAGATGCTGACAAGTACTTGCAGATTTGAGTGGTAGTTATGGGTTATGTAAGTATTCTCTTTTTAGTTGTCACATTGACACTTTTGTTCTGTGTACTTCTCAATATGCATATAATATTTTACAAGTAAAAACCTGCAAACCTGCTTAAAGAATTGGTCGCCTCTAGGGTGCTGGATGTGAGTGTGGGACGAGACTATTTCATTTTAAGCCTTTCACTACTGTTTGCATTCACATGTTCATTCACTCAACATTAATTGAACATACTCTTTGTATCAAGCACTCTTGTTAAAGAGTGCTTATAAGTTTTATTACATGCTTTAGCTCATGTTTTATTGCATGCTTTAGCTTATGTAATCCTCACAAGAGCTCTGTGATGTGGGAGCTTATCTCCACTTTATAGATAAGAAAGCTGAGGTCTAGCATTATGGAACTTGTCCAAGATTATAGAGCTAATGGGTAGGGTCAGGATTTTGCCTCAGAATTTTTAAAATATAATTTAAAAGAGAAATTTAATTACTACTAATTATAAGCAAAGAAGTGCACACTTAAGGGAGATGCCAAGTTTTCACTTATCCAGGTACAGAAAAAGCACACATCTCTCACACTGTATGCATCTTGCGTTGGTAGGGACTTTCCTTATTCAGCAGTTACTTATTGACTGTCTGCTTTGTGCTGGGTGCGGGTGCTGGGGATAAACATGTAATAAAATACATCCCCTTTCTTCAAATAGCTTGCCTTCTAAGTGAGGAAGTAAGCCAAAAGTTATTGTAGTGATTATATACCAAGTGATAACATTGCTGATGGCTGTATAAAGTCTTAGGAACCTTTTAGAAAGCAGTTTGGAGATAGGTACCTCAAAGCCTGAAAAACATCTATTTGCTTTGATCTCAGCCTCATTTTTATGGAGTTGTTGCAAGAACATTTTTCTAAATATGGAAAAAGGTCTTCATGCATAAAAATGGTTATTTTGTCTTATAATATTGAAAAGTTGGAAAGGATTTAAATGTGTAATCAAAGGAATGGTTGACCAGTAACCCCACTCAGTGAAATATTTTGTAGCCCACTTAAAAAATCCAGGTTATGAATCCCCTGATTATATGAGAAATGATTGATTTTAGTCATTTTAAATATAAAAAAAGATTGAACATAAAATTGGATATATAATATGATGGGAGCTTTGTTCCAGAAAAAGCAACCTAACCAGTGTATAGAAGGGAGGAAGGAGAGCAGATGACAGGACAGATTTCTCCAAAGCCTTATCGTTAGTCTTACCTAAGTAATCGAATGTCAAGCAATTTTACTTTCTAATTTTTTTTGGTTCCATATTTCTGTTTAAGGGAGAAGAATTATTCTGTCAGAGAGGGGTTCACTTTTTCAGAAAAATTTAACACTGTGTTCTAGTCCTTTCCACTAGAGGGAGAAACTATTTCATGTTACTGCACGTTAGTGTGCTGTTTAGAACCAGTCAAAAATTCTGTAATGTAGTCTACTTTTCTCAGACTGTGGTGAGGGTTTTTTGTTTGTTTTCTTATTTGTTTAGAATTTCTTTGAAATCAATTTTAGAAGATTTATTTAGCCATTATATTAAAAGTAGAGGAATTTCCCCCCTTTTTCCCATTGAAAACTTGGTTGGCTTTAGTAATGAAACTTTAAAGAATCTGAAGTTATTAGACTGTCAATTTTTAAAGCATGTTCTGAGCATAAAAATATGTTTATTGAGCAAATTTTTGAAAGCAGTGAACACCTTATTAAAGGAAATAAAGGCCACCTCTGCTCTTTTGTCTTAAAAAGGTATTAAAGATATTTTTCATGTCACTAAATATTTTTCTAAGTCAGATAATTTGATAAAGCTCATGGACCATCTTCCAAGAAAAACACACAGATATATTTTGAATATAGAACTCCTCAGGCCCATTCATTAACTCTGGTTGAGCCCTCTTATCATTGTTATTTTCCTAGTGGTTTCATAGAGCATTCCTTCATATGGTGTGCTATTTTTATTTAAACCAACCCCAATTTGGAGGCTCTTAGCTTTCTTCTAGAGTTTGATTATAAATAATCTTATGACATCTTGTTTGTAGATAAATCTTTGCCTACATCTCTGATTTCCTCAGGGTAAACTGCTGATCTAAGATTGTTGCTGGGTACCAAAAGTTATTGTCCAGAAAGTGACACCAGGTCCTCTCACAATGATAACATATAATAGAATTCCTTATTCCATAAGTGATTGTTCAAAGAATTTAAAATGTATAAATACACCTTACTGTTTTCATAGGTATTCTGATTATTTATGGTTGCATAAGAAACCACCCAGAAACAATGACTTAAAACAATAACAGTCATTTATTTTTCCTTTGTTCTTGAACCTGGAGATGAGTAGTATATTAATTTTCCTTTACTATACTCTCACTGACTTAAAATAATACCTGTTTTACTAGCTCACAGTTCCATAGGTCAGAAGTCCCGTATAACAGCATGACTGAGTTCTCCACTCAGATACACAATGGGAACGTGTGGGTTCCCTCCAGAGAGTGTTAAAGTGTGTGAAATTTAAGTGCAAGACATCAGGCCCCCAAAGATAGATGTTCATGTTTGTACTAGATGTTCAGCAAAGCTCATGAGTGTCATAGAGCTAAAATCAAGATGTCAGTCTGAAAGTGTTACTATCTGGAGGTTCCAAGAAAGAATACTTGCAAGCTTCTTCAGCTCAGTGGCATAATTCAGATTCTGCACTTGCTTGAATAGAGATCCCCGTTTCCTTGCTGGCTGTCAGCTGGGGGAAAGTCTCAGCTGCTGGAGGCCTCCCACTTGTATTCTCTGCCACAACATCATGCTTGACTTCTTCAAAGCCGGCAGTGGGGAATCTCCCTCTTGTCCCTTTTGTATTTCAGATTTTTAGGAGAAGTCCAGTTCCTTTTGCTCGGATGCTTGATTATATCACATCTGCCCAGAATAATCTCCCTCTTTTAAAAGCAAGTGATTTTGGAACCTTAATTACATCTACAAAATCCTTTCACTACAGCACCTAGATTGAAACACTGGCAGGATTGTGTGCTTCAGCATAGGAATCTTAGGAGCTCTTTTAGAATTCTGCCTACCCATAAGCAGTGTCCTCCACTTCAAGGACCTAAGTGTCTTAGTTCTTAAAAATTGTGAGTTTACCAGTGTTCATTTTATGTCACTGACCTTGGTGAATGGAAAGACTCCTGCCTCTGTGGACAGGAATGGCAGCCAGCTTCCTGAATTCACAGTCCTGGTTCTGCTGCTTCGTGGTGTGAGCTTGGCTGTGCTGCTCTACGTACTCTGCTTCTCTGCCTCTGTTTTCTCATCTGTAAGACGACGAAGTTAGTCTTGTTCTTTCTTCGTATTTAATGCCCAGGAAACTCCAGAACAGTGCTTGCCATGTAGTAAGTTGCTTTAAAAGTGATTACTCTTTTTAAAAAATGCTTTTGAATCTACAGTTATGTAACTCAGGTATGTTAAACATGTTCAGTAATAGGGCTTCCTATTGTAAAGAGACCCACAAATAAAAGTGGAATTTTTCTTTCTTGGTCTTAATTTTTTATTTCTGAATTACTATGTTATATGCACACACCTTTTATGGTGGGCTGCCACAGATTTATAAAGAGTGGGATTTAAATAAATCTTTACTATGCTAATTTGATATATTTCAGTAATTAATTTCATTAGCATGATATGATATTCCAAGTAGCAGATTAAAATCTGAGTTCACTTCTGGCTCTGCCCCTAAATCATGATGACATCTATAGCTAGAAATGCCTTGGAATATCATACTATGATTTAGTTATAATATTTACTCTGTTTCTTTACACTAGGGAAAACTGGAGGAGTGCCTAAAGCAGTTAAAGGAGGAAAGAGTAATAAGGCTTAAGGCTGATAAACGAGTCAGCGAGGTAAACAGGTCTCTTCTTCCACTTTTGAAAGCTTCTTGGTTTTGTTTTGATTTGATTTTAAGCCATATCATATAGTTTGTAAACTTGAAAACTAATAATGTTGCAAATTGGTGGTATCATATAGACCTTTACATTTACTGGTATTTAGTGATCATATGATCTAAATAGAGGATGAAATAGAGCTCTCATTTTCCATTTTCCTTTTAGACATAGGCTTATAGTTTATATATATTATTATATTACATATCCCAGAAGGTATGTTTTTAAAAATGCAAAAATCTGTTTTTTTGTGTGTTGTGTGTGTGATGTTAGCTTATTTTCTGTTCATGATTATTCTATTCAAGAAAGCATATTTTGTGTATGTACTGTATATCTAGTAACATAAATAACATGATGAGACTTTACTGGCAGTGAATTAGGAAAATGAGTCATTTAAATAAATATAAGATATTGGAAAACTAGTAAGAATGCAATGGAAATAAAAATACATACTGTGAGAATTACATTTGGTAATGTGCATGAAAACAGAGCATAAGCTAAAAAGTTATATAAATACAATTTATTACAGGGTGAATGTAGGGAAGAAATTTTGAAAGTGCATCTACTGAATTGGTGGACACTAGTTCATTCAATAAATATTGAACACCTGCTTATATAAGATATGAGGGCATCATGAACATAATGGCCTTTCTGAGAAATACTAGGGTTGATTTTTATATAGGGCAAATCATAAATGATGATCTACAGAAGAGTGCATGAGAGTGAATATTTCAAGAAGCTGAGTATATTGGTGATGGTACAGTTAATAAGTTGGGCTGGGTATGATTTAGCACTTTTAAACTTAAGCATTAGATATTTTGTTCACTAAAGTTATTCCTTAACATTCAGCAGAGTTGTAATATGCTTTGTTCAAATTAGGTTCTGTCATTTTCTAATTTAAGGGAAACTTAATAGCAGCTAATTTTCTAATGTGGAATGAGGATCCATTATGAATTTAACCAGTTTAAAATGGATCTTTTGAGAAATCATTAATAAAACAATCACTTTGGTTTATTTATATATATGTTGTATAGGAAACTTTGTTGAGTGCCTCTGCCTTTTAGTTATTATGTGATGTGGTCTCTGTCTTTACTGATGGAGAGTTAGATTAATTACAAATTAATTACATTTGAGGATGACAGAGGATGAGGTGGTTGGATGGCATCACCAACTCAATGGACGGAGTTTGAGCAAACGCCAGGAGATGGTGAAGGACAGGGAAGCCTGGTGTGCTGCCGTCCACGGGATCGCAAAGAGTGACTGAACAACAAATTGCACTTTGGATGTTTTAGTTTTGTTCTTTAAACTAGATGAGACTACTTTTGTTTTCTTTTGATGACAGTGAGAAAAAAATCATGTCAAATATTTTCAATCTTCTTTTATAGTTGGAACATGAAAATGCCCAGTTAAGAAATATAAATTTCTCTTTGTCTGAAGCCCTTCATGCACACTCATTGACAAGCATGATCCTGGATGATGAAAGTGTTTTGGGCAGCATTGAGAATTCTTTCCAGAAGTTCCATGCTTTCTTGGATCTTCTTAAAGATGCTGGGTTAGTTCTTTTCTCTTCATGGCATTCTTCTCTTTGCAACTATAGAGGTAGTTTGCTGAGGAACTTGAGCAGCTTTTATTACTCCCATGACCATATTTAGCCAAATGCAGTGAATTATAGGTAATAGAGTTGATTTTTTTTAAAATGAGGAAATCTATAAAGAAAAGCAAAAGGGGAGCCTGCTTTGGTAGAGTGGGAAGCCCATTATAAACAAGTAACCTGTAGACAGAGTAATTAGTAGGTATAATTTTTTGTAAAGACTACATTGAAGGCAATTTTAATTGGAAATATTTGGGAATGCATAAGAATTTTCCTGCCTTTCACTTATTTTTCTCATTCATTGAGTTTGAATTGAGTTTGTTATTGTCTTGGACTTAAAAACGAGATGCAGGTCAGTGGTTCTCAACTGGGAGCAGTTTTGTCAAAAGAGGGAAGTGGAGATTGATAATTGATGGAGTGCTGTTTGGTCAGTGATGAGTTGGTGTTGGGAAGGAAGAAGCAGACGCTTCTTGGGAGCTGGAGGGATGGTACTGGGAGTGTGGGAATGGAGGTGAGAGGCAGTGGCTGGTGTGTGTGGTCGATGTTGAAGCTACTAGTGAGAGTGTTTGAAATGGAGTGGTAGTAGGCAAGGAGATGGGATGTGTCCCAGAGAACGAATCTGGAAAGGGCTGAGAATTTGGGGGAGAGAGAGGCTCGTGGTCTGGAGTAGGTGTTGGCTTTTAAGATGTTAGAAGTATTTCCTGATTGTAGGTCTGGGGATATCTAAGCTGCTCTTCTGTGATTATAGTAACTTTTGTCTTTTTCTCCTTTTCTTCTCTGGTCCAGGCTTGGGCAGCTGGCCACAATGGCTGGTATAGATCAGTCAGATTTTCATTTACTAGGTCGTCCCCAGATGAATTCTACTGTTAGTAGTCCACCTAAAGAAGAAAAGAAGGCACTTGAAGAAGAAAAATCAGAATTACAGCAGAGTGCCTTAGGACAAATGCAAAATATCCAAGTAAGTGGACAGAACTTAATGATTTTAAGAGCTATTAGCAAAAAGGAAATTTCCAAGTCTCAAAGAAAATAATAATGATCAGTCTCTGAGAGTTCATATGCTGAGGAGCTAGAAGCCTCTTTGAGCTCCTTTCCGATATCTTAGATTAGTATGTTTGTGCCCAGTAGATTTCATGATACTGTATTGTTGTAAATAAGAAAACTGGAAATTCTTTTGAAAATTTATGAGTTAAAGCAAACTATCCTTAGTGAAGAAAGAAAACCTTAGAGAAAATATCCTACATTTTGAATTGTACAAATGTCTATTCTATTCATATTTTATCTAGGTTTCTATTTGTATGCAGTCAGCTTACAATGAAGGAGCACTAATGAAGGTACAAGTACTGATATAGATAATTTTAAAAATAAGTGGTCCAGACATAGTTCATAGGCAGTTATTATAGTGAGTCAGCTGGTTATGGGAATGGGAGGGGAAACCTGTCAGCTTTTCCTCCAGCCTTAGGCGGAGCCTCCATCCCCTACCTCAGCCAGTCTCAAACTGGTCTTAGAAACTGACAGCTTGGATACACAGTCTGGTCACAAACTGGGCACATTTTCACATGTTTTCCATTTTGTAAAACTGTGTAAAAAAACAACTGGTTTACATTTACCTGGAGGATAGAAAAGAAATAAATTTTCTTACAGAATAGGGTTTTATTTTTAGTAAGGGAAAGGAAATAGGTAATAACTACCCTAAACACTGAAGTCTGAAAATGTAGCAGACATAATCTTGGATATAGCTAAGTTGAGAATCACTTGCAAGATATAATTAGAAAAAAACTGACTCTGAAATCTTCTAAATTATCTATTGACTGTTTTAATAATAAGATCACAGAGTAACATTGAAATTTCGGACTCCACTTTTTAATGGTTGGGCTCCCCAGGTGGTGCTAGAAGTAGAGAACCCACCTACAATACAGGACACGTAAAGAGACATGGGTTTGGTCGCTGGGTTAGGAAGATCCCTTGGAGAAGGGAATGGCAGCCCACCCTAGTATTCCTGTCTGGAGAATCCCATGGACAGAGGAACCTGGCAGGCTACAGCCCAGAGGGTTGCAGAAAGTTGGACACAACCAAAGCGATTGAGTGCTTTAATGGTAGGCCTTGTTCATCGCTGAGTTTTTGTCTTGTCTTTTGTTTTTCTCTCCAGTTTCAGAAAATTACAGGTGATGCTCGAATCCCGTTGCCTGTCGACACCTTCCATGTCCCAGTCTCTGCTCAGGAGACCTTGGAGACTTCCAAAGACAGCCTGGGAGTCCCAGCCGCAGAGCAGCGGCAGGAGTCTTTTGAAGATTTCATTGCCAGAGCATGTTCTCCTTCAGCAGATGTAATTTGTGGAACTGGAAGTCAAAGAAAAGAAGAGGAATTATCTAGAAATGGCAGGCCTTCCTCGGAAAAAGTGACCAAAACAGATGAATATATCAAAAGGCACTCTGCTAAGAAACAGCCTGGGAAGGCCCTGCCTTCCTGCCCTGACTCACCTGTAAAGCAGAAAAGCAGAGGAACCGGGCAGAACAGCTCTTTGGTTAATGAACCAGTTAAAAGCGAGTCTTCGAAAAAACACATTTCTGTGAAGAAAGAGAGTAAAATAGTGACTGTGTCATCAAAGACGACTAGAAGTAAACTCAATCTTCTTGAACATTCTCAAAGTGATACTCTTGGATCTGATTTTGAATTTCAAGAAAGCATCCATACTCTATCACGCCTGACATAGGTCTAAATCTTTCAAAATTATGTTTTTACCTTCAAATTTTAATAAATTACTTGTTTTTATTATAGCATTTGGTGTTTTAAAATATATGATTGGGAGCCATTAGAGAAAGATTTATCTATACTTTTTATTATAATGAACATTTTGGCGTATGGTATATTTTCCCTTTTGACAGTTTGCACTGTTCATTCATCTCGTCTCTACTGAAGGCTTAATATGTACAGTACTTTTCTGGGTGCTGTTTCAGCAGTGAGCAAGATAAAGCTCTACTGTCTTAAAACTAATACTCTATGGTGGGAGAAAATATGAGTAATAAGGCAGGGTAAGGGGACTAGAAAGGGGTGGGAAAAATAAATAGTTTTACCATTTAGTTAAGTGTCAAACTATTATAAATCATATGGCCGGAAGTCATTGGTGTATTTTCATTCACAATAACCAGGCAGAATTGAACATTTACCAAGACATTTAATCATGTTACAGGTTATGCAGCCCTATAAAATAGGGAACTACTACCATCCCCGTTTTGTAGATGAGTCTGAGGAGACATTATGTGAGTTACCCACAGTTACACAGCTGTAAATAAGTGATAAGCTAGAATTCAACCAGAACCCATAATCCAAGCTCTTTTTTTCCTTAATGGACTTTTGTTTCATTTGTTTCTTATTTATGATGATCATTTTTATGCCAGTTTTTAAAATTTATTTTTATTGAAATATAATTTAAGTATAATTTTATGTTAATTACTGCTGTATGGGAAAGTGACTCAGTTATACATACATATGCATTTTTTTAACATACTCTTTTCCATTATTGTTTATCACAGGATATTGAATATAGTTCCCTGGGCCATACAATAAGACCTTTTTATTTATCCTGTATGTATATACCAGTTTGCATCTGCTAATCCCAAACTCCCAATCCAACCCTCTCCCACCCCCTCCCGCTTGCAACCACCAGGCTGTTCTCTATGTTCCTGATTCTGTTTATATTTCATGGATAGGCAGAACCCATGCTCTTAATTATTTTGTTATCCTGTTTCCTTATTAAGAGCGGAAAGGTTTAAGGAAGGCACCGAGAGAAAAGCCTTCCTTTTGCATTGGAAGTGCAAAAGAGGGCTCTCAGGAAGCACCTTTCCCTGTCTGAGTAGAATTTATCCATGGCAGAGTATTGTAAGAGTATGTGATCACACATCCCTGGATTAAATTAGTCTCCCTGTAAAACATGCATAGTGAAGTCTTTAGTTCAATCAGATTGAAAGGTGAGATTAGGGAAAAGTTGGGAGTGTTAAATTTCTTGTAGAAGGTCCTAGCTGATTGTTACTAAGAGACTATAGTACTATTTGGTTCGTTAATCATGGACTGAGTGTTATAGGAGTAATAGGATGGGCAAGATGCCGTGCTGGCCCTTTAACAGAGTGAGAATGCAAAACCTACATTAGATGTCCTGACACTGCCTGTAACAGCAGCGCACGGGCCGAGGGCTTCCGGAGGCTCACCTGGCTTAGAGAGGCAGAGGGACCAGGGATCAAACTGCCAACATCCGCTGCATCACCGAAACAGCAAGAGAGCTCCAGAGAAACATCTATTTCTGCTTTATTGACTATGCCAAAGCCTTCGACTGTGTGGATCACAACAAACTGTGGAAAATTCTTCAAGAGATGGGAATACCAGACCACCTGACCTGCCTCTTGAGAAACCTGTATGCAGGTCAAGAAGCAGCAGTTAGAACTGGACACGGAACAACCGACTGGTTCCAAATCGGGAAAGGAGTACATCAGTGCTGAATATTGTCACCATGCTTATTTAACATATGCAGAGTACCTCATGAGAAATACTTGGCTGGATGAAGCACAAGCTGGAATCAAGATTTCCAGGAGAAATATCAATAACCTCAGATATGCAGACGACACCCCTTATGGCAGAAAGCGAAGAACTAAAGAGCCTCTTGATGAAAGTGAAACAGGAGAGTGAAAAAGTTGACTTAAAACTCAGCATTCAGAAAACTTAAGATCATGGCATCTGGTCCCATCACTTCATGGCAAATAGATGGGGAAACAATGGAAACAGTGACAGACTTTATTTTTGGGGGCTCCAAAATCACTGCAGATGGTGATTGCAGCCATGAAATTAAAAGAATCTTGCTCTTTGGAAGGAAAGTTATGACCAACCTAGACAGCATATTAAAAAGCAGAGACATTACTTTACCAACAAAGGTCTCTCTAGTCAAAGCTATGGTTTTTCCAGTAGTCATGTATGAATGTGAAAGTTGGACTATAAAGAAAGCTGAGTGCTGAAGAATTGATGCTTTTGAACTGTGGTGTTGGAGAAAACTCTTGAGTCCCTTCTTGGACTGCAAGGAGATCCAACCAGTACATCCTAAAGGAAATCAGTCCTGAGTATTCATTGGAAGGACTGATGCTGAAACTGAAACTCCAGGACTTTGGCCACCTGATGCAAGGAACTGACTCATTTCAAAGGACCCTGATGCTGGGAAAGATTGAAGTCGGGAGGAGAAGTGGATGACAGAGGATGAGATGGTTGGATGGAATCACCAACATGATGGACATGAGTTTGAGTAAACTCCGGGAGTTGGTGATGGACAGGGAGGCCTGGTGTGCTGCCGTCCATGGGATCGCAAAGAGTCGGACACAACTGAGCAACTGAACTGAACTGACAGAACCACGGGCTGGTGAGGTTGCAGAGCAGCTGAACTTCTCAGATTGCTGGTGGAAATGCAAAATGATGCAGTCCTTCAAAACAGGTTGGCAGTTTCTTTAAACATAAATGTACCAGCAGTTTCACAAGTTACATGAAAACTTGAAAGCATAAGTGAAAGTCACTCAGTTGTGTCCAACTCTTTGTGACCCCATGGACTATACATGGGGAATTCTCCAGGCCTGAACACTGGAGTGGGGTAGCCTTTCCCTTCTCCAGGGGATCTTCCCAACCCAGGGATTGAACCCAAGTCTCCTACACTGGAGGTAGATTCTTGCGCAGGGGCCATGCTAATCTTCTCTGTATCATTCCAATTTTAGTATATGTGCTGCCAAAGCGAGCACTGGAGGTAGATTCTTTACCAGCTGAGCCACAAGGGAAGCCCACATGAAAACTTGTGTTCATGTGAAAACATGTACATATTTTATAGTAGTGGTTTATAGCAGCTGTATTCATAATCATCAAAATAGCTTCCAGCAGGTAGATGGATAAACAAATCATGGTCATCCACACAATGTAATCCTACTCAGCAATTAAAAAGGAATAAATTACTAACTCATATATTCAAAATCATATGCCAAGTTAAAGAAGCCAGAAGGTTACGTCTTTATGTAACCTCAAAAGATAACATACTTTGTGATTCCATTTATATACTATTCTTGAACAGGCAAAACTATGGTAATGAGATTTGATCATTGACTGCCAGGAGTTGGGGATGAGAAGATTTGATTACCAAGAGGATGTACAAGGGATTTTTTTCAGTGATGAACTGTTCCATAGTCTGGTTGTGTTGCTGGTAACATGAATCCATACATAAGTTAACTTAATGGAACTGTACCCACCCCTCAAAAGCATCATTTTTACTGTATAATTTTAAAATAAAAATCTCAGGCCCTTCCCTCTCCCCAAAATAGGGAAGATATTAATTATTAATCACCATGATTATAAAACATTCTTTTGGAGAACTTATGAACCATTTCTAAAAGGACTTCCCTGGTTATCCAGTGGTTGAAGATCTGCCTTGCAATGCAGGAGATGTGGGTTTGATAACCTAATCAGGAAGAGTTGAACATTTCCATAAATGATGCTGAGATTATTGACTACTTGGAAAGCTTTTTTCTTTCATACCATGTAGCAGAATTAAAATCCAAATGAATTTAAACTGGTGTCATTCAGTTGCTAAGTTGTGTACAACTCTTTGCATGGAAATATGAATATAATTAGAAGGAAGTATTGGGGAAAAAAATCTTTTATACAGGTGGAGTGAGGAAAACCTTACCAAGCAAGACGAAAAGCCCAATATCTGTGAAAGAAAAAAGAAAGAAAAAACTGATAGATTTGATTGCATTTTTTTTTTAAAAAAAGGACTTCCCTGGCAGTCCAGTGGTTAAGACTCCATGCTTCCACTGCAGCACGAACAGTTTCGATCCCTCACATGCCATGTGGCATAGCCAAAAAATCATACATAAATATACAGAGGAGAAAAAAGATTGGGAGATTATGTGAAATACAACATAATTAAAGATCTGTAGTATTAAAGCATTTATAAACCAGATAAAAGATGGACAAAGGGTATAAAGATATTTTTATAAAGAAGTATAAGCAAGTATAAACTTTCAACTTCATAAATAGTCAAAAATTAAAATGAGGACCACTTTCCTCTTCCTTGAAAAGGCAGATTTGAAAGGATTGGTAATAGCTAGTACTGGAGATAACGTGAGTAAATGAGCACTCTGTCGTTGGAGAAAGTATTATTCCATATAGCCTTTCAGGTGGACAATTTGGCAGTGTATATCAGTTTTTTAAATGTATCTACCTTCTGATTTTGGACTTCCCTGGTGACTCAGCAGTAAAGAATCTGCCTGCCAATGCTGGAGACACAGCTTTGATCGCTGGAGGGAAGGGAAGATCCCCTGGAGGAGGAAATGGCAACCCACTCCAGTATTTTTGCCTGGGAAATCCCATGGATAGAGGAGCCTGGAGGGCTACAGTCCATGGGGTCACAAAGAGTTGGACATAACTTAGCAACTAAAACAACATAAACAAGACTCTGATTTTAAAACTCTTGACTGTAGGCATACAGTCTAAAAAATCTTTATGCAAGTGTCCTAGGAATCAGGTATAAGAATGTGTATTGAAGCATCTTTTGAAATAGTAATAAATGAGAAACAACATAATTGTACATAAATGAAGAAATTGTTGAGTTAGTACATGTCAGTTCTTACCACGCAATACTCTGCAGCAAATAAAAACAGGTTTATAGTGTGGACATGAAAATATTTGTAAGGTAAAGTGCTATGGAAAACAAGTTGCATGATAATATTTAATTGCAATCTCCTATTTATATACATATGGTTTTACATACATATGGAACCTGTTTACATATGTATGGCGTATGTGTGTCTATGCGTGCCTAGAAAAACGTTTGTAATAATGCATATCAAGCATTCCTTTGCCCAAGGCACTAGGATTGGAAGAGGAGGAATGAAAAAAGGGCTTTATATTATTTACTCCATTTACTTCTAGGTTTGATATTTTTATAATCATGTTTTTGTGGATGACAAGTAATTTCCTTTGTCACAGAAAACTAGGAAAATGCAAATATATAATCTCTAATACTGTGTGTCCTGTGTCTGTTTTTCAAAATGTGTCTGTCCTAGTATAGCTGTGGAAAATGAGCTTCACTGTGTAACCTCCTGTCAGTGTTTTGGACGCCTGAGGAGTTTCTACATAATAGTGTATTCAAACTTTTTTAAAAAGCCACAACCCACAGTAAAAATTTTATTTTATGCAAAGTGACAGGCATTGTCCTGGGCCACTCCTACCTGTGAGTACACAAAATGAATGGAAATTTTCATCAGACAGTTCTTACTGTACTTCCAGTGTGTTCTATTTGCATTCCTTTAATGAGAATTATGTTTGCAACTTGCTCAGTAGGGTTCACAGTCCACTAATGGGTCGTGTCCCCAAGTATTTATCCTGTCTCTCTGACACAACTGCCTCATCGAAAACACCGGTTTTTCATACATTTGCTTCATTGTATGGCTTGAAGTCCTTCTCCATTTGTGCATTATTACTTCCAAAGCACAGCAGTCTTTTTTATGTGAATTTAAAATTTTTTATTTTATTTTATTATCTGTTTATTTTGGGGGCTGTGCTGGGCCTTCACTGCTGTGCATGAACTTGCTCTGGCTGTGGGGAGCACGGGCTTCTCTCATTGTGGAGCACAGGCTGCACGGGCACGGCTTCAGTAGCTGCAGCGTGTGGGCTCAGTAGTCGTGGCCCATGGGCTAGTTGCCCCGTGGCATGTGGGCTCTTCCTGGGCTACAGACTGAACCCGTGTCCCCTGGATTGGCAGGTGGATTCTTTTTTTTTTTAAGCTGGTATTTTTTTTTTTAATTTTTATTTTTTATTGTTTTTTTTTTCAGTGGGTTTTGTCATACATTGATATGAATCAGTCATAGAGTTACATGTATTCCCCATCCCGATCCCCCCTCCCACCTCCCTCTCCACCCGATTCCTCTGGGTCTTCCCAGTGCAGGTGATTTCTTAACCACGGAACCTCCAAGGAAGTCCAAAGCCTAGGTTCCCTGAGTTCTTAAACTCCCACTACTCTTAAGGTAATTTTTGTTCAGTTCAGTTCAGTCGCTCAGTCGTGTCCAACTCTTGGCGGCCCCATGAATCGCAGCACGCCAGGCCTCCCTGTTCATCACCAACTCCCAGAGTTTACTCAAACTATGTCCATCGAGTCGGTGATGCCATCCAGCCATCTCATCCTCTGTCGTCCCCTTCTGCCCCTAATCCCTCCCAGCATCAGGGTCTTTTCCAGTCCCCTTTTAAAAACAGTTTTGTTACACGAAAAGCTTGAGTTTTCAAATTGACACATCTACAGGAGAAGTCTAAAATATAATTTGGTCGAAGAGTTTTTAAAACAATAGGACAAGTACCCCATGAGTTCAGACAACCAGTGTGGGTGACTGGCTGCTCGCAGGCACGTCATGTACTACAGGGTTGAAAGGGCTTGACCACGCACCCCTGCTCTCTTTGTATAGGCTTTAAATTTCAAACCAGTGGGAATTCAAAATACAACAAACAACGAAGCAGTTTAGAAGGAGGTAAGGCTATCTATAGACTAGATAATCGTTAATTTTGTTCTTGAAAGACCAGTGAGCACTAGTTGGGTTATTTAATGTCCTCAAAATCTTTAAAATGTAGAGCAAGTTTTTCCTCTCTTAAAAAAAAAATGGAAAACAAAAAATAAAACTTCATAGAATTTTTAAAATTCTGATTTTATTAGCATATGGTTGATTTATATGTGATGTTAATTTCTGCAATACAGCAATGTGATTCAGTTATATATCTCCATATTCTTTTTCATTAGGTTTATCACAAGATTCTGAATATAGTTCCCTATTCTATACAGTAAGACCTTGTTGTTTATCCTCTTGAGGTTAACATTTTAGACCTTTAGGTTAAAATAACACCAGGCTGAAGGCTTTCAGTTGTCCACACCTTTGAGTATTTCCTTTTTCAAAGAGGACAAGGATTGAAGTTTCCACTCAACTGAGGTAAATCTCTTCCATAACTTATAGAGGCAATGTAATCGTTTAGAGCATCTCCATGTCTGGTTCACTTGAAACCCATAATTCTTCCCTACAATGGAAAGATGTGTCTTACCTAACTATTGATATTATAATATTATAACTATAATAACTATAAATATCAACTGTATTTCTCCATATCCCCCATTCTTCCTTGAAGGAGAGTCGAGTGCCTTGGGCCTTGGGTTAAACAGCCTTGGTCTTGCAGGTGACTGACTTTCTAAGTCCGTGGTAGCATCTGCAGCTGGTCTGGTCCTGCAGCCGCTCTTCATGTCCCAGGCCTGCCTCCCTTTAGAGAGAGACTCTTGGAGAAGTTAGAAACAGCTCCATTTCTTCAAGAACTGCAGAGGCCCATGTGGAAGAGGCAGTGTGCTTACTATAGCTGGGGCAGTCTTAACCTCCAAGCAGGCAGAGATGCCTCTGTGAGGTGGGCCTCCTCTTGCTGGGTTTGAGGAGAAGCAGCTTCTGAGAAGAGTTATTGCGATGGCACACACGCCTCGGCCAGCCTAGACTTCCCGCCAGCTAAGGAGAGGGCCCTGTGGCTGCATTACTGACCCCATGAGAGTGGGTTTCTCCCAGCTGAGTTTAAGTTCACAAGTCACCACCTCCAGACAACTGACCAAGGGAGTGACAGCCTGAAGAGCCTGAAGCCAGGATTGCTCTGCAGGAGAAGCGGCTGTGGAAAGAGCCAGACTCGACCACCATTGCTGGATGAGACCCTCTTCCTGACCCTGAACCAAAAAGAAATTGGGCAGGAAATAACTGTCAACTTTTAATTTCTTTAGAGCTCAACCTTCAAGAGAAAGGATATTTATTTTTTTGGACTTTAATTCCTCCCTGAGAGTTTAATAATGTAGAGGCATTTCATATAGTTCAAATCAGGGCATTTTAATATTGCTGGCATTTATTATTTGGAGTCATTTCGTGCCTTCATTTGAGTTCCTTATGTAATCTCCAGTGAGCTCTGTTGAATGTCCTACAAGGGAGAATGTGAAATGGAAGACAGATTGGGGAGTGAATTTTCATGCTTGGGCACCAGAACAGCCTCGAGCAAATTTAATCATGGTCTGTGCAGACCCATCTCAGAGCCTTTCGGTCCCATAGCTGACCTCAGGGTCTTCACAAAGAAGTTGTAACGATGTCAGGAAACAGCCCTGCTCACGTGAACACAGCATCCTTTCACAGCAAGATCGGTTGCCTTTGTGCAGTGCTGAGTCCTATGCGGTAAGAAGCCCAAAGGTTGTAACTGCTGGGGAGGCAAGGGGAGGGAGATTTCTTCAAAGTCCACAAAAATGAGCTTTTTCAGAGCATTTGGGGACTAAACTTCTGTTCTTTTTTCCAGACTCCTTTCTTCCAAGATGAAGGAGTGGCTCATTCTGGCGGTGAGACAGGCGAAGGGCTAGTTCCGTGCACGGCCTTCTCCCTCTGGTTCTGCTGATCCTGCCTGTCCCCAGGCAGCGTGCAGTCTTTCTGTACAGTGAACCCCCAGGGCCTTCTCTGCCTCTGTTGCCTGGTAAATAAATTCCATTTAGTGGGAGAAGAGGAATGGGAAGACAAGCTAGACTTCCAGTCATAGTTTCCAGTCATCCTTGAAAGGTACCGATGCTGTTATTTTGATCCCTATTGATGTCTATTGTGCTTTTTTAAAAAGGTTTCACTTGGGTTTCATACCTTGGAGGGAAAATGGGTAGAATTAATTCAAGTCCTAAAAATTCAACATGGGGACTTCCCTGGTGGTCCAGTGGTTAAGAATCTGCCTTGCAATGCAGGGGATGTGGATTCTATCTCTGGTTGGGGAACTAAGATCCCATATGCCATGGAGCGACTAAGCCAATGCAACTGAAATACTGAGCCCATGTGCCGCAACTAGAGAATTCTTGCACCACAACAAAGATCCTACATGCCACAACTAACACCTAATGCAACCACAAATAAATAAATAAAAGGTTGAATGGGATAAAATTAAAATAACACAGACTGTCTTCATGTGTCAAGAAATATGACAATTAACTCTAGAATCCCATCTCCATAGCTTCCATCATGGGAGAGTCTGACTTCCTTCCTTAATTTCATTTAAAAATATTGGGGAAATGAAATCACACCCATTAGGATGACTACTATAGAATAAAAAACTAAAATGAAAGTAACAATCATTGGCAAGGATGTGGAGAATTTAGAGTCCTTGTGCACTGTTGGTGGGAATGTAAAATGGGGTAGGTGCTGTAGAAAATAGTATGATGGGTCCTCAAAAAAAAAAAATTAAAAATAGAATACTATATGATCCAGTATTCCACTTCTGGGTACATACCCTCCAGAACTGAAAGCAGAGTCCCAAAGAGGTATTTGTACACTCATATTCATAGCAGTATTGTAAATTCATAGTATTCACAATAGCCAAAAGGTGGAAGGAACCCAAGTGTCTGTTGACTGATAGGCAAAATGTGGTATATACATACAATGGAATATTCTTCAGCCTTAAAGAGAAAGGGAATTCTGACATACGTATGCTATGACATATGCTAAAGAAGGTTCTTTAGGAAGGAACCTTGAGAAACCTTGAGGAAGGTTCCTTGAGGACACTATGCCAAGTGAAATAGCTAGCCACAAAAAGACAAATACTGTATTATTGCACTTTTTTGAAGCCTGGAGTAGCCATAGTCACTGGAACAGAAAGTAGAGTGGTGGCTGTCAGGGCTTAGTGGAAGGGAGGCCTGGGGAGTTGTTTAGTACGTATGGAACTTTGGTTCTTTAGGATGAAGAGAGTTCTGGAGATGGGTTGCACAATAATGTGCATGTACTTAGCATTACTGATCTGTACATTTTAAAATGGGCTTCCTTGGTGGCTCAGACAGTAAAGAATCTGCCTGCAATGTGGAAGACCTGGGTTTGATCCCTGAGTCAGGAAGATTTACCTGTAGAAGGGGAATGGCTACCCACTCCAGTATTCTGGCCTGGAGAATTCCATGGACAGAGGAGCCTAGCAGGCCCCAGTCCATGGGATCGCAAAGAATTGGGCATGACTGAGTGAGGTTCACTTTCTTTTCACATTTAAACATGGTTAAGATGGTACATCTTTTGGTATATCTATTTGACCTTAAAATCCTAAAAAAGATTTTTGAGGAATGCATGTTGGATTAGGGGTAACACTTAAAGCCATCAATTGTGGCCAGAGTCTGAGGCAGCACAGTACATCTGAGCCTCCACTCTTGTGCAAAGGGGGTCCGCTCCTGTTGGCCTTCTTACTGTTTGAAACTAGCGAGACTTCGGAAAGCTCTGGAATCTGTGGCTGAAATACATAAATGGAACTGAAGAGTCTTTGAGACTTTTGCAGAACAAACAATGCTGTAATTTTTTAAACCAGTCTAAATGAGAGGGTGAAATATTTCTTCTTTTTGAGAAGAGTGAAGAAGAATGAAATGAATAAGTCTCAGAAGCTCAATCTGAAATAATAGGACAGGGTGCACAGAAAAGAGAGATTTTTTTTTTTTTTTGAGTCTCTGGGATAGATAAAGTGTACTTGCCTGTGATAAATATTTCCAAGTGATGTATAGTCTTCTGAGTTCAGTCATTTAAGTTCATGTGCAATTTGCAGTGATAAGAACTTAGTGATTTAAAAATAAAAATGTCATTCTTTTATAATATCACTTAAAACTTTGGTTCAGAATATAATGTTAATTGTTGATTTTCTGTTGAAACTTGGATTTCTGCTGGGCTAATATCTCACTCCAAGGAATCTACCTGCATGGTGATGAACTGAAATGTCTGGGGGGGCCAGGCACATCAGTAGAACATCTCAGGATTCTGATCACTGACAGAAGTTGAGATGAAGTCACTGGGCCCTGCTGTGCAAAGGAGGGGGAAGGTGAGAGGGGAAATGTGTTCGCCTTTCCAGCCTTCGTGGGCTTTTTTCTGCCAGGATCATCCCCTTTGGGGTTTGAACTAGTCCCTTTCGCTTCAGTATCACAGGTCAGTGGCTGCTGCTTATCCTGGTGTTCTGCCTCTGAGTGTAGGAGTGGGTGTGTGACCCAAGGGTCCCTGGTGTCCTTCCAACATGATTTTCAAAACAAAAACGAAGGAAGAGTCCCTGCACATGGGTGTCTTGTCCAAATTGCCCCTGAAGCAAATCCTTACCTTTGCCCATTTGCTCTGAGGTTTGGTTCTAGGTTCAGGGATGGATTCATCTCCCCTCTGATGGTTTGAGTGAGATTTCAGTCGGTTGCAATTAGGAGAGCCCAGGGATGCAGCTAAGCGAATTGAGCATGGGCCACCCAGTGTTCCTCTAAAGGTGGACTAGTGACAGGACTAGGCTACTACCTTCCTCCGCAAGGAAATGGAGAAGAGCAGGAAACAGTCTTTCGAACACTGGTCTAAGAACAAAGAAGAGCAATCAGGTTTCCGCTTCTGCCATTAAATGTGCCGTGTGATCGGCAATGAATTACTTTCCAGTCCTCTGTAAGATGAGGGGCTAGATAGCACTGTCCAGAGGCGCCTTTCAACCCTTATATTCTTTTGAATACATTGCCCAGAGTTCAGTTCAGTTCAGTCGCTCAATTTTGGTTGGCCTTAAAAGAGGTGCGTCCCATTGTGTTTGAATAAGCAAAACATGAACCTGAGTAGTTGTGGCTCTTAGACTGGCTCCCCTGCTCCCATCTTCTGCTGTTACCTCTCAAATGGGATCTTCTCATCCAAAACTGTTACATCAGAAAAGGAACATCAGACCTTCGTAATGGTTTATTTCTTACTAAGGCCCATAAAGAGGAGCAGGCTGAACAATTATTGACTTGGTTAATATAGCCTGCTTCAGTCAGTTCAGTCACTCAGTCGTGTCTGACTCTTTGCGACCCCATGAACTGCAGCATGCCAGGCCTCACTGTCCATCACCAACTCCCGGAGTTTACCCAAACTCATGTCCATTGAGTCAATGATGCCATCCAACCATCTTATCCTCTGTCGTCCCCTTCTCCTCCTGCCCTCAATCTTTCCCAGCATCAGGGTCTTTTCAAATGAGTCAGCTCTCTGCATCAGGTGGCCAAAGGATTGGAGTTTCAGCTTCAACATCAGTCCTTCCAATGAACACCCAGGACTGATCTCCTTTAGAATGGACTGACTGGATCTCCTTGCAGTCCAAGGGACTCTCAAGAGTCTTCTCCAACACCATAGTTCAAAAGCATCAATTCTTCTGCACTCAGCTTTCTTTATAGTCCAACTCTCACATCCATACATGACCACTGGGAAAACCATAGCCTTGACTAGACAGAACTTTGCTGACAAGGTAATGTCCCTGCTTTTTAATATTCTGCCTAGGTTGGTCATAACTTTCCTTCCAAGGAGTGAACGTCTTTTAATTTCATGGCTGCTTAGTTATACCAAAAAAAGAAGTGTGCACATCCATGTGTGTGTATGCACATGTGTGCATATTGCCTCTTATTTTTGGTTTCTTTATGTTCTAAACCAAATTTTGCTCTGTTGTAAAATTTAAAAAGCAAGATGCAAAAATAGCACATGTAAGTTGCTACCTTTTGTGCAGAAGAAAGGGACGGAATAAATATATATTTGTATTTTCTTATATTTGCTAAAGAAACTCTAGAAAGACCCAAAAGCAACTGATAAAAGTCACTACAAGTGGAGATGCAATGGGACCTAGATGGGTGGAAAATCTGGACATTTTCACTGTAAAACTTTTATATCTTTGACTTTTGAATCATATGAATATATTATCGTTTGAAAAAACACACCTAAACTGAAATTGTCGTGAAGGTTGAACATTGTCTGTCTACACTCTGAATTTCTAGAATGCTTAAATATTTTAAAGCAATCATGTGTAACATTTGCCTCAGGAAAACTTTAAAAAGAAGAAAATCACTTTGGAACAACAAATGCTATCCAGAATTTTAAAGATCTAAGAAAACAAAGGCAAAATACCATATGTGTCTCCAGGTACCAAAGCAGTATGTAAACAAGCCAAGTTCAAAACACAGGGAAGAAGAGAAAATCTCCCAAATGCTGGGCCTTCTATATAAACACGTCTCAAAATTTATATAGCTAAAAAAATTATATTGTGCACCAGCCAGAAAGCTGCTCCTCTGAGCCATCCCTCTAAGGATGGTTTAAATTGTCCCTGTGGCACTGAGCAGTTGCAGAAAGATGGAAGACCAGCAAAATGCCAACTGCAAACTTGGAGATAAAGGACTAAAAAGAGGTGAGAGGGAGCTTGGGGTGAAAAAGGATGGTAGAAAGGACAGAGGAAAAAATGGACAAGCTTAACGAAGGCTGCTACCTTCGTTACCCTGATACCAGGGATCAACTCTGGGGCTGACAGACTAGGAAGCAGCATCGGTACAAAGTCACAGAAATAGTGTCTGCAGCCTTGCCTGCTGTTGGGAGAGGATGCAGTGTTCTGTGGAGGGAGTGGCAGCATCCTGAGGCTCTGGGCAGGGCAGCACATGCCCATGCTCGTATGACTGCTCCTGCTCACACCCTTCACTTTCCAGATCTGTGTATTGCTCGGGTTCAGCTCGTAGTTCTCTGAGTTCACTCTCTCCTTGGAGAATTTAAACGACTTGATCAACAATTTAAAATCATTTTAATATGGGGGGAAATGTGTAGAAGAAGGGTCATATTCTCTGGAATAGAAGGATGATGATTTGCTGTTCTCTGCTTGGTCTGATTTCTCAGATTCTTGGTGACCCTAGACAGATACATGAGCTGGGTTTCAGTTTTTCCTTCTGTGAAATGGGGAAAGAGATTTCCAGCAGGGCACAGAGGATAACATCTATGAAGCCACTGATGGCAGGACTGGCCCAGCCTGACACCATCCCTTCACCCCAGGACCATTTTCCTCCTCAGAAAGGGAAGGAATTGCACTAAGTTCCTGAGATCTACAATTTGAATCTGATAACAGATACCCCAAAATGTGTGTAAGACACACTGGAAATCCTTCGTATTTTGATATAGATTGACAGCCTTAAAGATGATGGTAATTTCATCTCATTTCTCAGCTCTGCAAACCTCCACCCCAATCTCTGGGCAATCATCTAGGAATGGCTTTGTGCTGACTTACGAGGGAATGTATCATGATTTTCCTGTCTACTGCTCCAGGACAACGCCGGGAGAGACTGGCTCTCAGATTGCATGGATAGATAATTCTAGATGACATTCCAAAATTCCAGCTCTTTGAGTTTGAGAAACATCGTGTGTCACCACCTCCCCCACCCCCAGCTCTGCTCCTCTAACTACCTCTCCTTTCCCCATAAAACACATCCTTTCAACAGCTTGCAGCTTGCCAAGACCTGTCATAAATTTCAGGCAGTTGTGCAAAGTCAGAGAAGTGGGACTGGATCCAATACCAGTTGGATAGAAGTGGTTCCATCATCAGTGGAAACACTGACCTAGAATTCTAACTGCAGGACAGCATGTTAGTACTTGATGCTATGATCAGCCTTTCAGCCTCAGCAGAAGCACCTGGTGGAAAGATGGGCCTCAGCAGTTATGGGCTCGCAGAAGTGGCCAAGTAGCTTCCCAGGATCACCAGGGCTTCGCGGAGGGTCTCATGCCTATCCTCACTTCACTATTTAAAAAATAACCAACTTTTTAAAAAGTCGATTAAGTTTTGAATATTCACTAGGAAAATAATCTCAGCAACAAAGTCGATTAAGTTTTGAATATTCACTAGAAAAATAATCTCAGCAACAAAGACTGTCAGCAATACCATCTATTTCGTTCTTTCTGCCTTTTTAAAAATTCACTCTAGGAGTATCCAGCAAGCACTCACCATTCCTGATACTGAGGAATAGCCATAAGCAAGTTAGGTATAGTCTCAGCTCTCAGAGAATGTACTTTCTAGAATGTACTCATTCTACAGTGAGTAAGTATTAGTATTTCATAGACTAGCAAGTTATGAGAGACGTGTCCCGAGAAATGAGACAGTAAGTGTGGGCAGAGGGTACTTTTGATAAGGTGGTCAGTCACAGTGTGAAAAGATGGTGCTTCAGTGGCCTGAGAGTTGGGCAGAGCCAGCCACGAGGAGGCTGGAGGTAGAATTTGGTGAGGGAAGGACCCTGAGAGAGTCTTGGGACTGAAGGAGGAGTTCAGAGATTGAGCAAGTAAAAGGCTGAGCCAAGAGGTGACCAAGGACCAGGTCAGATGGGGTCTTGCGGGCCTTTTAGGAGTTCAGTTCTAAACGTAATGGAAAGCTGTTAGAGGATTTCAGCAGGGCAGTTGTATGTTCTACTCCATGTATGTTTTAAATTTTTAATTTATTTACTTTTTATTAATTTTTATTGGATTACTGTTGCGTTCATTTCTTGCTATATAGCAAAGTAAATCAGCTATACATGTACATATATCCTCTCTTTTAGCTTCCTTTCTCATTTAATTCACCACAGAGCATTGAGTAGAGTTCCCTGTTCTATACAGTAGATTCTCATTAAATAACTATTTTATAGATAGAAGCTGTATGTCAGCAACAGTTCAGTTCAGTTGCTCAGTCGTGTCCAACTCTTTGCAACCCCATGGACTGCAGCACGCTGGCCTCCCTGTCCATCACCAACTGCCCGAGTTTACTCAAACTCATGTCCATTGAGTCGGTGATGCCATCCAGTCATCTCATCCTTTGTCATCTCCTTCTCCTCCCACCTTCAATTTTTCTCAGCATCAGGGTCTTTTCCAATGAGTCAATTCTTCACATCAGGTGGCCAAAGTACTGGGGTTTCAGCTTTAGCATCAGTCCTTCCAATGAATATTCAGGACTGACTTCCTTTATGATTGATGGTTGGACCTCCTTGCAGTCCAAGGGACTCTCAAGGGTCTTCTCCAACACCACAGTTTCAAAGCATCAATTCTTCAGCGCTCAGCTTTCTTTATAGTCCAACTCTCATAACCATACATGACTACTGGAAAAACCATAGCTTTGACTAGATGGACCTTTGTTGGCAAAGTAATGTCTCTGCTTTTTAATATGCTGCCAGAATTGGTCATGACTTTTCTTCCAAGGAGCAAGATTCTTTTAATTTCATGACTGCAGTCACCATCTGCAGTGATTTTTGGAGCCCCCCAAATTAAAGTCTGTCACTGTTTTCACTGTTATCTATTTGCCCTTAAGTGATGGGATCGGAGGCCATGATCTTAGATTTCTGAATGTTGAGTTTTAAGCCAATTTTTTCACTCTCCTCTTTCACTTTCATCAAGAGGCTCTCTAGTTCCTTCACTTTCTGCCATAAGGTTGGTGTCATCTGCACATCTGAGGTTATTGATATTTCTCCTGGAAATCTTGATTCCAGCTTGTGCTTCCTCCAGCCCAGCATTTCTCATGATGTACTCTGCATATAAGTTAAATAAGCAGGGTGACAATATACAGCTTTGACATACTCCTTTTCCTATTTGGAACCAGTCTGTTGTTCCATGTCCAGTTATGACTGTTGCTTCCTAACTTGCATACAGATTTCTTGAGAGACAGATCAGGCGGTCTGGTATTCCCATCTCTTTCAGAATTTTCCAGTTTGTTGTGATCCACACAGTCAAAGGCTTTGGCATAGTCAGTAAAGCAGAAGTAGATGTTTTTCTGGAACTCTCTTACTTTTTCGATGATCCAACGGATGTTGGCAATTTGATCTCTGGTTCCCCTGCCTTTTCTAAAACCAGTTTGAACATCTGGAAGTTCACAGTTCATGTACTGTTGAAGCCTGGCTTGGAGAATCTTAAGCATTATTTTGCTAGTGTGTGAGATGAGTGCAATCGTGCAGTATTTTGAACATTCTTTGGCATTGCCTTTCTTTGGGACTGGAATGAAAACTGACCTTTTCCAGTCCTGTGGCCACTGCTGAGTTTTCCAAATTTGCTGGCATATTGAGTGTGGCACTTTCACAGCATCATCTTTTAGAATTTGAAATAGCTCAACTGGAATGCCATCACCTCCACTAGCTTTGTTCGTAGTGATGCTTCCTAAGGCCCACTTGACTTCACATTCCAGGATGTCTGGCTCTAGGTGAGTGACCATACCATCGTGATTATCTGGGTCATGAAGATCTTTTTTTGTATAGTTCTTCTGTGTATTCTTGCCACCTCTTCTTAATATCTTCTGCTTCTGTTAGGTCCATACCATTTTTGTCCTTTATTGTGCCCATCTTTGCATGAAATGTTCCCTTGGTATCTCTAGTTTTCTTGAAGAGATCACAAGTCTTTCCCATTCTATTGTTTTCCTCTATTTCTTTGCACTGATCACTGCGGAAGGCTTTCTTATCTCTCCTTGCTATTCTTTGCAACTCTGCATTCACATGGGTGTATCTTTCCATTTCTCCTTTGCTTTTCACTTCTCTTCTTTTCACAGCTATTTGTAAGGCCTCCTCAGACAGTCATTTTGCTTTTTCGCATTTCTTTTTCTTGGGGATGGTCTTGATCCGTGTCTCCTGTACAATGTCACGAACCTCCGTCCATAGTTCTTCAGGCACTGTCTATCAGATCTAATCCCTTGAATCTATTTCTCACTTCCACTGTATAATTGTAAGGGATTTGATTTAGGTCATACCTGCATGGTCTAGCGGTTTTCCCTACTTTCTTCATTTTAAGTCTGAATTTGGCAATAAGGAGTGCATGATCTGAGCCACAGTCCGCTCCTGCTCTTGTTTTTGCTGACTGTACAGAATTTCTCCCTCTTTGGCTGCAAAGAACATAATCAGTCTGATTTTGGTGTTGACCATCTGGTGATGTCCATGTGTAGAGTCTTCTTTTGTGTTGTTGGAAGAGGGTGTTTGCTATGACCAGTGCATTCTCTTGGCAAAACTGTATTAGCC
Source organism: Muntiacus reevesi (assembly GCF_963930625.1). Classification (NCBI taxonomy): domain Eukaryota; kingdom Metazoa; phylum Chordata; class Mammalia; order Artiodactyla; family Cervidae; genus Muntiacus; species Muntiacus reevesi. The sequence continues at coordinate 50,694,223 of NC_089265.1, forward strand.
TTTGCCCTGCTTCCTTCTGTACTCCAAGGCCAAATTTGCCTGTTACTCCAGGTGTTTCTTTACTTCCTACTTTTGCATTCCAGTCCCCTATAATGAAAAGGACATCTTTTTTTTTTTTTTTTTTGGTTGTTAGTTCTAGAAGGTCTTATAGGTCTTCATAGAACCATTCAACTTCAGCTTCCTCAGCATGACTGGTTGGGGTATAGACTTGGATTACTGTGATATTGAATAGTTTGCCTTGGAAACAGAGATCATTCTGTCATTTTTGAGATCGCATCCAAGTATTGCATTTTGGACTCTTGTTGACTATGATGGCTACTCCATTTCTTCTAAGGGATTCTTGCCCACAGTAGTAGATGTAATGGTCATCTGAGTTAAATTCACCCATTCCAGTCCATTTTAGTTTGCTGATTCCTAAAAGGTCAACTTTCACTCTTGGGGACTTCCCTGGTGGCTCTGCTGGTAAAGAATCCGCCTACAATGCAGGAGACCTGGGTTCGATCCCTGGGTTGGGAAGATCCCTATATTCCCTGGAGAAGGGAAAGGCTACCCACTCAATGATTCTGGCCTGGAGAATTCCATGGACTATACAGTCCATGGAGTCGCAAAGAGTCAGACACAACTGAGTGACTTTCACAGTGAAGAGTGTTAACAAATGTATCAGCAACAGCCATTTTTAAAAAACACACACAATTTTTCCAAATTGGGTGGATGTTGCTGTTGTTTGGAGAATGGATTCAAGGGGCCAAAGTGAATGCAGGGAAACCAGGTCTAGTAATCAAGAAGAATCCATGGATGCTTGGACTAGGCAAGTGATAGAAGCAGATGGACTGGAGAAAAGTCTGGAGGTAGGGCAGATTTGCTAAGAGAGTGAATAAGGCTATGAGGAAAGAGAAAACCTCCTTTGAAACCTTGTAGAATGAGACCTAGTTTGGAGTATGAGAAAAAGGGGGAAGCAGGAAGATCCAGTCCTGCACTGGCTTCCCCTGCTGCCGCCCCCAAATATCCCTGGCTTTGCTGTATCGCCTTTCTTTGTATTTGCTCTGCCTCCAGAAAGAAGAGGAAAGAACAAAACTACCTTCAGATTATAAAAGTACAGAAGTCATTCTAAAATTGAGATGATGGTATCTATAATAGAGACACATAGATTTTGAGCAGGTGAGTAAACAAGTGTTCTGTGGCCCATTTTCGCATTCCATGTTGGACCCTGAAATGAATGAGACATCTCAGGTGAAAAGTGGGGCTTCTCAGGTGGCACGAGTGATAAGGAACCCACCTGCCAAGGCAAGAGATGTAAGAGACACAGGCTCAATCCCTGGATCTGGAAAATCCCCTGGAGAAGGGCAGGGAACGCACTCCAGTATTCTTGCCTCGAGAATCCCACGGACAGAGGAGCCTTGCGGGCTACACTCCTTGGGGTCGCAAAGAGTCGGGCATGACGGAAGTGACTTAGCATGCATGCAGGTGGATAGTGCTGATCTAACAGATGCATGTGTACATGACCAGGTCCAGCACACTGGGTGTGATGAATAGTGTGTCTACAAGCTAGAGAGGTGGTGCCAGAAATGTTGTTCTTTTCCTTTAAAAAAAAAGAAAAGGCAGTGAAATAAATACATTTTCAGGTTAAAAAAACTTGATGCTTTTCCTATATCATAATCACTTTAGGGTGTCAGGAGATATAAGCAGTATTTGTTTCCTGTGTAATGCTGCCCACTGACCCACAGAGAGCACTTCCCCTAAAATGACCCCCTTAGATATTTTATTTGTATGAAGTTTGTAGTGGAATGCTCTATTGATTATTTGAAAATGAAGCAAAAAGGGGGAATTGAGGGATAAATAGGCAGAGCACAGAGGATTTTTAGGCTGTGAAACTACTCTGTATGATACTATAACAATGGATAAGTGTTATTGTATCCTTGTCCAAACTTACAGAATGTGCAACACCAAGAGTGAGCCCTAGTGCAAGCTGTGGACTTTTGGTGATAATGATGTGTCAATGGAGGTTCATCAGTTATAATAAATGGACCACTCTGGTGGGGGATGTTGATAATCAGAGAGGCTATGCATGTATAGGGATGGGAAGTAGTTGGGAAATCTCTGGACCTTCCTCTCAATTTTGCCTTGAACCTCAAACTGTTCTAAATAGTAAAAATCTACTAAATAAAAATACTTAGAAAAAAAAATGGATGAACTGAGAAGACATTGTGCTAAGTGGTATAAGCTGGTCACAAAAGGCAAATTTTATATCTTCCACTAACAGGAGATACGTTTGTTACTGAACCAAATTTGGGTTCAATTGATATTGACCCCAGGGTTCTTGGTCTTCCCAAATCAATAGAAATTGGCTAGAGGCCAAAAAAGAAATTCAGGTAAGGCTTTATTGGGGCTCCTGCACTGCTTGCTGCAGGAGGGAGCCAAAACAAATAAGTTCCCTTGCACACTCCTGGGGATGAGGCTCAGGTAGTGGGGAGGAGCACATTCCTTATATGGGATGACGGTAGGAGTGTGTCCAGGAGTCAGGTTAGAGGGAAGGGTGGTTTCAGTGGTTAACCCATCCTTTTGCAGTGTTGATTGCAAAGGGCACGTATGGTACTCTGCTTTCCCTTCCAGCACCCAGTTTTTGCTTCTGGCTCTTCAGAAATGGCAGTTGGGTTTCTGTTTTTTGTTTTTCTTCTTTGTATCTTTTGGTCCAGAATCTGCCCCCACTGCACATACACACAGTTATTTTTAGTCCCATATAGTTTCTTTGTCCTTTGTTGCTGGAGGAGAGGTCTGTCCAGGTGCAAGCTTTGCAGCGCTGCAGCAAGGGGTCCCAGGTCCCAGTTTATCTCACGCTCACCTGACAAGCAGCAAAACTGATCTACTGGTTCCAATCTGTGGTGAAGGAAAGTGTAATATTAATTGCCAAGTGTTCAGCAAGGATAATGGGCAGCTAATGCTCAAGCCCTGAACTTCTGGATGGCTTTCAGCGAAGGGGTTTTAAAGACAACACTAGGGGTGAGTGTTAGAGGTGATTGGTTTGATTGACTGATGAGGAGGTGACAGGATGAAGTTTCAAAATCTCAGCCATCTACTTTCTGAGTCCAACCAGTCTGGGGTCTGTGTGCTGGTGGTCAGCATGCAGTTAACTCCTCCCTGGTGGGGGCTCTAATATCTCCAAAACAGTTCAAAGATATGACTCAGGATATTATCTATAGTCCTTGAGGAGGAACTAAAGGTCCTCGACTCTGTTTTATGGACAAACTATTAAGATTTTGTCTTGCTTTCTTTTGTTTTTGCATTTTCTCACTTCTTTGGTTAAATGACTCTTTGGAACCCAGGGAAGGCCTAGGGGGCTAAAGCTTTTCTACAGACAAGAGGCAGTGGACTCAGGGGTCTGTTTCAGGGAAGGCCCCTTAGGGTCCTGTTCATTTTCACTTAGAACAGTCAAATTTAGAGGCAGAAAGTTGAGTGGTGGTTTACAGGAGCTGGGTGAGGGGAAACAGGGACACTGTTTAATGGGTACAGACAGAGTTTCAGTTTGGGAAGGTGAAAAAGTTCTGGAGATGGATGGTGGTGATGATTGCACAGCCATGTGAAAGTATTAATGCCACTGAATTGTACATGTAAAAATGTTAAAATGGTACATTTTATGTTATGTGTATTTTATCACAATAAAAAAATGAAGCAAAATAGGATGAGGACATAAACTGAGGGAATAAAGTAAGTAGGATGGATATCTTTTCCTACCAGTTGGGGTCAGAATGGAGAGCGTAATAGGATTGTGACATTTCTTTTTGCCACATAAACTCTGATGAATCCCTCTCCCTCTCCTCCATTTTCTCTGAAAATAATGAGTGATAAGGAAAAAGGATCTTCATATCCAGTTACAAAAAGAGCAGTAGAAGTAACTTCACTCATTCCAAACAAACAGGTTTCTTTCTTCCTCAGAGTTGCCTTCTCTTTTCTTCCTACTCCCCTCTAAACAGGACACTGATTTGATTGGAAATGGCAGCAAAGCTCACCATTCATTCATAGTAAGGGTTCAGTAAAAATATCTATGAAAATTGATATTTACAAAGTATGCATTTCATGAGAATCTACCAAGAAGGGAGCAAAGTGAAAATGAAAAGTGTTAGTCGCTCAGTCGTGTCTGACTCTTTGAGACCCCATGAACTGTAGCCCCACCATGTTCCTCTGTCCATGGGATTCTCCAGGCAAGAATACTGGAGTGGGTAACCATGCCCTTCTCCAGGGGATCTTCCTGACCCAGGGACTGAAACTGGG